>NC_073693.1:77223245-77553245 GCF_029784155.1 Uranotaenia lowii | reverse complement strand
CATAAGATCTTAAATCCGCCACAATAAAATCAATAATCAATCTTTCTATGCAAATTTGCTCTATAATTTCTTGAATTATTGAAAAAAAAAACGTATGAGTACACCCTCTCCCTTTTCAAGCTTCTAACTTAAAAGAAAGGAGTGGACTTGAATTATTATTACCATATAATTCCTACCAAAAATTGGATTATATTTGTTTAAAATGTAATCGAGCTAGACAAAAAATGTATGAGAACCCCCCGCTTCCCCAGGGGCGGTCCTAGAGTCGGCTCTTGGGGGGGGGGGGGGGGTGATTTTCCAATTTTCAAAAATCAGACAATATAAAAGAACGTTAATATCTGGTGAAAAAAACAATCATTTGAGTGAGCGAATGGAGAAGGGAGGGGCGGGGGGGGGGGGGGTTGTTTATCCCTTCATAAAACTACCAGCGAATCTATATTAACCACTGCGAAAAAATGTTGATTTTTTTTTTTTTAATTTGTAGGTATATCTGGTATTTTAGAATTGTCACTTCAAGAGCTCTTTAAAAAATGTCTCGTTATAAATGTAAATTTTTTCAATGAAAATAATACACACGTTGTTGAGAGATGAACACGTAGAAAAAAAAGTTCAAGTTATCTTCATTTTTTTCCTGAGCTTCTAAATATTAGCGCTCTGGTATTTTATAATTTATCGGAAGTATTCTACCTTTCACCGATTGAACCGGGCATTGAATTCTTCATTGGGGTATTTTACTGAATCGTGATTCGGAAATTTAGTATTCTAATTTTGAAATTTGAAAACACAATATATAAAATCAACACTTTAAATATAAATTAAGTAGAAAAAACCGATTATCATAATCAGTTTCTTAATTCTGGAACCAAATTTTATTTGATGCTTTTGAATTTAAAGTTTTCATTCAAAATTTTCAATTTTAATTGTATTACAACAAATAAATTACAAAGGAAACTGATTAATTTTTTTTAATAATTTTGATTTATAAAGAAAATTATGAACTGAAGGGTTAACTCTGAATGTTAATACTCTTCTTTAGTGAACAGTCTCAATCATTTGCTATTGAAATAGCCAAGCTTTCAGATTAAGAATATGTATTAAACCTTAAGCTAAATTTTAAATTAAAATTTCAATATTATTGAGTAGATGAGCTGAAAGCAGTATCGGTGACATAATTGCTGTAGATTTAGGAATCCAGGAGTGTTGGTTAAAAATCACTAAAAGATCTTCTGACTGTTTTGCATGATAGAGCCTTGTTGCCGAAAAAATGGTGGAATGATAAGGGGATAGTTTTAATTCACAAGGGAAAAATTAAAATCGTGGCAAACTGATTTTGGAAGCTTTTTGCGTCTCAAACTCGATTTTTTTGTCTGTTTTTTTTTCCTTCTTATTTTCTGGCTTTGAGTAATTTTAAAACTTAGCAGTTCAGAGTGAAATCGATCAATGATAAATGATGAAGTAACTAACCTGAACAACAAAAAACAAGTTAAATCATTTCATTATCCTTTATTCATTCAACGATGCAGGTCAGAGGGAAGAATGCTGAAAAGTAACAAATTCCAGGAAAAAAAATACAGATTTCGTCTAGATAATCTTCGTATTTTACAAAATGGGAAAAGATACTTACTTCTATAATTTTTTTCTCGTGGTGAATTATTCACAGTCTTTATAAAAATTGATCATTAAGTTAATACCTTTTTTTTAAATTTTTTTTTATATTTTACACTTTCGCTAAAAAGTGCATAAACTTCTCCAATGAGCCTTGTATTGTCAAAATTTATACCGGAAAAAAAGAGCTGATAAAATAATACAAATTTGTATTTAGAGCTCCTAAATAAGTTGAAATCAGTTTTCAAATTCTTTGCACTTCGGAAAATGTGAATTTTGTTTTCTTGTGTTATAGTTTTGAATGCAGATTTTGGGTTTCAGAGATGAATTTGAATCTCTATCGCCAACACAAATTCCTGAAACAGCTGATATAAATACTTTTTTGTTCCTTTTTGGCAATAAAAACTCATGGGAAACGCAAAAGTCGTAAAACGTAATCCCTTTCTTCGATTTATTGTTGCTGAAATCTCTTGAGAGGATTTTTTAAAATTTAAACTGTAATAATGAATATTTTATATTCGAAATCTGTTGGGCAATACTTGTATTTTTTTTTTTCACAGTCATCCATAATATGAATGTTCGATGTGATACATTTCAAACAGAATTAAATAAAATCAGATCTAAAACTTAAATTTTTGTTTTTGAATTTCATAATATAGGTTATTAATTTTAAGTTTGTAATTCATATTTGAATGGTGGATTAATTGAAGGTGAAAAGTTCTTGCGAAAGAGAATCTTTACTGTGATTCAGAACCTGATTTTTTATTTTGCAATTGAAGGCAATAAATGTGTGATGAAAGCAGAACAAATATTTCAAGTATTTCAGTGTTATAACCATTTTCACCCCCTATATGACTTTCCAAATTTTTTATTTCATTAAAATTCAAAACAAAATCAAGAATTCAGAAGCTCTGAATTTGAAGCAAATACTAAAATTTGTTGCGATTCGCTCGTATTGAGGCATATGGGGGAAATTAGTGACAATTTTAAAAAAAGTTTTCCCTACATTTTATTAATAGCAAATTCCAAATCAACACTCAACAACACACTTTTGTTGAGTAACTTATCAACAAAAGTTATTTGGTATAATTCAGTCCAGGGAATCCTAAGTTACAGCTGCTTAAGTTTGGTGAACCGACTTTTTTCAATATTGAGCCTTTTTTGTTGAATAAACACCCCCACGGAGTGGAAAATTTTTGAAATTGGAAAGCACATCTACTAAGAAAAGTTCCAACTTTTTATAGAAATTCGAGCTTTTGCGGGTATTTTGTTACGGATTTTTGTTGCTTGGGGGGGTGATCACCCCGATCACCCCCCCCATAGGACCGCGCCTGCTCTTCCCTATTCATCTCACCACTTGATTATTACCGAATAAGCATAGAAGCATTTCTCCGTCCCTAAAACCCTCCCCTACTAAAGTTACTCGTATCAAAAAACAATCCCAGACAAAATTCAGCGCTTTAAGACTGAAAAACTGTCGACGTCTTTAAAAAAAACTGTGGTGGCACCCTCTTTCCTATCTTTTTGTTTACTGGGTTAAGAGAGAGGTTTCAAACAACCATAGACTCATTTTCCGTATCCAAATATCCTACCATGCATGAAATTTGGCATTGAACATTTGCTTGATTATTTCAACAGTCATAAAAAAAATATATATGGGAGCCCTCTCCCCCTTTATGTTTCTCTAATGAAAGGTGGGAAGAGCTTCCAACCATCTTGGGAAAAATTCGTTCACCCAAATACCCTCGCATGCCACTTTTGATTCCCCTCGCTTGATCAGTTATCGGGTATTGCAAAAAATTGTAAGTACATCCCTTCTCCCCCTCTTGTTATCTTCCAATGCAAATCGGGAGGAGTTTCAAACAATCCAAGCCGATTTGGTTCCACTTGCTAGAACAGTTTTCAAATTTTGCAATAAAAGTTGTATGGAAGCCCCCCTCCCTCTTATAATTACTCCACTGGAAGAAGGCACGGGTCTCAAATAATCATTGAAACATTTCTCTTAGCCAAATACCCTCACATGTCAAATCTGGTTCCATTTGCTTGACCAATTTTCAAGTTTTGTTAAATATAGTAAAAGAGTCCTCCCCCTTCCAATTTTCGCTATAGAAAAAATGAGGAGTACCAAAAATTCTAAGAAATATTTTTTGTTTCGTGCTCACATGCCCTCCACTTCAGTTTAGGTTCCGTTTGCTTGATCAATTTTTGAGTTATGTAATCATTAGTCATTTGTTTGGAAGGCCCCTCCCCCCTTTCTGTGTTAGAAAGGGGTCTTAAATTATAATAAGAACCTTCCCCAGCTTTCAATAACCGCATCTGCCCAGTTTCGCGCAAATCGGTTCAGTAGTTTTCGAGTCAGACAGACAGAAAGAATTCCATTTTTATATAAAAAGATGACCGAAAAAATGTTAACGGTTCAAAAGAGAAAGTATTTTCAACTCCTTTTCCAACTTATTTGAAGACATCGATAATTTTTTTTCCACAGATAGTCAAAAAGTTTTTATTTTATTGTGTAGTCATTTCACAAAACTTATCGATTACAACACAAGCACCTCATTTTTTAATTACAAAAAACATTTATTCGAAAGGAAATTCAATTTACAACCGTTTACTACTACTTTTCAAATTCTAAAGTAAATTTGTTGAACACCAGAATGATAATAGTTCAAAAAAGTTTAGAAAAGGTAGTTCACGTCACAGGGTAATGTGTCTTTTGTGATTTATATTTTTAAGAGGACAATTAGCCTTTGTAAGAGATTTACGGAGGCGTTCGAAAACTAAAACAGCACAATTATTTGTATGATTTTTGTGGATTTTGCTTAACGTGGCTCTACTCAAAATAATTTTGTTAGCTTTAGACAAGGCCGTGGTTTCTTTGGAGGGGGGGGGGGTTAAGGGGTTTGACCCTCCCCTTCCCATTGAGATTTTTTGTCAAGTAAAAATTTTAAAGGAGTAAAGGGAAATTACTTGATCTTGAAAGTTGTTAAATTTGCGTTAAAAAAATTGCTTACCTCAGGCGGAATGTAAATTTCAATAAGCAATTTAATCAACTTTTGTCCATTGAAACTCTAAAATTGACATACAAAAACTCTATCTCGTCTCAAGAATGGATTTCTATTAAGAAATGTAACCAAACAAATTCAAAATTCGAAACCCACCATTTTAACTTTAAAATAATACATTGAATAATAATTTCAAACATTAACAAGATGGAAGCCATGTATCATGACTCACGATGGTCATCAGAATTAGAAAAACAAAATTTCAAGTCTAGTATCCTCTACTTTATAAATGATCATTTTGAATTTCATAAAATCGTGCTGAAATGAACTATTCTTCAAGAAATCAATTTCAGTCTCAATTTAATTTTGTGTTTCTTGTTCTTCTAAATGCTTAACATCACATTCAGATTCGTTTTAATAAATTACACAAGGCCATACAATTTACATCTTCCAATCTGACAAGAATTTAAAAGTTAATTTTGACTTATTTGGGTGCCTAAGATCTAAATATGCAATTTTCCTAGCAGCTTTTGTTTATTAAAAAGCTTCTGGAAATATTTTAAATACATATAGAAAATTTCTGCATCTTTTGACAAAACTTCAAAACAAAAACATAACATTTCAAAATGAAGGTTTAAAATCGATTTTCAACTTTCCCCAAGACTTAAAGTAATTTTGAGTTCTGCAAAAAATGATATAGGGGTTTTCATTTTTTAAATCCTTTTTTCAACATTTTTTTTTCAATACAGTTTTAAAGCAAATTGAATGTTGGATATTATTGAAGCAAAAATCTAATCGATTTGCAGGTTTGAACAAATGTTGTCAAATGGTTTGATTTTTTTTTTTAAACTTTATTCTGTAATGTAAGAAATACTTGTAAAGATATCTTTCCAAATTTATAAAAAAACAAAATTTAACCTTTTATTTCACTTAAAACTGATAAATTTTAAAGTTTATAAACTCCGTATTACCAAAAACCCTAGGCGATAGACAAAATTTGACAAAATATTCAAGTTCAGGGCGCTTATATCTACCAATTCAATCATTCAATCATTTATTGCTTTGAGTTATCAATCAAATTATATTAATGAGTTTTTAAAATGATAAAACGAATTTATTGAAAAAAATCTTTTTAGAATATTAAAAGCTAATCCTTCATTTTCAAATTAAGTTTAAATTTTCAAAAAAAATAACGAGTTTAAGAGTCAAACTATTAAAATAGTTTAAAATATTTTAAATCAATTTCTTTGTTTTTCAATTCTGAATTTTTGTGTTCAGAAAACAAATCTTTTTGAAAAACTTTGAAACAATACTTTTAGTTAGAAAAACGTAGTTTCCACCTTCTGTTCTACTCAAGAGCCAATCTTTCAATAGAACGCGACAAATTATTTAAAGCTAGAAATATTAATCTTTAAAATTTTCGATTCAATATTTACATGCGTATTTTTAATATTCAATTTTTAAATCATGTTTTTCAATCAATCATGATTTCTTATTCATCTTTAGAAAGTTCAAAAAATGATTCAAGGTAGCAACTTAAAAGTAAAGTTTTAATGCGCAATGTAATCTTTTTAAATTTATATTTTTTTTTTGTGCTTTCAATATTCACAACCAAACTTGAAATTCATTTTTTTTTTATTTTATCAGTTTATTTTTGATTATTTTCCTGTCTGTTATTTGTCGATATAATGAGACATGTTGTATGTGAAATAAATGAAGTTAAAATTTTGAACCTCAGAACATTGAAAGCCTTTTATTTTAATATCTGGAAGAACTTTAATATAGAAACGGATTTTATCTTTGCCTTTAATCACGGTCAGTCTTGAATTAAAATTGATTTTTTTTATCTTAAATTAAATTTTATTTAAAAGTCAACTATTAAATAAACTCTTCGAAGTTTAAAGTGATTTTTGCCTCAGAATTCACATTACAAATTGTGATGAATTATAATTTTTGAAATTCATGATACTACACGGGAATTAAAATCCCTTTTATTGAAAATAAAGAAATGAAAATAAAAAAACAGATTAAAAATAAATAACAATCAATATAATATTTCTAACAGTTTCTAAATCACGGTTAATTTTTAACTTGATCTGACATTTATTTGATAATAAACTTTTTTTTATAAAATCTGGTTTCATATTTTATGTTTTCTATTTTCGTGCATTAATTCTTACGTCCGAAGCTTTATTCGAAATTTCAATCAGCATTCTTTTTCTGATTTTTCGAAAATTTTGATTTCTAACTTCAACACAATACTGCTTTAAATTTATTTTCAAGCAAATTTCTAGTTCAGAATAAGGAACTTAATTTTGAATAATTTTGCAATTACTTACCGGAAAAAACATTGATTTGAAACATTTATTTTGATTTGTGTTGATAATTTTGATTAATTAATTAAGATTAATCATCGAGAGTTTTGTTTGTAATGTAGATATTTTTAAGATGCATTTTCATCATAAACTTAACTTTCGTTCAAGCACTTGAATAGAAGTAAGTGTGAAAACTGTAATTTTCTTCTAATCTTCTTCTATCCATCTATAATTTTCAAATCTTGAAATGTTCTCACGATGAGAACATAACATTCACCAATAAAGTCGTAAATATTATTTATCAAATTTTGATTTATTTTAACACCAAAGGTCATAATTTTTGGAGTATGAGTGATAATTATAAGTGAGAAAATGGTTCAAAAATCAATTTCATAATTTATGGTGTTTTTTTTGGGTTGTTATTATTTTTGGTTCAATTTGAACTTTTAACCCCCTCATATGGATTGGTTCTTCGCACGGGCCTGCTTTCAAAATAGAATATCTTTTAAACAAGATATTAAACATCCGAAGTTTTCTTAACAAAACTTATTTATTATGGATATTCACTTAAACCATCCAATAGTGGAGTCGATGGTCAAAAAAGCAATATTAAAAACAAGAAGGCAAAAAACAAGAATTTTTTGTTTCATAAATTGTTTGTTTGAACCAACCCTGATTTATTTTTCGTTTAATATGGTTCTTTACAAAACGCAACAATAACCAAAAGAAAACAATTTCACAAATTAAGACTTGCAACTCGAATGATACAACCAAAATAGGCAGGTTTTAAAGACATAAAAATATTAAGTAAATCTCCAATCAAAGTTGAAGTGTAACAAGTGAAAATAATCAAAGCCCGGCTCCATTAAATCTCTTCAAGTGTAAACGATTTACGGGTCCTGGATCGAGTAATTATCACCAGAGAAACAAGTTTTTTGTTTGATTCTGCAACTCGATCTAAAAACACTTCAAAGTTCACCCATGATGTTTTGCATCCGGCCTAGTCGAGTTTCACTTTGCATTGAACAGTGGGAAAAATAGGTCTGGATTTGTTTTTTTTAGCCTAGAAAATTTTTCCAACTCATGAATGCTAGTTTTTGAGAGATGGGATACCAGTAAAAAAAAATTTGAAACGAAACATTATCGAGGGAAAAAATAATCTACCTTTGATCACAGTGAAATATTTAGAAGAAGAAGCGTTTTCAATGAGCTCTATCGCCTCCATCGACACACGAGCTGCAGCAGAAGCAGGTAGGCCGGCTAGGTGTGATTGTGACAGGATATTTTACACAAATAATTAAAATGTATGAATACAGTTTTTAGTTTGTCATTTGAAAATGCAAAAGTTTCCCAGCCATGATAAAACGAGGGGCACAATTTCTGACGTACACACAAGTACAAGCTTTTTCTCCGGCAGAAGCAAATGCAAACACTTTCATAAATTTGACCATGTCTCTCCAGTTTTCATATCTGAGTTGATAGGAATGGCAGCTTAGTTGGAAAAAGGGTTGAACCTCTGTAAATGGAAGAAATGGAAAAACGGGGCGGAGGCAAGCAATTATTTGCAGACTGGCAATTTTTCATTGCATCTTGGAACAGGAAGTAAAAGGATTCTTCAAGCTCGCCCTGCTCTGCTGTAAGCTGGAGAGCGTTCTGTTTTTTCCGGGTTTTTGAACGACGAATCGGAACGACGACAGGAACAGAGAGGTCATCTACATGTTTACCCCGGAGAAACATTTGCAACCCTAATGGCATATGTTTTGTTTACATGCAGCGCAATAATTCAACTCGGCAAACCGCTCGGTGCAAGAAACAAGTTGTAATAATTATGCTCTCAATGTTACTATTTGGAACACAAATCCAACATGTTTTGCGATACGTATAATATTGCGTTGGAAGACGATTGTTTTTCACTTTAATATTTGCTATTCTTTGCAGCGAAAGCTAATTTGGAGGATAAAACCAGATTGAATGAATTTATAATCAATAGATAACAGAGTGTGATGGATACCTCATTATTGATTTAAAATTAAAAATAATGTAAGAAAAAAAATCATCTTATACTATACTATCAATAATGATACTATACTATACTATACTATACTATACTATACTATACTATACTATACTATACTATACTATACTATACTATACTATACTATACTATACTATACTATACTATACTATACTATACTATACTATACTATACTATACTATACTATACTATACTATACTATACTATACTATACTATACTATACTATACTATACTATACTATACTATACTATACTATACTATACTATACTATACTATACTATACTATACTATACTATACTATACTATACTATACTATACTATACTATACTATACTATACTATACTATACTATACTATACTATACTATACTATACTATACTATACTATACTATACTATACTATACTATACTATACTATACTATACTATACTATACTATACTATACTATACTATACTATACTATACTATACTATACTATACTATACTATACTATACTATACTATACTATACTATACTATACTATACTATACTATACTATACTATACTATACTATACTATACTATACTATACTATACTATACTATACTATACTATACTATACTATACTATACTATACTATACTATACTATACTATACTATACTATACTATACTATACTATACTATACTATACTATACTATACTATACTATACTATACTATACTATACTATACTATACTATACTATACTATACTATACTATACTATACTATACTATACTATACTATACTATACTATACTATACTATACTATACTATACTATACTATACTATACTATACTATACTATACTATACTATACTATACTATACTATACTATACTATACTATACTATACTATACTATACTATACTATACTATACTATACTATACTATACTATACTATACTATACTATACTATACTATACTATACTATACTATACTATACTATACTATACTATACTATACTATACTATACTATACTATACTATACTATACTATACTATACTATACTATACTATACTATACTATACTATACTATACTATACTATACTATACTATACTATACTATACTATACTATACTATACTATACTATACTATACTATACTATACTATACTATACTATACTATACTATACTATACTATACTATACTATACTATACTATACTATACTATACTATACTATACTATACTATACTATACTATACTATACTATACTATACTATACTATACTATACTATACTATACTATACTATACTATACTATACTATTAGACTAGTTCACTTTTCGGCTTTTTTCGCTGATCACAACGCCACTTACAGGGTTTGATCCTCATTCATTTTCAAGTACTCTGGTCGAATTTGAGCTCATTTGAGTAAGTTTCCAGCGTGCGCTAGAAGTTTTATTGAAAAAAGTCCATTTTTCTGGAAAATTTTCGTAGATGTTCTCTAGCAAGCAGTTGTTAATATAAAATGATAATTTTATAGTGCTCGGTGATTGGTATGACAAACATCCGTATGGACCTGTTTTAGATAATTGACTAAATCAAACCGAAAAAATTTAAAAATTCATAAACTACCAACTTTTACAGAAAATTTACTTACAAGTTGAGAGCTTAAAATCAGTAGTAAATAGAAAAAAAAATATTTTCGATATAAACTTTTCATAAAAAGATAGCCTTATTTATAACCTTTAATTTGATGTATAACACTTAATTATCGCAACAGTACAAGCAAAGATATTCAAACATTCACATCACATTCTTTGAATCATAATGTTGTCTCCATTCAAGTTTTAGCATCATGCAACCTGCAAAACGTGGCATCAAGAGGACTTGCTTACAACTTGATCAAAGCGCGCGCTTTTTTTAACTCCTGGCCCCGTCATGGGGTACTTGATTGAATAAAATATCCTTTCTTGTGCACAAGTTGGTGTGGAGCAAACTTGAATGAAAAATATTTGATCAAATCAAATTTGTTGCATAGATATTTGAATAACTTTGCTAGCACTCTTGCGATCATTAAGTGTTATACATCAAATTAAAGGTTATAAATAAGGCTATCTTTTTATGAAAAGTTTATATCGAAAATTTTTTTTTTTCTATTTACTACTGATTTTAAGCTCCCAACTTGTAAGTAAATTTTCTGTAAAAGTTAGTAGTTTATGAATTTTTAATTTTTTTCGGTTTGATTTAGTCAATTATCTAAAACAGGTCCATACGAATGCTTGTCATACCAATCACCGAGCATTATAAAATTATCATTTTATATTAACAACAGCTTGCTAGAACACATCTACGAAAATTTTCCAGAAAAATGGACTTTTTTTCAATAAAACTGCTAGCGCACGCTGGAAACTTACTCAAATGAGCTCAAATTCGGCCAGAGTACTTGAAAATGAATGAGGATCAAACCCTGTAAGTGGCGTTGTGATCAGCGAAAAAAGCCGAAAAGTGAACTAGTCTACTATACTATACTATACTATACTATACTATACTATACTATACTATACTATACTATACTATACTATACTATACTATACTATATTGGGCCTTGAGGAAAACTCAAGCCGGCGTTAGCTGACTGAAACATCGCAGTCGGATGTACCGGAATACCAGTGTGTCATAAGCTTGCGGATATACAGGAACCGACACTGACTGATTTCAGCTCCTTTATCTCATCCCTTCGAACTGCAGCATGCAGGGTAACGATGCCTAAAGAGTTAGAGTCAAGCGACCGATATGCAAATGGTACAGCGAAAAAAGAAAAAGCTGGGTTTTTGAACATCCATTCCAGTAATGATCGTCCTTCGTTTAGAGAAGAGCCGGTAAAGGTCAGGTCGGAACCGAAACCCTGTCTAATGTGTAAAAGTAATGGTCACAAGATAAAAGATTGTAGGAAGTTCGAAGAATTGTCTCTCGAAGAAAAATATAAGTTTATTGCTGCCAACGGCATGTTTAAACGCTGCCTATTTCCTCATGGAAAATGGCCTTGCCGCACCAAACAGCCTTGCGGGATCAACAGCTGTACGGAAGCTCACCATAAACTTCTCCACCCGGTATCAGAAAATTCATCGAATAGCAGAGAACAATCAGGTCCAACATATTCAGTAGCAGCACATCGTAACCACCGAAACCTTGGAGCGACGCTGATCAAAATCCTTCCTGTTGTCCTTCACGGCAATGGGAAATCCGTAACTACGTTCGCCTTCCTGGACGACGGCTCTGATTTGACGCTCGTAGAGGATCATTTGATCGATCAGCTGGGGCTAACTGGTGAGACAAGTACCCTCTGCCTGCAGTGGACCAGCCAAGTTACCCGAAAAGAGAATGCCTCGCGTCGAGTGGATATTGGTATTTCCGGAGTTGGGAGCGACAACATCTTCCAAATGTCGAATGTGCGATCAGTCTCGAATCTCGACCTACCGATGCAAAGCCTAAACTACGATGAACTGAAACAGCGTTATACTCATCTCAACGGCCTACCTATCAGCAGCTATCATTCGGCCACACCGAGGATCCTGATAGGAATCGACAACGCTAAACTTAATCTTGCGTTGAAGAAAAGAGAGCGGGGCGACGGAGAACCGATCGGAGCCAAGTTCCGTCTTGGTTGGACTATATTCGGAGGAAGACGACCTCTCGAAACGAGCGGCAGTATCTCCGTCCACACTTGTGAGTGCGGTGGAAACGAGAAAGTTCACGATTTGGTTCAGCAGTATTTTGAGGCGGACAACATGTTGCTTTCTGGAATTAACATTCCGGAATCAGAAGAGGATCAACGAGCAAGACGGATACTGGAAACCACGACGATACGCACTTCTTCCGGTAAATTTCAAACAGGATTACTGTGGAAAAGTGACTGTCCTATCTTTCCCGATAACTACGCTATGGCAGTGCGACGCCACGGTTGCTTCGAGAGACGTCTGCTGAAAGATCCAGAGTTGAAGGTAAAGGTTGATCACCAGATAGCTGAGTATTTAAGAAACGGATACATCCATAAAGCCACCTTTGATGAATTGTGTAACGCCGATAAAACCAAAGTTTGGTACCTGCCCATAAACGTCGTTCGAAATCCTTGTAAGCCAGCAAAAATTCGTGTAGTCTGGGATGCGGCAGCCAGCTCGGGTGGAATTTCCTTGAATTCTCAGCTTCTCAAAGGACCAGATCTTTTGACACCTTTATTGTCAGTCCTGAGTAAATTCCGTCAAAAGCAGTTTGCTATTGCAGGTGACATAAGGCAAATGTTCCACCAGCTTATCATTCGTCCCGAGGATAGGCACGTGCAGCGATTTCTATACAGGACAGATCCAAAAGGGAAACTCGATACTTATATTATGGATGTCGCTACCTTCGGGGCGACATGTTCGCCATGTTCAGCTCAATTTTGCATCCGATTACGTTCTGAAACGGGTTGGGGTAACTGGTACAGATGATGTGAAAAACTTTACTATCGAGAAAACAACAATAGCAGAACGTGTCTTGGGCATGATGTGGGCCCCTTGTGACGACGTTTTTCTTTTCTCTGCCAACTTTCGTCCTGATTTACATCCTCTACTGTCTGGTGAAATCCGTCCCACAAAACGACAAGTTTTACAAGTGGTCATGAACCTGTTTGATCCCCTGGGTATCGTCGCTTGCTTTACGATCCATGGTAAAATCTTAATACAATCCGTTTGGCGTTCTGGAGTGCAGTGGGACGATCCAATCTGCGATGAGGAGTATGGTATGTGGCAGCGTTGGATCAGGCTGGCCCCGAATCTAGATAAGGTAAAAATCCCGCGGTGCTACTTTCAAGGCTACCGCCCAAGCAGTTACGAGTCATTACAACTCCATGTCTTTGTGGACGCAATCGAGTTGGCCTATTGTGCCGTCGCTTACTTCAGGATTCTTGATGACGATATTCCTCGATGCGCTTTAGTAGCTGCAAAAACTAAAGTCACCCCATTACGCCCCCAATCAATTCCTCGCAACGAATTATGCTCTGCGGTGCTTGGTTCCAGATTAATGAAGTCCATAGTCGAATATCACTCTCTGAAGATCTGCCGGAAATTCTTGTGGACGGATTCCCTGACAGTCATGGCCTGGTTGCGTGCTGATCCCCGGAAATACCGACAATTTGTTGGGTTTCGTGTAGCTGAGATATTGTCACTTACGGCAGTAGACGATTGGTATTGGGTTCCATCTAACCTCAATATTGCGGACCAAGGTACTAAATGGGGAGATGGTCCTAGTTTTGAACCTGACAGACTTTGGTACAACGGACCTGAGTTCCTGCTTCTGCCGTCCGAAGAATGGCCGAAAAGAAAGCAACCCTCCGAAGCTCCAGCAGATGAATTACGAACCGTATACGTTCATCGTCTAAAAACTGAATATTGTAGAACGTATATCAGTAAATTCTCGCAATGGGATCAGTTGATTAAAAAACTCGCTTACCTCTACCATTTTGTTCATCGTAGTCGCACAAAAAACCGTACTGATACAGATTTGAAATTCGTCGTTCTTAATCAAGCGGATTATGTTGCAGCTGAAGCGGCTCTATGGCGAGTAGTTCAGCAAGAAGAGTTTTCCAAAGAGATAGCAACGCTGAAGAAAAACTTGAAGTCTCCGTCACAAAAATGGAAGCATGTAGCTAAAAGAAGTCCGTTATCAAAACTATCCCCTTTTTTCGACGAATTAAATGTTCTTCGGTCAATGAGCAGAATCGATCCTGAAGCTTCGTATTATTCCTTTAATTTTTGAAACCCAGTAATTGTGCCAAAAGACCACCCTGCTACCAATCTTCTTATTTTGCGCTACCATCAGAAATATGGGCACGCCAACACAGAAACGGTGCTCAATGAACTTAAGCAGCAGTATTATATTCCTCGAATGCGGGCCACCGTCAAGAAAGCTATCAAGAGTTGTATGTGGTGTCGCGTTTACCGGGCCAAACCATGCACTCCTAAAATGGCCCCACTTCCTCAACCCAGAGTTAAACCCTACGTTCGGCCATTCACGTTCACCGGCTTAGATTACTTCGGGCCACTGTTGGTTAAGCGTGGTCGTTGTAACGAGAAAAGGTGGGTAGCGTTATTTACCTGCCTTAGCATTAGGGCTCTACATTTGGAGGTGGTACATACGATGTCAGCTGCAAAATGGCAATACGACGCTTTATAGCCAAACATGGTCCTCCTCAGGAACTGTACTGCGATAACGGGACCAATTTCCGAGGCGCATCCCGAGAGTTAGCAGAGGAAGCGTAAGAAATCAACAAACAAATGGCGAAATGTTTCACGAACAACCATACGGCATGGAATTTTAATCCGCCCTCTGCTCCACATATGGGTGGCGTCTGGGAGCGCAAGGTGAGATCCGTGAAAGAAGCCTTTAAAACTTTATCACACAATCAGAAGCTCGATGACGAAGCGCTCAAGACACTACTTTCCGAAGCCGAAATGATTGTGAACTCTCATCCACTCACTTTCGTCCCTCTGGAGAACCCGGAAGACGAAGTCTTGACTCCAAACAACTTTCTATGGTTAACCTCTGGAGAAGATAGCAGACCACCTAGAGTGCCAACGGACGATGCAATTTCTTTACGATCTAACTGGAAACTGGTTCAGCATCTGGTCAACCAGTTCTGGAAGCGATGGATTCAGGCCTACCTACCAACGATTGCCTGCAGGACGAAATGGTTCGAGCAAACCCGCCCAATGGAGGTTGGGGATCTTGTTGTCATCGTCGACGAATCGGTGCGGAACGGATGACTGCGTAGGAGAGTAGTTAAATTGTATCCTGGAAGAGATGGTCAAGTTCATAAAGTAGACGTGAAGACTTGTGATGGCAGTATCCTTCAGAGGTCAACGATTAAAGTAGCTCTTTTAGACGTGCAGGAGACTTGTAAGATCGAATAACTACGACGTTACGGGTTGGGGTGTCAGCACGTCTGGCAACCGGGAAAAATAGAAATCGACGCCGACGCCGACGCCACTCAGAAAGCGCGTTAATCTTTGTAAACGACTAGGAAGAAAAACATTTCCTATAGTGGTGGTCACAAAAGCGATTAGTTTTCGAAGATTATATCAGAGTAGTTTTGGCGAATTTCCCGATTATTATAAAGTTTGTATCTCTTAATATTATATCCCTTCATTTCTCTAAACCAATTCTATTGATTGTAGAACTCTGTTCCTTCTGAACCTAAAAGCTAACCATAAAAAGCTACACACAAGTAGAACCTAGATTCCGGCACGTGGCATTATTATATGCTGCATTGAAGAAAAACTTATTGTAAGCAATTCAATAGAATCTGTACCCGATCAGAAGAGAAAAACAAAATCATATAAAGATGAGATATTTTGATACTAATATTTTTCAATCTAAACGAGTTATAATTCAGTACTCGTAGGATGTTAAAATATCTCAAATTATATCAAAAAATCTATACGATCATAGCTAAATTATACCCGTTTTTGATATGCTCCTATCAAGACTATATCTCGTTCAGATAGCATAGTTTGATATTGGGAAGAACAAAACCTATCAAAATTATAACTTATCAAGATATGACTGCTTTGAGAAAAATTTCTAGTGGAATGTCAGTAACCCACATTATTTGCTAACACCATGCTCCATTTTTGGATTCCCAAATATTGGATTCAATTTGGATGAATCTGTTGAGCGAAACTCATTAAAGTATGGTTTGGGCCGCTGACGTTGATGTCCGTGTTTCAGGGAAAGTTATATGCATATCAAAATAAGATACGATTATAATATTTCATGACAATTTGAAAAAAAAAATCTTTATCGATGAAAGTGAGTTCAATCCTATTCAAGAATGTCAATCAAAATAAAATATTACCCAGATTCAAGAAAGTCGAAAATTATGAAAACAAAAATCTAACTGGAAAAGATTGAAATATCTCGTTGAAACATGTTTGAGTTATTATTTTGCTTTGCTCTCCTGATCGGGCATTCTTGAATAGGATTGAACTCATTCCCGATCAGGAGAGAAAATCTAAATTATATCAAGAAGAGATATTTTGAAACTAATTTTTTCCTATCTAAATGAGCTATTATTCAGTACTCGTAGGATGTTGAAATATCTCAAATTATATCAAAAAATCTTTGCGATCATAGCTAAATTATATCAATTTAAGATATGCTCCTTTCAAGATTATACCTCATTCAGATAGCATAGTTTGATATTGGACAGAACAAAACCTATCAAAATTATAACTTAACAAGATATGAGTGCTACGAGAAAATTTTATAGTGGGATGTCAATAAACCACATTATATGCCACATTATATAAAAAGTTGTACGTATATCAAAATAAGATATAATCATTTTATTTTAAGACAATCAGAAAAAAATCTTGATAATTGAAAATGAGCTCAACCCCAATCAAGTCTGTCAATCAGAATAAGATATAATTCGGATTGGAGAAACTTAAAATCGAAAATTTGGAGTACTTAATTATAACTGAATCAGATGTAAATATCTTGGTGAGATATGTTTGAGTTATTATTTTGATATGCTCCCCTGATCGGGTAATGAACAAATATTCTTAACACCCTTTAATAAATCTTACAGTCGAGTCACTCGTTAAAAGCACTACGGAAAGTTTTTAATTTTCAACAACTATACTATACTATACAAAACTAGATTCAAGAATAATTCTTCTGTTCATCTGTAAGAAGATCTGGATTTCTTTTCCCTCATCACTTTTTATATCATTGAATACGACTCACTTGTTCAATGGTGATGTAGGTTCATGATTTGTCAACAATTCATTTACTTTGGTAGGGTAATTCTTTAAACATGGCGACGTGTTTATGCCCAAAGTTCCATTTCTCAAGGTCACTTATTGGGCTTGTGATATAGCTCAGTTGGCAAGTCAGTTGCTTTCTGAGCCGATGTCCGTGAGTTCGAGCCCAAGAGTAAACATCGATCACAGTTGTACCGGATAAGTTTTTCAATGACTTGTCCGCCAACTTCATCGTTGATATAAGTCGCGAATGACATGAAGATGTTAAAACGACTATAATCGAAACAAAAAACAAAAAAAGGTCACTTACAGGATAGAAAAGGTTTCGAATATAAAAAAGTTTCATCCGCATGTGTTTGTTTTTTTTTTATAAAATTGCAAACAAGCTTACTCTGTAAATTAAGATATTTTAAATCGTTATAGAACACAACGGTGCATGAAACGCTTTCGACTTATTGCATCAAAACAAAGGCCGATTCAAGCTAAGCCGAAAATCAGCTTTTTCCAAACCTGTGTGGGTGGCTTCTACTGAAACAGATGAAACTCCTAACCCTATCATAATGCTGACATTTTGGGCTGTGTCACTTTTCATAGCTCAGTACCAGATTACTCCGGAAAACAGATTGAATCTTATTAGCGTATCTAAATCGGTTTTTATGATATGTCTGTTTGGAAGATTTGGCTAATTTTGTATTAGAATTAAACACTTTAAATTTTCCAAGAAAAAAGGCTAGGATACCTTTTCAATTATTCAAAATGTTTGAACATTTCTAAAAAAATTTAAGGCTCTTAATAAAAAGTTATAAATAAACATACAGATGATTCTTTTAATAAGTTTTTTTTCTTTTAGTCCTTATCAGTCAAACTTTTTTTTAAAAACATGTGAAAATAGCAGTTTTTAAATTAAAAAATAATGCCAATTCATCATAAAAATGAATTGTTCCCTATCAGTATACTTTATCGACGACAGTCATTGTTTGAACAAAGAGATTATTCGCACCATAAGATTTTGAACGTGACCCTTCCCATTCTTTTCCCGTTGCTTTTCTCAAACACTTCAAACCCCACCGAACTCCATCAATGGATTATTTGCCAGAAAGTTCATTCACAAAAACCACAATCTTTAACTCTCAGTCGATCAAAATCAAATTTGACTCAAAAGACTAATAGTCGTTGTCAAGTTTTGCCATTGTCAACAAAACACTTTCCTCGGTTAAGCTGCTTGGAAACTCAAACTCAGTCAGCCAGTCCTTCTCATTGTTGGAGCAGCAGCAGCTTTGAAATTTCCAAAAACAGTTCCCATTTCAAACGGGGAACGACATTGTATTCGACCTATGTACACATGTACGCGGTGGAAAGCCACAGACAGAAATGGAGGGAAAAGGCGGGGGCGGGCGTGGTTGGTTCCCATTTGTTTCCAGTCCCAGAACCTGCCAGCCTGAAGTAATCCGGCTTATCTGCAAAGCTGGGCAGATGAAAACTTGTGAATGGTGTGACGAGTTTAGTTATAATTTCACCGCCCTTTCACGAGTCTTCCTCCACGGCGAAAAACCCTCGGCCGACATTTTTCCCTTTTCGTCTTTTCCGTTTCGGTTTTTCTGGTTTTGGGTTTAGTTTGCAGTGGTGACTTTTGTGGATTACCCTACAACTAGCACACACTAGTTCCTGCCTGTTTTCGTACGAGAAATTACTGTTGTATGCCCTAGGGGGAAAAACCACATTTAGACGCGTATTAGTTTTGTGGTTCTTTCTCCCCGGCCAATTACGCTGCCAATGATGGGTTCTGGAGGCGAGAAACTTTCGCGAATCATGGAGACCAATATATTTGCTTAAACATGGATTCATCTTTATCAGCTCGAACGACTGTGACATATTGTAACGTTGTGTTTAACATATTGTAAGCAAATTTTTGGAATACACCACGAAGAAGAAAAATGCCACGTCCAAAAAACACCTTAACGTTAAATTAACAGCCATCATATAATCGAAAGCAGAGAAAACACCATGAAGTGGGGAAACGGTGTTCCCCATGTTTTATTTGTTGCTTCGTTCGGATTTGTTCCGATTTTTCCACAGAACTTGTGCTGTAAGCCAATCCAATCCTCAATCCGGATTGGAAGGAGGATTGCTGCAGCAGCAGCAGAGGAAAGCGAAAAAAACACCGACCAAAGTGGATTATTTCAACCGGGTGGATGATGAAATGGAGCTCTACTGGACTTAGTGGCTGGTTGTTGGCAGTCGCGCGACGATGAGCTGGAAATTTACGGATACAGATAGACAGTCAGCGTTCCTGTTACACTACACAGTCGTTTTGATCTGTTGTTTTTAGAGAATGTTATCGAGCAATTTGAGCAGTTGTTATGATTTTTGTTCAAGGGATTTTTTCCCGGTAGTCGTTGACGTCGTCACGTTGGTAGCATCGGTGATGATACAAAAAAAATACATTTTTCAGATTTTTTTTGGTATAGGGTGTCCCATTATAATGGGATATGGATACATACATAAGCATGATTCAAAATTAACAGTTTAAAGAAAATTTAGGAGCAAATCAAAATTTTATTTCACTTTTATGTTCTCTATACTCTTCTTTTACAGTGATTCAATACAAAACTAGATTCTAGTCAATCTCAGGCCGGTGATCGAATTTTTGATCAAATACTGCTTATTAGCCTCAGCACAGACTGATTTGGGATAATTTTGACTACTTCTCTCCAGTGTAATGCGTAGTTTTCGATAGAATCTACAGGCTTCACATGTTTTCATACGATTTGGTAAGGACATAGAAAATGTCAATCGGTCACGCTAGAGGGCAATTTATCGGATTGATCTTTTTTGGTACGATTTGGCTTTGTTGGATTGGTACTGTGACCGTGCACTTTGGTACGGCCACAAAGCTAAAGTCACCTCGGGGGAAGCTTAGCAAATCATTTTAATTAAATAATTAGCAGAATAGGGTTGTATAAATAAAATTTCACAAAATATTATTGAAAACTTTAAAAATTGAAGTAAATAAGTGAAATTCTTAGAAAAAGCTAGTACGAGTATGAGGAGAAATGGCACATTGATCACATCTATCAAAAAAAAAACACAACACTCTAGGAATTGTAATCAGCCGTCTAACAACACTACACTTTACAACACTCCCCTGAAGACGCCTGAACACGTCTAATACGAAATTTAGACGAGTTCTGGAAAAACCATGTCCCAGAGGAAAAACAAGGGATATTTCCTCTTCCACTTGGATCTGAACCCTGGAAGGAGGAACACCTACAAAATCTATCTGGTGTCAAGTTTTTATTATCTCCCAAAATCACGCGTCTCCGAAGTATCCTTGAGAGTTCGCGGGTGGTTCTTTAAGTGGTTCAAGTGTCGAACGGATTCAGGCTGAGGCTACGAAAAGTCAGTCATATCGGGCAGTGCCAAAAGGAATCCAAGATCGGGACTGAAGCCGCGATATCGCCAACATATATCGGGCACAGTCACTGGCAAGACCACATGGTCGTGGTTTCTGGTTAAGGAGGAAGGCAATCGTTGAGCGGAAGGGTTTTCCCCAATATCCCTTGGCCAACTAGAACGGTTGTTACGGGCGGGAACTGCTCCCACGGCACAACTAAGGTAGAGCGGTTTCCAGGACTGGTACGGAAGACGATCCAAAGCACGATTCCCCGGGTGGCCACGAGCGCTGTGGCTTGGCTAGAAGACGGATCCTAGAAGCGGAGCGAACATCGTTGGGCCCATACACGTTACACCACACACCGTAGGTTTCGTAAGTACCTCTGTATAAATTTGAGAGTAGGGAACTAAGGACAGTTAGGGAACTAGGGAAAGTGCCAAATTAACAGTTTCGACATTTAAATAAAATGATTTGCATTTGGCCAAAAACATTACAGTTCTCGTATTGTTCTTGCAAGCCGACCCTGAGTGATCTTAAAGGAGTCCTTGTGACTGAGCGGGCGTAACACAAGGGATTGTTACAGTACCAAGCCATCGTGTCCTTCGAGTACATAACTGATGCCAAATCCGTCCGAAACAGAACCAGGCGATCATGTTTGCAGATCACGGCCAGCAGGCGACGATTCAGTCTCTCTCGAACGTAAACAGCTGTATTCATTTTGTCAGTGATCACGAACGGCTCGAAACACATTTCACACTCGCATATGCCTTGCAAACGCATAGCCTTTTAACCGATTATTTCGGTAAAAATGTATGTCTCTGTCTCGTCATCACTTTGACCATCCTTAAGGGGGGGGGGTAGGGTCTAACGGGTATAAAGAAACACCATTTTCACGATTTTTTTCTAGAGCTATCGTTCAAACAAATGTATTCAAATTTTTTTCATTATACAAAGCATTGTTAAAAGAACATTTAGTAATTTTTTCGTAGAAAAATATTGAAAAATGAGCCGGTGACGGAGCATTTTCGAGGATGCCTTTTAGAAAACAGGATTTGCGGTGGACACTGTATCTCAGCACAGAATCATCTGAAGTCAAAAAATCAGAGCAAAATATTTTTAATAGATGTTTTTCTGGACCCCAACGTTTTTATTTAACTTAAAAATATTTTTATGAAATTTTTGTGGCTGTTTGAAGTAAAAACTACGATTTTTCACTTAAAAATCCGCCATTTTTCACCTCTAAAATCTCCCCAAAGTAAAAAAAATCAAAAAAGAAAAACGTTGGGGTCTGGTATTTTATATGTAGAAAATATGTTCCAAATTTGAAAAGAATCGGATAAGTAGTTTTCAAATGACGATGTCCACGGACTTTAAAAATGTGCTTTCGAGAAAAACGCGTTTGAAGTTTTTGCTCTTGCTTTCTTGCAGTATTAGATAAGAGGAGATAAAGGCCTATAACTTCTACAGTTTTGCTTCAATTGACTTGAAAATTTGACACAACATTCTTGAAATGTTTTACAATAAGAAAATAAAAAAATAAAAAATCGATTTTTTGAAAGTGTTAGACCCTACCCCCCCCCTTAACAGTGCAATACTGGTAACCCGAATTTTTTTGTAATCATATATTCAATAGATTTTGTTGGCGCTAATAACGCACATCGATTTAACACACTGCAGTTGATCATATAATTTATGAGCCTTAATTTGACGGATGTAGATTGATTTTGACTCCACTTCGGCTTCTTTTGTTTCTTATATGTATCTTGACCCAATCTCATGTTGGCAGGAAGGACGGTGCTGAGAGGAGATCCTACTTTTTTACCACATTTCAATCTTAGATAGGCAGGCTTCTTACTGGCGTAAGCACGATTGACTTCCCGGTCCAAAGTTTTGTCCACCGAACCCGTATTTTACCGCTATTTTGCTTACTTATCTGACTTAGCTAAATATTGTGGAGGGACCACATTTGTGCACGATAGTTTTGCACACGGGGAAGTGCTGCTCATTTCAACGAAAATTATAAAATCAAGAGCTCACAATACACAGAGTTTTAAGTTAATCTGTTCACGAAACTCAACAGAAATCAGCTGCGTAATAGTCATCCGAAATGAGCAGGGATGTTTCAATACCGTGATTTAACATGATGGAACACCCTATGAGATCTTTTTGATTGAGATTTCGTTCAAGCTAAGTTGTTCTTTAGTTTTAGTATCGGAGAAGCATTCACTAGAGGGTGACATTCACTTGCCTAACACACTTGACATGTAGATGTAAATTAGGAAACACTTAGGAAAAGATTCAATGAAACGTACCATCTCCCAAATTCAAGTAGAACCCGGCTGGACTCCAGAATAAAAAAAAAGCCATAGAAAGACCTTTCAACCTTTTTAAAGTGATTCAGGGAGTAATGTTTCATGAAACACCTTTAGCAAAACCTTACTGTTACAGTAATTATTGATCCGATAACCCTTCTGAAGCACAGATTTCAATCCTTCAACATCATTAGACACTGCACCACAGTGGATGTTGCTCGTTTACTTTAAAACAAAAGCAGCAGTGGTATTTGGATGCGGACCTGGATGATTTACTTTCGAACTATGAACATATGAAAATCGATGGCAAGAGAGATAAGGGTATAACGAGCACCCGGGGCATTGTAAGCATTCCTCTTTTCTATGGAAAAACTTATTTTCTCACACAAATTTTCACGAGGAACAGTTTTGTAGCTAATATAGTATTAATTTTTTCATCTCCTTAATTATCATCTTTACAGAAATATTTAAAAATAATCCAACTCATGTGACGAAAATGTTATAATTTTTGAGCACCGGAAAATAAGCTCTCATGATTGTTAAATAATCTTGATCTATAATGTACGTACTGCAACGCTATAACGCTTTTTTACTTAAATTTGTTGACTCGGGGCAAACAAAGCACTATTGATCGGGGCACGATGAGCATTTTCTGCAGTAGAATCAAACAGCGAATTCAACTCAATGAAGTCAACTTAATTATAAAGCTATAGCTTGACTAGTTCACAACTGACGATTTGGCCTACTGATAAGAGATAATCAGGAGCTTCGTGATTGGAGGCATCTTTTTTTTAATTTCATTCATGATCGAATATTTTGACTGTTGCATTAAATTTTATACGGCTAGTTGCATCATCCGCCAAACAAAGCACCAACAACATAATGAATGAGTGTATGTGAATTGTTTGTATTCTGCAAAAAGGCATATTTTATTTTGTTATTGCTTTATTTGATGGATCTACGGCACACGGTTTAGTGCAAAATGCATTGATTATGAATGGTAAATGAAAAAAAGCTCGCCTCGAAACAGGAATCGAGCTCGAATCTATTGATTATCTCTCCGACACCTTACTAATACACCTCATCGTCAGTAAAACTAGTCTAGCTGTAGCTCTATAATTCAGTTGACTTCATGAGGTTGAATACGTTGCTAGATTCTACGGCTGAACTCGATAATGGCTTCATACACTGGAAGCTGCGTTTAGTCGAAGGGTACATCACAGTGCTCTCAGGTTTGATCGCTAAACAAGCTGTCAGCAATATCAGTCAAATAAATGTTACATTCCTTTCAGCTCCGTTAGATGTCTTGCTGCTCTCTTATGAACCCTTTTTGCCAAGAGACTAAAAACATGTGGTGGTCTTAATTGCCGATGCGTTACTGGGGGCTCTTCCAAGCTTGGTCATAGCTGATGTTCTGTTTCAGAACGGTTCCAGATTAAATCCGCTAGAAGTCATACGCAAAGAATTGAGATCATGTTTAGATCCAGAAGCTTGTGCAGCAAAAGAAGTCCGTTAAAATTGACTTAGAGGAGTTAGTCAGGTGTTGCTTAAATTGAAAATAGTAGGATTTGAAAAATTGATAATTATAATGAATGGGATTATAATATAGGATACCGTTAGATTCAACACCTCCCCTCAATTCGTAAATGAGAACGTTGAACAGCTTCGCGTGCCTCGTCATTGGTAACGCCTTCGTGAACGCATCAGCTGGCTGATCCTCAGTGGAGATGTGTCGCTAAGATAGCTGACCGTTTCTCACGATCTCCCTGATGAAAGCATACTTCAAGTTCAAATGATTAATCCGCTGATAAGTCCGCGCCTTCGCCATGTAGTGGGTGCAAGGAATGTTGTCCATCCATCAATATGAAAGAAGTGCTGATTACTTCCAATTCATCGAGGAAGTTTGTTAGTCACCACAAACCTTTCTTCATCGCATGGCACTAGGCTCCATTCTCAGCTTCGGTCGATGACAGACTGACCGGGTATATACTGCCGTTTCGTTGACCACGGTATAAGATTCCCAAAGATCATGTATGCGGGATCCGATAGAGATTCCGGTCATCGGAATCATCGACATATTCTGCATATACGGTGAATATTTCCAGTGTCGCGTTTCTGCGGTATACCAACGCCATAACGGTCATACGTCGATGGTATTTCAGAACACGATTCAGGCTTCGCCAAGCCTATTTGTCGGGCTGGTCTGCTATTTGCTGAGTGCCCTAACCGCAGCGCTGATACTCGGCCTCGAAATAACTTCAAACAACCGATCAAATTGTTGAACGACTGCTCAGTGATAACCTCACTTTGCCCTTGTCCGAGTCTTGTTCTCTTTCATGGCTGCCATTCTCTTGTCCGTTGTTGTCTTCCGGAAAAAGCAGTTCTCCTGACACTTCAGCTTGCTGACGAGTCGAAGTTGCTCTTCCTCGTCATCAGCGGCTACGTTAGCCTCGTAGCGTTAAGTAGCTTCTCTTGTTTGCTGAGTGTGACTCTTGATCGTCATCGCTACTCTCGTAGTCTCCATCGTCTCGATCGTCTACAACCACACTGTTAACCAAAGTGCTCATACGTGTTTTCTGTTTTTGGCACATCGGCTAACCCCTTGAATGTTTTTTCAGGTGCATGAGCATCGTCTAGCTGCTCGAATGTGGATTGTTGATCTGGCAAATTGGCCAACCGCTAAAATGTGAGTTCAGGCTCAGGTGAGCTCTCAACATGCTTCTTGATAGATGATGGAGATGAATCAACTCACTCTCATATAGACTCCATCACGCTGACTTCATCGAAGATCACGTTACGGCGAATCTCGATGCATCCGCTGGATCCTTTCCAAAGTCTTTACCTGTTGTTTGCGTAACCCACGAAAATAAGTCGGACTTGGAATCAAGCTTCTGCGGCTTTTCCTTCGGAATCTGCGCGTACGCTGGGCACCCGAAAATACGAAAATTGCTGAGTCTCGGCCACCGACTGAACCTCATCTCAATAGGTGTCTTTTTGTCCACAAGACCTCTTGTTGGTGATCGGTTTGTGAGATACGCAGCATACAAAACAGCTTCGCCCCACACGGTTTTTACAATCCTTACAACTCCTTACAACTTCGTCACCTCCATATACCCACACACGTCGGAATGCACGAGCTCAAGAAATCTCCGACGATTGGCTTGAGGCTTCTAAATCGTCGTCAATGTTTCCTTATACCGTTCGATAACGCGCCATACGGTATTTCCGGACAATTTCAGATCTTTAGCTAGCCTAGATGCAGACAACCATGGATAATACAAAAAATGAGCCAAAGTTTGTTCCAATTCTAACTGAAGCAAGCTTTAATAAATAGCAAAACGCTTTCAAATTTCTGTTGAATCTCAATCTAAGGCTATGATCATTTAGTATCCGGGCATTTCATTTCGGTGATAGCTAGGTTACTAGAGCTTGGATATGCAAAACTTTAGCAGCGTTGTGTTGGTTGTGAAAAGGACTATCTTGCCTATTTTTTTTCAAATTTTTACGTTAACGTGTGTTTCGCACTTTGCGCCTCGGAAATTCATTATTTTTGACTTGAAAACTCATGAACTGTTTATTTTTATTTTTTTGGTTCAGATGGTTGATAAGTATAAGGAGCCACTCTAGGATGCTTACGAAATTCAAACCAAGCATAGGAGTGGAACCCTTGATCTCAACTATAGGAACAAATTTATGGTTTTTGGGGACAACTGATTGCAGACCTCTTAACTATGCAGTAAATCCGTTTCCGACAGGCAGAAAGTGTTGCCTGTCAAGTGGAAACCCGGGAATTAACTAAAAATTAGCAGTTCCATGGATCGCAATCTGTGCAACCGGCTTTTACGCAATGTGACTGATGTGTTCTGATCGACCAAGAAATTTATGATAAACCCGAATTTAAGAGGTCTTATTCTTCGAGATGCCTACTCATGAAAAGGTTCCAACCAGATTCCAATTGATTTTTACAGATGAATTTGTGTAAAATATCATGATTTTGAAAAGGTTTAGCTTCTCTGGTAAAAATAATAGATCAATACATGGCTGATAAAAGTGTGCAAAGATAAAAAATATATTTTATCATAAAGTAAGAGTATTTCTTGTCATCAACGATAAATTATTTTTTTAATATTTTTACATTAAATATCATAATAACACCTTCATTTCCTCCATAGAAAGTTTTTCGATCAAATCAATAGTTTTTAAAATACAGAGGTTTGAAACTGCCCGGATACTAAATGATCATAGCCTTAGATTCCAGTGGAAATTATTAAGCCAGTTTTATGCAATAGGTACGATAGCTGAGCACTTATAACAACTTAGACCAGGATCTGTAGCCAAACAAAACTGTCCGAGTCATGTCGTACCTATAAAGCATCTCAAAGTCCGGAAAAATTATGAACAAGCCTAAGCATATTGCATCCGTTAAGCGTGTATCCCCCTTCTAACCGTGGAATTCACACGGCACGGATATAAGGCGGAATGCGGAAGCAAACTTTACACCAATTTCACAGTCTTTAGCAATAGCAAAAGTTGATTCCATTTAGCCGCAATCTAATTTTCCGAGCCAGATTCACTATCTTCCTTAACTCTTTCCTCCCGTTTGGTGTCGTTGCCTGGCACAAATCGTTCGTTGTGGTGCTTGCACGCAAAACTTTTTTAATCGCATTATAGTTTGCCATTATCGTTGGAATATATTACCCCAGAGTGTGCTGCCTCCTTCCCTTATTCTCTGTATTCTCGAAGGTTCTACTGTGATCCGACTGAATGGCACTCACTAGGTTGCGCGGTGCAGGGATGGAGATATTGAATTAAAAGTGAGCTTTGGCGAAAAAAAATCCCACTTCTTGTGGAACGAACGAATTTGCGCCCTGGCTGAGAATGCAATTTTGCAGTGCCATTTTTTCTCTTCTCTTCAGAGCCGAAGTTTTTTGTTTCGATCTTCACAGAAGTCGTCTAAAACTAACGTTAAATAAGAAAAGAAACTCTCGGGGCTCAGAAGCATTCCGGGTAACGCGAAATGCGAACTCACTCAAGCAAGGGGTCGGTCGGGCGGAAGTGGATCCCATTTCATGCTACATTTAAATGCACTTTTTTCCCACTTCCAACATCCCAGCCAGACTTGTTTTGGAAGAGCAAAACTGGGAACGCGTTGTTCCAGGGTGCAGCCCGAAATGACCGGAATGGTTTGCTGCTGCACCTACAGTATCAGGTCGTTTCGTTTCGGATTTTCCAACTGGAAAGATACGGTTCGTAATTGAGAGTTTCAATGGTAATGATTACCGGAGCTTTAACGAAAGTAAATGACTCCCCGAAGGATCTTTTTGCTCCGGTCAGTTGAGTTTAGCGCGGTGGAATTAGAAGGATCTACTGACGGGATAATTTCCAGAGAATATTTACAGAATAATTACACATGGAGGTTAACATACTCTTGAAAGCTTAGTTTTTAAAACCATTAATATCGAACATTTTTATATTTTCGAGGTGATAAAACTTGAAACTAATCTGTTAAAAATTAGAGTTGAAACAAATAGGATGAAAAATCGCTTGCGGGGGACACGGGGACAATTCAGAGATTCTCTCAGACACGTCTGTCACTCGTAGTAAAAGATCAATGACTGACATAGTTTTGCCTAGTGTTGCCAAAAAAACTAACGTTGCCACAGAATTAAATTTTTTCTTATTTATCTTCAGCGTAGCAGATTACAACAATTATTTTATTTTATTTTTCATCTAATTTGATGTTCGAAATACAGTGAGCGAAATAAAAATAGTACCACTATGTGTTTTGCTTGTTAAAATATGAATGATTTAAAAATAAAAGTTCTAGAAGAGCATCTCATAAAACCCCCTTTTAAAACCTTTGAAAGCCTTTGGAATTCTAGAAAACTTCTTAAAATGCAGTATTATCTATTCTAATAATTCGTAGAAGCATTAATATTTACTTGAAAACAGTAAATTTTAAGAACTAAACTGGTTTTTGTTAAATAACACAACTGGTACAATTCTTTTTTTTTCTTCTTTATTTTAAGAGACTTTCAGTCTTTGGCTGGCGAATGGTACTATTCTTATTTCGCACCCCTTTGTCATATTTTTGGTCCTCAACGCCAATTACTACGTCCAAAAAAAGATACTTAAGCTTAATTTATCCGTTAAACAATTCAAAACAAATTGTACAAGAAAATTTTGGTGATTTTCAATCATTCATATTTTAACAAGCAATTCACATAGTGGTACTATTCTTATTTCGCTCACTGTATACCTTTTACTAAAAGCTTTTGATCTTCGTCTATAATTTTTTTTTCATATTTCCCTATCTATTTTCTTTCCTTTTCTAATAAAAAGTGATGAACTAGATTTAAGCACACAATTGTAAACAAACAAAACGAGTTCGGCTTCTTAAAGCCTAAGGTATGAGCCGTTTCAAATAAAGATGTTACAAAAACAAAATCTAATTTGATTCATTTTCTGCATATCCTTCATCTCATCTCTACATCCTAGCAAACATAAAACCGCATAAGAAATGATAGCTCAAATTGTTAACAATGTAAATGGGAATCACATTTCTAATCAAATAATTTAACGATCGTAAAAATGGTTACTTAAAGTCAGTAAGAATCGGATTTAATAAAAATTCCACCATGTTTGCAAATTTGTTCTCCCACGCGGGATTCAAAAGTGAAAATAACCTTGTTGTTCTCTGCGATAAGCAATGCAACCAGATTGCTAAAAATAAGAAAGTTCATTTGGAAAAAAAATTACAATGAGAGAATAGGAAAAATTGTCGCTGGCAACGGTTTGCAAGCATTGAGGGCAAAACTTGCTCTCTCTTGCATATTTTCAGGATGAACGAATAAGGTGTTGAATATCGTCCAGTTTGAATAATTCTTATCACTTAAGCCAGAATTTAAAAAAAATGTATGTATGTATATTGCCTTCACTTTGCTAGGTAAATGCTGTTTTTTTTTTCAAAGTTCATACGATGATTCTATGATGTACATATATGAATAAAGTGGCCAAATTGCCCGGTTTTATCCGGGTTTGCCCGGATGTTTGATACAAAATTTGGAAACAGTCCAGCCCGGCCCGGTTGCCCAGATTACATTGAAAAATGCCCAGATTTTGCCCGGTTTTTTTTACTTTATTTGGAAAATCTAACCAAAAATAGATAAATTTTGTTGTAATTCAGTCACCAAACAAAAAAGTTTGAGCAGATTTTGCAAAAATAATCATAAAATGTTTTTTTCGAAACTTTAAAAACGATTCAAAATCTGATTATGAATTTCGATGAGAATATATTTTTTTTCAATTTTCTACCTGAATTTTTGTTCAGTAATCTCTGGGTTTTGACAAAATTTGCCCGGGTATTGCCTGGATTTTAGGTCGTAAATTAAGAAATGAAATGCCGGGATTTTGCCAGGTTTTATAGAAAATTGCCCAGTTAGTCCTGCCCGGATACGTGCTGATAAAATTCTGGCAACCTTATATATGAAACGTATAACAAAGTTTGTTGAGAAATATACCTACAAATATGTTTCCTGGGATTTCTTCTCACCTCTATTTTTAGTAAAAACTTTTCACGCATCGACTTTTTTTCTCAAACTCTAAATTCTATTTTGCAAATATCCTTAATGTTTATTCCATATTCCACATCTTTATTGTACATCCTATAAATTTAATTTTATTTCTGCAAATCCTTCATCTTATCTTTACATTCCTTCTCAACTTTATTCTCAATAGAATCTTTTATTTACTGACTTTGTTTTTCTCAAATACAAAATTTTATTTTTCATTAATATCTCTCATCTCAATTATACATTCCATTATCAGAAGAAAACTTTTCAAATTCTTAAATTTTATTCATTTCCAGGATATTCATCATCAAATCCGAAAAAATTATCACAAAAGCCTTCCCAATCTGTGCTTTTTCTGTAACTCTGTTTTATTTTTTAACAGAGCCGGAACGCTCAGAAAACATTCTTAGCAACAGCTTTTCAAAACTGAGCTTTTCTTGTCACTGAGTAGTCTTAAAAATCCACGTTTCTTAAGCCAGTTCCGTCTTTTCTACCGAAAGGCCAAATCAAATTGAAAAATCAGCAGCAGTAGCCTTTAAAATCTGCACTTCCGTCGTAGCCAATTCCGTCTTTTCCACCAGAAGGCCAAATCAAAGTAAACAATCAGCAAAAGATGCCTTAAGAATCTGCACTGTATCTGCATCCTAAGACAATTCCGTTTTTTTCACCCGAAGGCCGAATCAAGCAAACGACACGCAGAAGCTGCCTTAAAAATCTGCACTAGCAAATTCCACCTTTTTCCACCGGAAGGCCAAATCATGACAAACAATCATTAACAACAACATTAAAAATCTGCACTTCCCAAGCCAATTCCGTCTTTATCCACCAGATGGCCAAATAAAAATAAAAATTCAGCAACAGTAGCCCTAAAAATCTGCACTTTTTTAACCAATTGCGTTTTTTTACCACCGGAAGGTCAAATCAAAGCAAACAATTAGCAGAAGCCGCCTTAACAATTTGAACTTTCTAAGTCAATTCCGTCTTTTTCCACCAGAAGGCCAAATCAAAGTAAACAATCAGCAGAAGCTAGTTGAAAATTTGCGCTTCCAAATCCATTCCGTCTTTTTCCACCGAAAAGCCAGTCCAAAAAAACACCAGCAACAGTCCTAAAAATCTGCACTCCCAAACCTATTCCGTCTTTTTTCCACCGGAAACCAAAACCATGAGAATTTCAGCATCCTTTTAAATCTGCACTTCCTAAGCCATTTCCGTCTTCTTCCACCCGATGGCCAAATCAAAAAATCTTTTCTAAAGCCATTCTAAAGCCATTCCGTTTTATTCCACCGCATGGCCAAATCAAAATAAAAAATCAGCAGCAGTGGCCTTAAAAATCTTCACTTCCTTAGCCAATTCGGTTTTTTTTAAACAATCAGCAGAAGCTGCCTGAAAATTTCATCTTTTTCCATCGAAAAGCTAAACCAAAAACACAATTACCAGCAACAATTTTGAAAATCTGCGCTTCCAAATCCATTTCCGTCTTTTTGCACATGATGGCCAAATCAAAGCATAAAATCAGCAACGACGGTCCTAAAAATCTGCATTTCTAAAACCATTCCGTCTTTATCCACCGGAAGGCCAAATCATAACAAACAATCCGTAGCAGCAGTCTTTAAAATCTGAGCTTTCTTAGTCAATTTCGTCTTTTTCCACCGGAAAGCTAAACCAAAACAAACAATTAGCAGGAGCCGCCTTAAATATCTGCACTTTCTAAACCGATTCCGTCTTTTTCTATCAGAAGGCCAAATCAAAGTAAACAATCAGCAGTAGCTGCCTGAAAATCTGCGCTTACAAATCCATTCCTTTTTTCCACTGGAAAGCTAAACCAAAAAAACAAACACCACCAACAGTCTTAGGAATTCCACCGGAAACTCAAACCATAACAGACTCAGCAGCCTTTTAAATCTGCACTTCCTAAGCTAATTCCGTCTTTATCCACCGGTTGACCAAATAAAAGTAACCAATCAGCAGTAGCATTAAAAATTTGCGCTTTCTAAGCCAATCCGCCTTTCAGTCGAAGTAAACCATCAGCAGCAGCCTTAAAAATCTGCGCTTTCTAAGCCAATCCAACTTTCAGTCGAATCAGTAACAGTTTTGTTAGTAGCAACAGCCTTAAAAATCTGCGCTTTCTGTGCCAATCCGTCTTTCTACCGGAGGCCGAACCAGAAACAAACTTTTCGTAGCAGTAAATTTGACAACTTGCGTTCTCTGTCCTTATTCTAATAAACTAGACCATTGTCGCGAGTTTACGATTCTTTTGAATCTCTCTGTAAGCAGCTGTTCAAGTGTTTGTAATCAGACAGAAGAAAAGCAAAAAAACAGTTTCTCGTATCCCATTCCCTTTCTCTTCATAATACAATTATGATTTTCAGCTCGGGCGTTACAAAAGGACAATTAACACTCGTTTACATATGGATCAGGTTCAGGTAGTACACTGGTTCAGCTGTCGGATTGACAAGATCAAGGTTAAAGTTGATCAGGGTTTGATTCTCTCAACCCGACGGCAATTTTTTTTTCTTGTTTTTTTTTCTTTATAACAGTTATATTTTTCCAATAATATCATCTTTGGTATAATACATGTTTCAGCGCATTTTTAGCATAGAGTTAGCGCTTAGCGGCATCGAAATTTTGAAACCCCTTCTTTGGATGTGGAAATAAAATTTTCAAAAAAAATATTTAAAAAAAACATCAAAAAGATGCTAGAAGCATTCAGACACGAAGCTCATTATTTAAAGAATGCATGCAAAGCCTCTCTGCTGACCCGAACTTTCCAAATACACTCAACCGGGCTGGACCTTCCAATTAGTTTTGTTCAACAAGCAATTTCCACCGGATACACAAAGAAGAACAACAACCTGAAGGAGAGAGAGAGCAAAAAAAAAAATATCCATCAATTCATGGGCTCCAATATTTTTCCGATGGAAATAACCATCAATAGCACTTACCCGAAAACCGACCCAAAACACATTGATCCCCATAAAGTCATTATTTCTGCCCGGGCCCTGGTCCAAAGAAGGTACTCGGCTTTGCGTGAAAGAAGAAAAGAAAACCCCCGAACCTCATTTATCTTCCATTCATTTTGGTTGTCCTTAAAAAATTCATGAACAACAACAACGGACGTCGCTTCTCGCTACTGCCAGTCAACAGGACAGCATCCTCTCGTCTCAAACTTATCGAACAAACACACACTTTTACACACAAATACAGCCACATATCACTACCGAAGCAATATTTGCTGAACGGTGTTTCCACGTGGCAAGGAACGAAGACATGGGACGAGGGAGATTGTTTGGGAAAATTTTCCCGAAAAAACTTCTCTTCCGATGGGCTGCCGCAAAATGTTTTTCTTTTTATCACGGTAATAATCGGATGAAAGATTTTTCAAGGTCTTCCGGTTTCCAATGGAAGCGGTCATCAGATTTTTTTTTCCGATGAGAATGATTTTCAAAATGTGTTATTATACTATCCTTAAAAAGTTTTTAATAATCCAGAATTTATAATAAGTATAATTATTTTAATTTAATGATTAATGGAATTTCGGTGAAGTATACATTCTAACAGGAAGAATGTCAAATGAAAGTAATGAAAAGTATAATTATTAACAACGATTGATTGAATCCAAAACAATGAGAAATTTCGATATACAAGATACCTTGACGAATTTATCATCAAAATAATTTTTCAATTTTTTTGCGCAAAATGGGTTTAAATTTGTGCCCTTAGCTTTAAGGAAGCTTCTAAAAGGCAAAATTGAACTGTTCTCAAACTGTATAAAATGTACTTTTGGTAGGACAACTCTAAGGACACACTTCACCGTTCCGTGACGTGTAATCACTTTTTGAACTATTCGGAACTGTTATCATTCTAGAGGTCAACCAATCTACTTAAAACAAGTAATAAGTAATCATTAGTAAGAAATAAGTAATAATAAGTAGCTAACGGTCGCAAATTAAGTTTCCTTTGAAACGAAAGTATCATCTCTTCTGCTTTGACATTCCCAGAAGCTAGCGCTGTTAGGGACGTGTTGCCATTGGGCTTTTCGATAAATGGTATGGAAATCGAGGGGGCTGTCTTCTCTAAAAAAGCAGTGAAGCTTAAGAATTCCTTTTCTACTGTCCCAAACGGGATAACAGCTCCGTTTTTAAAAAAAGTTTTAAGCTGTTTTGATGACCCCTATTCCTCTCACTTTATAGAGCTGCCTTCCCTTTTCTATGGAAGGAAGCTCACATGTTCTCGATACATAAAAAAAAAGTTGAAGAGGTTTTATATTACACTACCGTTATCGTAGAATTACGAATAAATTTGCTTTTAGAATCATCTCAATTCTATGCTGTACTCTCAAAAACTTTGGTCCCGTAATGACCGTTCTGTAATTTTTTTTTTAATTTTTCCGTTTTTTTCCCCTTTGAATGTTCATCATTTTTGTACTCAAGAGGGCGTTCACTAGCTTTGTTCTGTCATATTTGACACATTAGTTCAGTCCTGCCATTTTGTCATTCTGCGATGTAATGTAATTGTTTGATACTTGTTTGGTTTTGAATCATTAAAGGTCGAACCATCTCGAATGTTTAAGGATAGATTAAGATAAAAGAAACAGACAAAACCCTACAAAGCAGTTTTTAAGCACGACCCCTTGTTTCTTTCAACATTCTAAAAAAAATTCTTCTCTTTTTCTCATAAACAATCTTCTATTATATAAAATTCTCTTGTAACGGTGTTTGTAGTACTACTCCTCCGAAATGACCCAAACGATTCGAATGAAATTATTTTTAGAATATTCTGTAGCCATGCGAATCGGTTTATATCGAATAAAAACAACACAAAGTCACATTAGTTTTGCGTAATAATTAAATTTGTAGTTTTTTGAATGAAATAAAAGTCATGGCTTCCATTTTTTTGAGATTTTTTTTCCTTTGGGCGGTTTGTTTTTCGTCTCCAAGGTCGAGGCGTCGCAAGCAGACGTCGTTAGAAGATAGTAACCATGGCATAGCATACTGATCAGTGAGAATATTTTGGCGCGTTTTTCTCAGCCAAGCATATTTTCAATGCAAGTGGTGGCGATATGAAGCCTTGATGTGATTTTTTTGTTCTTGATTCCTAGCTCATTTCTACAGCACATGGTTATGAATGACGCCAAGATGTGACTCAGGTTGACATTTTGCTGATCGAATAAAACATATAATATTTGTTTTGCCAAAATCTGAAATTGAAAAGTCGGGCATCAATTTTTAGAGATTTTCTTTTCTTCGAGGGGTTTGTTTTTCGTCTGCATGGGCGAGGCGTCGCAAGCAAACGTCGTTACAAGATAATAGTAACCAAAGCATACTGTTCATTGATCGCTGGAAAAAATTAAAAATTAGGCGCCTATTTCTCAACCAAGTACCTATATATATTTCTTATGCACGTGGGGGCGATATGCAACCTAGATGTGTTTTTTTCTTGCTGATTTTATTTGTACACAGCACATGGTAATAAATGACGCCTAGATGTGACACGGATTGATATTTTATCGGTCGAATCAAAACCATATAAACGATTTCAAATATCAAAACCATTTTTAATTCGTGTTAAGTTAAGTAGTAAATTGTTGCCAAAAAATATGAACTTGGTAAAGATAAATATGAAATAATGTTATGACACTTTGAAGACGTTTGAAAATAAGAAATTGGGAAGCTTTACATTCAATTTCGTATAATCCAATACGCCTAGAATGCTAGACACATTAACTGAACAAGAGTCTATTCTCTTCTAATTTGTTTAATTATTGAGGATTTTAACCAACTTGGCCATTCGTCCTCTCAACAAGAGTCTGTTCTTTGAAATAGATTAGATAGAATTGAAGTTTTAAAAGGCCAAATGAACTATTTGATTTTTCGCAAACGTAAATTGAAGTTATCAATAAAATAATCTACTTTTAAATAACAAAAAGTGAGGATATGCATTTTCCGGAAGAATGTCTAACTATCAACTATCAAACTAAAAGCAAACTATCAACCTTTACAAAAAATGTTTACATTATTTCTTCATTTAAAAATTGCTGGGCCCAAAAAAATTTTGATTAAATAAACTTAACTTTTTTTTTAAAATCATTCACCAAAACTGTGTACACGTTTACTGTTTGTTTACACACAATATTTTGGCTATATAGAAGAGACTTTCGATTCACTTTTTTGTTGAAAAGTTTTTTGTGATTGATATTCCAGGAGCAGCAGATTTTATGATGAACTTTTAATATGACATGATTGTGTTAAAAATAATATTAATTCCTGTAATTTCTTAGGTGGAATAAGTGAAAACGCGCAATTTAGCTATGAAACATCTACAATTTTAAAATTTTATCTTCAAAATGACCAGAAAGAATATCCCGAGTGTTGAATCTGAAGCTAATATTAAAAATTATTATAAAGGTCTTTGTAAATCAAGGTCTTTTGATTGAACAGCATTCAGTGAAATTGAAGTACCAAGCATTAATTTATTCCGGAGAAAAACTTAGGATATAGCAATGAAAGTTGATAAAACAGACAAACAAGAACAAGTATTAAATTAATTTTAAAGTCTTTTTACTGACGCATCTAAATAGACCTATGTGTTTTCACTTGCCCCAATAAATGGGACAAATATATACTTCGATATTTCTTTTTGTCAACATAACTAATATTTTTTTTTGAAAATATTACTTTTTCCAGAGCATATGAAAGTTGAACTGTGGTGATATTCGTTAAGATTTGACCGGTGTTTCATTTTTAAAAATTAAGATTTAAAGTAAAAAACACACATAATTTTTATTAAGGTTTTGTTTATATGATAATTTCCAGGAAATAAAATGAACTCATGAAACCATCGTAGCCTGAACAGATTATTTATTTTCAATCTATTATATTTTTAAAAAAAATCTGCTTATCAATTAAATGTTATTAAATCTAAAAAATATAACGTAACCCTAAATGAATTTGCAGATCACCACTAACAATGTTCAGGAAATTTAAAAATCAGAACTGCTTGAATTAAAATCTTTAATATAATGGGTGAATATATCTAAACATATGTTTTCCTCTTTTCAAAACCAATCGTTTCTTTGATTCATTGGGTTAAAGTTCAAAGGAATTAATTTGCATTTTTTGCTTGAATAAAAAAAAAGGTATTAGCAATACACAAAATCACCAGATTTAATGCCATGACAAGTGCTGTTGGGAACACTTTCAACTTATCGAAATGTGTAAAGTCTATAACTTAAGTATCAGGCGAAACTTTTTGGAAATGATTTGGTGAAAATATGGATTTTAATTCAAACTGCTTCGAAGCGTGAGGATGGTGAATAAAAAGCTGTTTGAAAATGGTTAGTAAAAAATCTTTTCTTATGTGTTTCATTTCTACAGCTCTAAAAAATACACCATCCAAAGCTTATTGGGAGCTGAAAGAACTGCGTTAGGCAAAATATTCGGCAAATACTCCAAAAATTGTCCCGATATTTAAAACAATATAACAAAACGAAATAAATCTACTGAATGGAATACAGCAAATGAAACATACATATTATCAACATACAGTTATTTCTTTAACAAGTTACAAAAATTGGATTTTAAAAGACCCGTTGAGTTTAAATTCCTTGGTTTAATTTTGATAGAATTGAGCAGGACGATTTGAGTAAAGGGAAAGAAGGGAAATTTAAAGAAAACTAGGAAAAATAGAAAATGGACGCCAAATTGAACATGGTAAGACGAAGTTTACCGGGTCTGCTATCTTATATATAAAAATGGAGGCGTTTTCTTTGTGATAACATCACGTATGAATGGTCGGTCGGAATGAAGTGAAATTTGGTATCCGAGGGTTTTTTGGGTCAGAGATGGTTTGTATAATACTTTCAAGAATCTCACTTTTTATGAAAGAGGGGTCCCCATACAAAGTTATCTCTTGACATCTTATATATAAAAATGGAGGCGTTTTCTTTGTGATAACATCACGTATGAATGGTCGGTCGGAATGAAGTGAAATTTGGTATCCGAGGGTTTTTTGGGTCAGAGATGGTTTGTATAATACTTTCAAGAATCTCACTTTTTATGAAAGAGGGGTCCCCATACAAAGTTATCTCTTCTTCACATCTTCTTATATATAAAAATGGAGGCGTTTTCTTTGTGATAACATCACGTATGAATGGTCGGTCGGAATGAAGTGAAATTTGGTATCCGAGGGTTTTTTGGGTCAGAGATGGTTTGTATAATACTTTCAAGAATCTAACTTTTTATGAAAGGGGGGTTCCCATACAAAGTTATCTCTTCTTCACATCTTCTTATATATAAAAATGGAGGCGTTTTCTTTGTGATAACATCACGTATGAATGGTCGGTCGGAATGAAGTGAAATTTGGTATCCGAGGGTTTTTTGGGTCAGAGATGGTTTGTATAATAGTTTCAAGGATCTCACTTTTGATGATAGGGGGTCCTAATACAAATTAAACTTTATTTGTTACGATTTCCATAAGAATCTATTGGCGAGCACAATGCAGTTAAGGACGTGTAGATGAAATTAAACATTTATTACGATTTATACTTTAGAAGGTAAAACGAAGTTTACCGGGTCAGCTAGTCTTATATATAAAAATGGAGGCGTTTTCTTTGTGATAACATCACGTATGAATGGTCGGTCGGAATGAAGTGAAATTTGGTATCCGAGGGTTTTTTGGGTCAGAGATGGTTTGTATAATACTTTCAAGAATCTCACTTTTTATGAAAGAGGGGTCCCCATACAAAGTTATCTCTTCTTCACATCTTCTTATATATAAAAATGGAGGCGTTTTCTTTGTGATAACATCACGTATGAATGGTCGGTCGGAATGAAGTGAAATTTGGTATCCGAGGGTTTTTTGGGTCAGAGATGGTTTGTATAATACTTTCAAGAATCTCACTTTTTATGAAAGAGGGGTCCCCATACAAAGTTATCTCTTGACATCTTATATATAAAAATGGAGGCGTTTTCTTTGTGATAACATCACGTATGAATGGTCGGTCGGAATGAAGTGAAATTTGGTATCCGAGGGTTTTTTGGGTCAGAGATGGTTTGTATAATACTTTCAAGAATCTCACTTTTTATGAAAGAGGGGTCCCCATACAAAGTTATCTCTTCTTCACATCTTCTTATATATAAAAATGGAGGCGTTTTCTTTGTGATAACATCACGTATGAATGGTCGGTCGGAATGAAGTGAAATTTGGTATCCGAGGGTTTTTTGGGTCAGAGATGGTTTGTATAATACTTTCAAGAATCTAACTTTTTATGAAAGGGGGGTTCCCATACAAAGTTATCTCTTCTTCACATCTTCTTATATATAAAAATGGAGGCGTTTTCTTTGTGATAACATCACGTATGAATGGTCGGTCGGAATGAAGTGAAATTTGGTATCCGAGGGTTTTTTGGGTCAGAGATGGTTTGTATAATAGTTTCAAGGATCTCACTTTTGATGATAGGGGGTCCTAATACAAATTAAACTTTATTTGTTACGATTTCCATAAGAATCTATTGGCGAGCACAATGCAGTTAAGGACGTGTAGATGAAATTAAACATTTATTACGATTTATACTTTAGAAGGTAAAACGAAGTTTACCGGGTCAGCTAGTCAGCCTTTAATTATTCAGTTTCGTGATGGCCCTTTTCAGGTCCACTATTTGTTCCACGAAAGAGTCTCCTGAAAATACAATAATTTTTTTTGAAAGAAAGGGTCCTGCATAGAAACTGCTGCGATAATACGGCAAAATAAAACTAGATTGATGTAAAAACTGGCAATCAAATGTCTGGTAGCTTTCTTTTCCGAAACTCTTTTACCTTTGAACTGAACAAGTTGTCCGTGTTTACATGAAATCGTAAAAGAAATCATCGCCAAACTCGTATATGGATGCAACTCAAATCGGAATCGTGAATGTGTACACTTAACATTCGATCAAATCGTATATTCATCGTAGAAGATGTTAAAATCAAATCTTATATGACTTAATTACGATGTGTTGGAAGAAGTCGTATTCAGTACGCCTGATTTCAAATGAAATCTTATATCAATTGAATAAAATTTCTTAAGACGCATTTTATTCGAACATTTATCAGTTTTGTGTCGAAATCGTAATTGCCAAAACCAAATTTGTTCTCATGAGTACTGCCGGAATCGAGCTACTTGTGCCCAGCTTGTGAAGAAGTAACCTGATATAAGATGCATGTCGGTTTAGCACCTTCTCCGAAACTAGAATTTCATTTGCCTGCTTGCGGCTAGGATTGCGTTTTTCAAAAGGATTTGATCTGGTAAGTTGAAGAAAAAACCAACTACCTATCACAAATCCCAGCATTTTATTTTTTTTTAGTTAAAGTGATTGATGATGGAGGCAGAGGAATCCCTGGACGTCAATAAAGAGGAAGTGCCATTGGTGATTATGATGACGGCCGCTGATTGCTGCAATTTTGTCAAGTTGCGGTAGATGTTGATCCGCCCCTCCCTAAACATGACTATTTCTACCGACTTTAAGAATAGATTAGGGAATTGCAGAAGAAGGAAGTTTAGAAGAGTTGCGATATACCTACCAAATTGTTGGCTGGGAAATTTTGAGTGACGGATAAATAATATTGATATTTCTACAACGATATTAACATTCTATTACCCCCCTATAACGGCAGGTTACATTTCCGATCGTTCCTCTTTCAGATTGGACTGCACACACACTACTTCCCCTCGAGTTTGCACATCCCGGCAATGTTATTCAAACCGTGTGGAGCACATCTCTCAGATTTCCCCTTTTTTTGACAGATTTAAGCTTTTTTCCTCAGATTTAAGCTTTCATCCCCTATGCTCTCAAGGCAAAAAAGCTTAAATCTGAGGAAAAAAAAGCTTGAAAAGAGATTCACGAGCACATATTTAAAAGATGTTGGTCACATGATACATAGAAAAATCGTGTAACGTTGCCGGAATCTGGATGCAAAAGGCGTGTTTTACACCAATATGTAACACCAAGTATGCTTTGCGTTCTCATTTTGAACCCAGGAAGCAAAATTTTGGCGCTCCAGTTTGTCATCAACCTTATCAGTTTTCTTTCCACCAGCGTAAGACGAAATTCTATGTCAAAAAGAAGATAGGAGAGATTTCAACAATAACCGTGGAATCTCTGCCTTATGTTCGATTGCCAAACTATTTGAATTGGTGGACTTGGATTCTTTTTTTACGCGCCCCAAGGTAGCCATCTAAGACCGATTATTTTCCTAATTCATTTTAAAGACCGACGTGTTGTCATTCCTCGACGGCCCCAAACTTTGCTATGCTGATGATCTAAAACTTTTTTTCACCATAATCGACCACGATGATATCAATTTCCTGCAATCCCAGTTCAACCTCTTCGCTGTTTGGTGAGACATTAACTGCCGGCCATTAAACCACAGCAAACGTGCAGTCATCATCTTTTGTCGAATGCGGCAGCCTTTAATTGCGGAGTATTTCCTTGGAGAAGAACCCATCGCACGTGTGAGTCACGTTAACGATCTTAGCGTAATCTTAGATAAGCGTCTGGATTCAATGCACACATCAACTACTTAATTGACAAAGCTCCCAAAGGTCTCAGTTTAATTTTAAGAGTTGCGAAGGACTTCAAAGACGTGTACTGCCTAAAAACCTTATACTGCAACATTGGTATTTCTATCCTTAAATTCGCATCGGCTATCTGGTGCCCCAACTACCAGAACGGCGTCAATCGGCCCGAGGCTATACAGCGGTAATTCTTGCAATATGCCCTTAGACACCTCAATTGGCAAAACCCTTTTCGCTTGCCTAGCTACGAAAATCGATGCCGTCTCATAGATATTGATACTCTTCAAGCCCGCAGACAAGCAACACGAATCGACTACCCCACGCTCCTCGTGGTCCAGGGCGGAAACGTGTCTGCAAGTCCGGCGTATTGCAGATGTACGACCAAGAGAACTATCACTAAACCCACTAGAGGCCTTCGACGGGTCTGCCAAACCCGCGCGGAAGAAGTGGTGCACCCGGGTACTTAGGTACCAGTACTCGGGTGTGAGGGTGAGGATCCAGCACGCTTTCGGGGGGTCATGGCCCTGAAATGCGGACGTGACCGGAGGGAGAGCGATCGCCAATTCGTTTTGCGCCTCGGTGGGTATAGACCCGACTCGCAAAATGAGTAGATGCGCAAATTGGTGGCCAATGGTCGGCCGATCACTTGGGACGTGTTTTACACGTCAGTGTCAGAGATGCACAGTTTAAGCCGGAGGTGTCAGGGTTCTACACGCGCTTCGGGAATTGATGCGCCTGAACCGCGAGTGCGACCTGATGAGGGCGGCCTATAGCTCCATCTGCGCTTCGGGTGAGTCAAGCACCCGACTTGAAGATTGAGTAGTTGCGCTGAGTGGTGACTTAAGTCAACACTATTTTTTAGTTCGGAGGAGTCTGAGTCCTACACGTGGCTGAGGAGGCTTACCCCCCCCCCCCCTGACCCGCGTGTTCGAACAGAGAAAGTGTCGACAACTTGCTTTGTGTTTCTGGACTTCCTGGACTAGAACCACAAAGCTTGTAGTTACGCTACATACATTCACACGATTAGATGTCGGGTCCTAACTTGTCAGTGGAGGGGTTGCGCATCGAGTTGTGTTAGAATGAGGTATTGCTGACAGAGGATTCGGAAACGAGTATTGCCTTGGAGCGCACTAGCGCGAATTGACCTCCCACTATTGAAGCAAAGTGTGTCAAACAGTTCGAGGTGGTGACACGAATGCCACGAAGATGGTAAAGTGTCACTAATAAAACTTAATAATAAAGTTCGAGGTGGGACCAAAGGTCAGAGGTCCCAGGTGGACTTTATGGCGTAGGGGGTACAGTGTTCCTTAGCATTGTATCATGAGTCGTCCATTTGCACCCATGGACCCAGAATAGCAAACTGGGGGGGGGGGGGTGCTCGGAGGCTCGCCGCTCCTTTGAATGCAATCCGTAAGATGGATTTACCACCTTAACAACTTATAAAAAAACCCACGCTTCTGGAGGTTATTCCGCTTAAAGTACGGCTCCGTGGTTCTAGAAATCAAGATCTTCAATTGTACATTCCCATTCGAAAGTACAATTACGGAGCTAACAGCTCCCTCAATCAGATCGTTCAATCGTTTTTGGAGCATTTTAACTTAGACGTTTCGAGGGATGTTTTCTGAAGTAAAGTGATAAGGGCCTTGAGAACCCCATACTTAGACTTAAATGTTTAATTTTTAAATTTAATTTTAAGTAATCATTTAGATCAATATGTGATCCGTTGATCATGAATAGATAACAAATAACAAACGAAAGCACTTGAGGGCACAACGGGTGTTTTACAAGAGTCGATGCTCCGCCCATTTCTTTGGAACATCACGTACGGTAAACTACTGACGATAATGCGCAGAAATTTTGTCCTACTAACGACATGCTTTTGTAGCGTGGAAGTGAAGTTACGAACATGCGATGTGGAAGTGAAGTTTTTCGTGATGAAGTTTCAGATAGGTCACGTGGCCATGCCCTTCTTCCTGCGATGACACGATGCTGTCAAACTCTTCAAAGTCGTGTTTTTGCGATTCAACGAAAATGGAGGTGAACCAACGCAAGTCGAGATAACAATTCTTTCCAAACAACTGGAATTTTCTGACCTGTCGCACCGGCAGTTGGGAAAAATATTGAGCATTCACCATTCAACCGTCTCCAGAGTGTTGAAGCGGCTCCAGAAGCAGTTGACGTTGAACCACGGCAAAAAAGCTGGAAGAAAACCGGGACCGGAGAACAAAAAGACGGAGGGAAAGGTGAAGCGGATGATTAATGCAAATCCCAACATCTCAAGCCGTGATTTGGCTAAAAAGATCGATATGTCGCAAAGTTACGTCCAGAATGCAAAGAAGAGAGCTGGGCTACATACATACAAGGTAGAGAACTTCTCAAATCGCGATAAGCGATAAAAATCGACGGCTTAAACTCGGGCACGGAAGCTCTACGCGAAGATGCTGACAAAATATGGCTGCTGTGTGTTGGACGACGAAACGTATATAAAAGCCGATTTAAAACAAATTCCGGGGTTGGAGTTTTTCACCGGCAAGAGCAAGTTCAATGTGGACGACAAATTAAAGAAGCAGAAAATGTCAAAGTTCGCCTCCAAATATCTCGTTTGGCAGGCCATCTGCTCTTGCGGACTGAGGAGTGACAAAGGGCACAGTAAATGGCGAGATCTACAAATCTGAGTGCCTCGAGCAGCGCTTTTTTTTCGTTCCTGCAGCAGCACGACGAAGCTCCGCTATTTTGGCCAGATTTGGCTTCATGCCTAAAATTTTCCTGGAGTAGTATGAGGCCAATTCTTTCCATTTTGTTCCAAAGGACATGAACCTGTCAAACCGTCCGGAACTGTGCCCGGAGGAGCAGTATTGGGTAATAATATAGCGGGAACTTCGGAAGAGCAAGAAGACATTGAAAGACGAGAAGAACATGCTAAGATAATGAAAAAAAAACTCAAAAACTGGTACCGGATGACACTGTAAAAACTTTGATGGAGGACATCAAGCCAAAATTGGTTGAATTTCACACTCAAGGGTCCAATGTTTCATGTTTCTTTTGATTGTTGAAGTAAATATATGTATTAAACTACCCTCAAATTTTGGTTTGATTCTAAACATTATGAGAAAATTGGTATGACATTTTCGGTGTCGCAATAATTTCGTGTTCGCCCTTTATGTACAAGTACTCTCTTTTTGGGGTGGAAATGGAAAAGACCATTTGTCTTGTGTTCTTCAAACTTAAAAATAGGGTTTTTATTTTAAATTTATCCATAATTACAAATTTTTCTGCCAAACGAATAAAAACAGTATGTGGAAAACAGCAATCTAGCAAATTTGCAAATCATTCATTATAAAATTCAATATTGTATACAATCTTGTTCGTCTTTCGTTTCTAGAATGAACAATATCGTTGAGATCAAACACTCAATTTAAAAACCGGACACGACAGTCGACAACATTATGTTGATGATGTTTATGGAATCCAACACATGCCATGGAGTCTGCAAATAATTTCTTGATTATATTTTCCTTCCAAAAAAAGGAGAGAAGACTCAAGGTAATGAAAATAAAAAAGGACAAAACTCTGAAGCAAATAATCCTGCATTTACTCTTAGCTCAAAGTATCAATTCGAAATTAGGCTCCCTTTTTAACACATTTTTTTTTCAGAAAATCCATCGTTTTCTTTAAATTGGAATAATATTTCTCAAAAAAAAACTTCTAAAAGTTGAAATTGGTTAAAAAAAGCCCTCATTGATATACGATTACAGCAAATTGTTCCGATTAAAGTGTCATATCAGCTTTTTCCTGTTTCCACCATGTTTCCTAGACTTTTTGTCAAAGACCTTTAAAATTCAATCAAATGCGTTATGGCAGGCGAATACCATAAGCCTGCCTTCGTATGAAAACAAAATCAGAAACCGTCTGCTAGCTTGGGTTCATCTTCACAAACCCATCAACATCATAGGCGACCATTTACTTTACCCCTTTCGGTATTCTCATCGCCTAGCTTGTATATTTCACTCGAAAAATAAACATTCTTCAGCTCCATTGCCCCAAAACAAGATCAATATATTAAGTCCCCCCAGAAAAGCATAACATAAATCCGGGAGTCAAAAAAAATGTTTACCCATCGCCTGTACAAATTCCCCTCCACACATGTGTATGATATAAAATTGTAAGCTCGACACGTTCGCATCAAAGGTTCCAAAATGCCAGAGAAGATCACATCATACCAGGCAAAACATTTTCGTTCCCCTCCTTCGCCTGAAAACCCTCGACTTTTCCACTCCCCTGGACAATGATGCCAGCCATCAGACTCTGTCCCCGGGTCATACATGGAATTGTCCCTTTTTTTGCTACCAGCACCCGACAAGATCTGGCACAACAAATCTTCTTCATTTGGCCAATTTTTTTTCGACTCGTCACTTGATGTCCCGTTTCGTGTCTGGCTTTTTGCCAAGAAATCCTTCCACCATCGCCATCGTCCAGTAACGAGGTGAGGGGAAAAAATGAATCCGAAATTCCGTTTTTCACGTTGTCGTCTTCCTTCGGCTTCTTTTTTTCCTGCTCTTGAAGGTAGGAAAAATATTAAAAATTTGATTTCCATTTGTCAGGCAGGCAGACCCAAGTGCGTTTCCAATGCGAACTGACAGGTTCAAGGTTTTTGTGTGCGGGGGCGTATGTGCTCGTTCATACCTGTCGTCATACACACAGATGCTTACCGGCTTTTCTAACTTTATCGGAAGGGTATTAAAATTACGAACTCGTCATAGCGAAAGGTGCAATCTTTTTTACTTTTTTTGCTAAAAAATTGTTGAAGGGCATGAATTAGAATTTAAACGATTACAGTTATAATGATAATTAAAAATAGCATCAATTTCTAACGTGACCAGATTAATTAATCTTTCTTTGGATAGTAATATTTCGTCCTTTCGATATGTTGCGCCCCATTGGCCGGAAGGAGCGGGTTCATTTTTAGCATATAGATACGCTGATGGAATTCTTTTCCCAAATAGGAATCGAACCGGCTGGCAGCGGCAAAAAAAAAGATAAAATAAACTCAAATCTGATGGGATTCTATTGCTCGTTCGGGTGAAAATTTCGGTCATGATGGTGAAATATGATACCAATCCGTTGTTGTTGGGGCAAAAGTTGCCTTCGCCATATTGAGGGTTGCAGCACCCTTTTTTTCTCCTCATGCCGGTTCCATTTTGAATATTGATGCGCAATCGAACGGCACCGGGATATCACAGATGTATCATATGCGATGGTGGTGTGTTTCGGGAATAGGAACTATTAAATTCTCATGTTTTGATCGGAATTTGGGCCTCACAAATTTTGACCGGAGAATTTTGGTTGACAATTTGAAAAACTTTGTTTCGGGGGGTCTGGAACTGAAGCGTTCCTTCTAAATTATGAATTAGATTGTGTCGGACTTAAACCTTAACTAGTGCCTCAAAGGAAAAAACATCTTAACATTGTGAAAAAAGTAGGAAGCATTCTTTTCACACCTTAAAAACGCTCGATTAACTTACAGAGCAGAATATTTCTTCACAAATTACATCAGGATTCAGCGTGTTTTCTGGTGCCTCTGGTGTAACAACTGATTTTTAAAGAACCTAGCATTCTAAACTTTAGTTGAAATCAACCTTTGAACAAGGAAATTATCTACATGCAAAATCAGCTTTTAAATTCCTTGTACTTCGGAAAAGTGTGAATTTTTTTTGCTCCGTGAAATCACTAGTATAATCTTAAATATTGTTACACGAGTTGATACTCTATAGTGTTGTCATAAGCCTACATAGAAAACGGCTTACGGTAACATGAAAGGGGAACAGATCGAAATTCTCGAGAGTGTCTTAGAGCAATGTTACATAGTGACATCCTATTTGAAAGAAATTACACGTTTCACGCTTTTACTTCATCAAACCTATTCAGGCGAGTGCTTATTGATCCTTGATAGAGATTTAGATCCTGATCATTGTTTGCATTAAAAAATAAATATCACATTTATAAATCAACAACTGGGAAATTTGTTCAAAAGGACTTTGCTATCCTAAGTAACAATTTTAGCTTTATTATGGTCACCACAACAATTTATCTTCATAAAAAGCTTAAACGTATTCCATGCATCACGTAAACTCGAATAAAGAAAGTTAATTTTTGAAGCTTTGAAAAAACTTTATGCTGTAAAATATTGGTCACCTTCAGCTTCAACAGAGTGTTTTAGCATTTTTTTTTGTATCAGCAAGTTTACTCCGAGTATTTTTTTTTTAATTTTTCCAGCAAGAACGAGGGTGGATTGATTAGTAACTAATCAAGAAGTTAATAAATTATTTAGAAATGATCCGGTATAATCGATGACAAAAAGTTATCTTTTAAGCTTATTCTAAGCATCTAATCTAGGGTTGCCATCCGTAACGCAAAAGCATGACATGTCCCGTTTTTTTTTAAAGAAAATGTTCCGCCGTCCCGCTTTTTTTTTCAAAATATCTTGCTTTTTCTTAGAAAACATTTGTGGTCGACTGAACCCTTTCCAATTCAACCACCCCAAAAAAGTTGGTCCTCGCTTGATAGAAACGTTTTATATAAATATCTTATCGATAAATTTCAACTCCCGTCAATTTTTCCGAATCTTTTCGAATCTTTTTTATCCATCTTATGTTCTTAAAGATCATATCATTCTTCAATAAGGCTGTAAAAAATAAATAACACTCTTTTGAAGTTTCACTTGGAAGAAAAACCTAAATTTAGCGTCAATTTAAATTTACATGGTTCAACACAGAACATCATTCTATTATTTTTGTTGTTGTGTTTTTTCATCAAAATTTAAGTTATATTGTTTCAAAGTTTATGTATGACCAAATTAAATAACTCGTTTTATTCTTAGCATTTAATGTTGCCAAAATGTTTTCCAGAAGTATCCGAATTGGGCGAATCAAGGCAATTTATCTAAAAACCTGGCAAAATCTGGCTATTTGATTTTAATGTTTTCATCTCAAAATCCAGGCAATATTCAATAAAATTTGGTCAAAGCCCCGAAATAAATCTTTAAAAAATCTAAAAAAAATCTTTAAAATATATTTTTTCATCAGAACACATCAGCAGGTTTTGAATCGTATTCAAGGCTTTCAAAAAACTGTTCATGGTTATTAAGATAAAACTTGCTCAAAACAAAATCGTTTTTGGACGCAAAAATTAAAAAAAAATCACTCAATTAAAATGTTTTTTTTTTTTATTAAGAAATGAAGTGCATAATTCTGTGCAAAATCCAGGCTTTTTCTTACGAAATCCGGGCAACCGGACAAACCAAACTTCTCCTAAATATTGTGCCAAATATCCGGGCAAGTCCGGGTAAACCCGGAAAATCAGGCAAGCTCATCTAAGCATCACCATAACAATCTGTTTTAGTAAAACATTCTTTGAGAACGTTCGATAGATGTTAATATTTTTCGATAGAAAACAATATTCTTTTAGTTGCTTCCAAATGATGTTGGCTCCACATGTGTCTTTATAATCCCAGCAGAATTCTTTGAAAGCAAAGCTTAAGAAAAAAGTCAAATTCTGGATAAATTATATCAGGACTACCAAACAAAGGGAAAAAATATTTTCAATCATAAAATGAACGAATGGACGAGTTAAATAAAATAAAATTGGTAGATGATCAAAAGCTGCTGTTTAAAATTTATAAACTTTCTTCAAATTTTGGACTTTAAATCACTCTGAACTACCTACTACATATTCTACTTAAGACACATTCCACGCGTTTGTATCGCTCAAAAGTGATTGATATCCGTTCGCGTATCAAAAAATTTCAAAATTTTCCATAGTTTTGATAATTCAAATCACACAAAACCAACGGAAAAAAAGAGAAAAATTTTTTTTACACATACTTTTGATGATTTTGAAAATCAGTTTTTTTGTTGAAAAAAGTGGTGTTTTTGACAACTTTTACAAAATCATTAATTTAGATATATGGATGATTTTTGTTTGGAAATATTTAAAATATGTTCAGAAGCCAAAAAACACGGCTTCATTTTGTAGAAAAAAGAATTTGTTTAAATTCAATGTAGTTGGTTTAAAAAGCGAACAAAACAGTCGGAAATGAGTGAATTCACGTCACAAAAAAGGGAAGTTTTTAATTTTATGAGAAAACTCTGACTTTTTTTAAAATGAAAAAAATGATTTTCTTTGAAAATGATAAGGCGATTCTTAAACTCTAAAATTTATAGAAACCGATTGGAATCTAGCTGAGTTACAACAGCGTGAATGCGTGAATTCACTTCACAAAATTTGATTTTTTGTTAAATTTTATATGAAAAATGTGCTCTGAAAGCTGATTTGACCCTCCAGATGGTCGGATTTTTACAAATCGAGCATAATTTAGTTTTTTTTTAAAGTTCATTATTTCCAAATATAAATACAAAAAGATTGAAAAAAAAATTTTTTTTTGGTGAATCTTTAGATGAAGACAGTAGTAATTTTAACATATGTATGATCCCTCAATATGTTGCTTTTCAAGTGCCGATCAAAATAAGGAAAAAGTTAGGTTCAGATATTGAAAATTTAATTGTAAAAGTCGGAACAACAGAATATCGTTTTTGAAAGTGTAGGGGAAATTTGGGTAAAACGGACACCCTAAGGTAGAATCGCAATAGAAAATCAGATATGGCTCTTTTCATAGCAGTTTTCGTGCAGATGGGCAGTTTAGGTTGTTTGCTAACGCATTAACCGTTGGAATTAGTAAATTTCCTTCATCAAGACCGTTTTTATAGCTATTCAAAACATGCTTGCAAATTACACTTTTCAAAAATGGTCGGGTAAAACGGACACTGCTCAGAAAAGGTACATTTTGCCGCAAAAATTGATGAAAAATTAGATATTTTTGTGAGTTAAGTTTTTGAAAACGTTTTTCAACCAAAATGGAACCAACTGGTCCGAGTCCAGAAGCGAAACCGTGGGGTTTCGGAATTTCATATTTTATAGGCGCTTTCTTCACCGGAGATCATGTTTTTACATTTTTTATGGCCTGTTTGAGATGGTGAGTGCATTTCGACCGACAATTGCTCTTGCCAAGGTCTTCTGAAGGCATATGGAGAAACAAACCGATGAAAAAATTAAAATACCTGGAGAAATTTATGTGTCCGTTTTACCCGACCTTGAGGTGTCCGTCTTACTCGCCTTTGCTACTTTTTTTTCAAAACGTTTGATGTTTAAGCCCTTGGACTGAAATTCACAGATTTTCCTCCGAATGGTTAAAAAGAAGCCTAATAATCACTCTACCTTTGAAAACGGTTGAAATTTTCGAAAATTTCGCGAGTTATGAACTATTTTATGAGGAGAGAAAATTACATCAGATAATGTATCCTCAAAGTTTTTGTTTGTTTTGTTTACGCTTGCTATAAATAAACAAAGGGTCTCGAAAGTGTTGATACACTTAGACGAACATATTCCCATCATTAGATTTGTGCGAAACATTGTAATTTTCGAAATATTGAAAGTGTCCGTTTTACCCGCTGTGTCCGTTTTACCCGACTTTCTCCTACATAAAATTTGAAGGCTCCAAAGAATGGTTCAGTATAACCACAGGGATAACTTTATATTCGTGAAGTGAATTCAGTTAACTACCCTGTTCTGTTTAAACTGAGAGAATTCACGTCACAACTTAAAATAAGCGTAAATTCGTTCGTTGTTGTTCAATCGAGAAGCTGCATACATCAAATTGTGAGTAATTGTTTTCTTTACAACTCATTTGAAGACACTAATATTCTATTTCCACAGAGCGAACAGGATTCAAAGTTGTATGTACTAAAGTCCAAAATGGTTAATTCTAGCGTGAATTCACGTCACAAAAGTAATCAATCACAACTAAAATAACTTAAATTTTACAATGACCAAATTATATTCATTTTGAAGAAAATTCAATTTGCGACCGTTTCAATTTGCGACAATTTTTTACATTTTCAAGTAAATTGGTTAACTTCTAGAATAATAACAGTGTAGAAAAGTCCGGAAAAGCGATTTCACGTCACGGTGGAATGTGTCTTAAGTGTTCGCAGTATACAAAGATGGAAGTTTTCATGAAAATTCAAATTTTTTAACAAATTTCATTTATCCATATTTTTTTTTACTTTCTATGAACTTTTTTAGCTACTTTTGGCTGTTCGCTCCTTTTCAGAGGACCTTAAATAGAATTTATTTTCAATACAATTTTCCATTTTACTAGATTATATAACTTACTTTATCTAGCGATCGTCTAACTACTGTTTGTTGTCTGTTGTTGGTTTTTGATGTTATGTTTACATTTATCTGTCAGTGTTCTGATCTTGGGAAAAATTGAGTTGTAGGCTGATTTAAAATTGATTGAGTCTTTCTGTTTGTTAACAACGTCATTGTCTCCTCTTATTTTGATGTGAAACATTTCAGCACAAATTCTAGTATTGTACTTTGAGACTTTTTCTAAAATAGTGGTTTTTTTTTTTTTAAATCGAAAGCATGACCGTACTCTATACTATGTTGAGTAAGTCCTGTGCCTCTAACTTTTTTGTTTTGAACATCATCTTATGCTGTTCTAATCTTTTGTGTAAAAATTGACTAGTTTCACCAATGTAAGATTTTTCACAACCTCCACATTTTATGTTGTAAACCACATTTGTTGTTTTTTCTTTTGGTATTTTATCTTTGATTTTCGTGAAAATTGTGTTCTTCACTTTGTTTAAGGATTTGAAAGCTACATTGATGTCGTACTGTTTAAAATATTTGGCTAACTTCTCACCTAAACCTGCACAATACGGAATAGTAATGAAACTTTTGGATTGTTCGATTTTACTATCATTTAAAGTGTTGTACGTTCTGTAATAATTTTTGTTACTAGTTGTTGAGGGTAGTTGATTATCTTTAATATATTCTGTACAGTTTTCAAAGTTCCTTCTCTATAGCTAGCATTTGATAATTTTAAAGCTCTATCAACTAGTGCCACAATAGTGTTTAACTTGTGTGAAAATGGACTAACAGATGCAAAATCCAAATATCGGCCTTTCTCGTCCTTCGGGAACCACTCCGTTGTTAAGCTTTGCTGCTCCCGTCGTACGATCATATCCAGGAATTTGATTTTGCCATCTACTTCATGTTCAATAGTAACTATTGTGGCACTAGTTGACTAGAGCTTTAAAATTATCGAATGCTAGCTATAGAGAAGAAACTTTGAAAACCCCAAAGTAGCTCGAAACGTTTGGATCAACTGGCAAGTAATTTTGTTTCATTCCTCGCCGAAAAAAGTCGATGAAAACAACAAACAATTCATCGCGGCGATTAAACCAGTTAATCAACTGTGTATGAAATAGTGTTTTGAAATAAACGCACTTAAACAAACCTTTAGAAAAATAAAATTGATTGAAAAAAAAAATCTGTGAAAAAAATATTTTTCAATCCTTGACATTCAAATTCATCAACAAAGCGTATTTTTTGCCTTTTAATTTTGCAACTAACAAGGCGTTAGTCGATTCAATGCTTGATAGATTTAATAAGGTCATGTCAATGGCTATTTTATAACAGTTTTATGATAGCAAAAGGAATAGCTGAACTTTCGACGTTTCTCTCGCAAGCCAACCAATGACACGTGTAGGATGAGTTCCTCAATTCTGAGTGGCATGCGGACGGGGAAGAGGGTTTAAGGGTTTAACAACTTTCCCCCGATGGAGATTTTGTTCAAGTAAGATTTTTAGTTTTGATGGCGTCAGAAATCGAAATTCAACTTCTACTCGTTGAGCCCTTTCAACTCAACAAATACTTATACTTTGGGGGTTTCATACGATTTTAAAACGTTTTTTTTTCTACTCTCGTTCAGTGTTGCACCCGATAAAAACAAACACACATCGTCGCCAGTGTATTGCTAACTCACTAACTCACACGCTTTATCGCAACACTGAAAAAGAATTAGAGGTACTACCGCCAGATAGCAGTGCGACACAATGTTAAAACCAGTGCAACTTGTCCGAATAAACAAACAAGATAACAGGACTTAATGGTGCACCAGTACAAACCTAGGGCAACACTCGATATAAACAAATACGGTATTAGTCATTTGAAGCATATTGAAGATCAGGGAAATCCGCCATTTCGGATTTCAAGATAGCATCGGACAGACAAATTGGACCTCTGCACGTTTCCCCCTTCACCTTATACCAATTTTGTGAATGTTTTATGAGATTTTAAGTAATTTACAGCTTTGAAAAAAAAAAATTCGGGAGGATAAATGGATAAACGATGGAGTCAAGCATAAATTTTTTTTCTTCTTGTTGTTGGGCCCATCCACTCAATACTCATATTGTAAAGAGATTCATACCACTTCCAGTGATTTGTAGTTTTTCAAAGATTTTCATTTATTTTTATGAAGGATTTATCACCGTAATTTGTAATGTGTAGATATAATTTATCGGCCTAGCGGTGAAAAGTGATGTCCTTTTTAGTATTTTCATTTAAAATTTGAAATTAACTCAAAACAACATACATAATTTATCAAAAAAGGTGAAAAAATGGGTATCCCGATTCAAAAGTGTGCAATCTAACCTGAGCGTGCAAGTTTTACGATGATTTTCAAAAACAAGCACTGCGTGCTATTATAAAACATGACACCGCGAGAAGTCAATGTAATCACAATGGGGGTGATCTGATACAGCAAATAAACTTTTCAGATGCAGAGAACTCATACGACCCAGGGTGCTGTATTCAGATAGGAAAGGGAAGGGATATTTATTTATGGGAAATCCTACTCGGCAAATAGAACTGATTAAACATGAGTGGACAACATTTTTAACAGGCGGGCCAAATTTTCAAAACGAGGTTAGTTAGCGGGCCAATATTTAAAGCAGAATAAAATTGAAAGCTTTTTGCATATGAATTAATGAGTAATTGCTGTTGCATGTGTTTATTCAAAATCTTCTTCAATCGATCAAAAGTTATTTTTAAATGGATCGAAATATTGCCGAAAATCTCAAAGAAAAAAAAAACATCTGTTTTAAAGCTCAATACATACGAAGTAAATTGCCTATAAAGATATACGCCAAATGGTTTTCATTTTCTTTCCGAGGGACCTAAGCCTCCTGGGTTCATTCAACCCATGAATGTTAAACAGTGTGATTAAAATGCATTGGGTAAGTTTCTACATTCTCCTAAATTTAAAAAAAGCACCGCCCACCAAAAGTTTCAAGTTCATCGTTCTCTTTTTAAAAAAATTGGAAGGTTTTTTAAAATGAAAAAACACTGCAAAAAGGAATAGCTTTAAAGAAGCGTTTATAAGTAATTGGCCTTTAAAAAAATTGACTTTTAAACGTACCGTAAACTGGGGGAACTTTGATCAGCGATGTAACTTTGATCAACAAGAAATTTTTGCAGATAATCATCATTAACTAAGTATAAAGTTAAAATATCTGAAAACTGTTTACTACGTTTGAAAGCCTGTAAATTGAGTTACAAATAAGCTAAATTTGGTTTTTATTAGGAGATTTTTTATATTATTTAAAATATAATTTTGAAATCTTAAAATATCTGATTTTATGAAGGCTCACAAACAAACATCGCTCCTGATCAAATTTAAGCTTTTAGGAGCAAATGGGTTGTTTAATGTGAAAGTTCAACTATTTTTCTTGGTTTAGGTTAAGTTTAAGTGTTATTTTTATGGTCATTTGATGATAATTTTTGAATATTGAAAAAATCGGTCATTTTACATGAAAAGGCCTGTATAGGAAAAATTGCATAAAACCCTATCAAATGGTAAAGTTTGAAGAAAAAAAGAACGTGGGAACAGTACGAAGAATTAGGGAATTGCATGAAGGTAAAATTTTATTTGTTTTTGAGGCCAAAAAATATTGAGAAGTATTTATAATTTTTGGCCCTAAATGTATGCAGCAACATTGTCCATCTTTCGAGTATCTTTGTTTTTGAAAGAAATCGTTGAAAAATTCAATTGAGTCCCAACTAAAAGTTACTGTTATCGATGTTTTGAGCCTTCTGTGCATAATGGCATCAAAACAATAAATTTGAAGATGTTGAGATATGTAAAAACCATAGTGATCAATGTTACCCCGAAAGTCGAAATCTGTATTTATAACAAACATTTAATTATGACCACAAATGTCGTTTGAATTTACTGCAATCCATAATCATGTTTAAAACTCCCCAGCTCAGTAAGGGTTTTAAAGCTTTTAGGTATTACGAAAAAGCAACCCCTTCCAAAATATTTTAAAATGAATGAAAAAAAGTGATCAAAGTTCCCCCAGTTTACGGTACTTATGTTATAAGTACGTTATAGTATGAATGAGGCCTTCAGAAAAGAAGAGATGAAAAAATAAAATCATTAGTTTCGAGTTGAGTGTATCCATCGGATTTTCAAATCTCAATCTACATTTGGTGCAAAACTCTGGTTTTCTTTAATTTCTCAAAGCTTTTTTCGGTTGAATCACAATTGCTCGAATTATAAAATGAGATAAAATTCCATAACCTTGAAAATTCAATGCATGTTTTCTCGAGAATTTCATTTTGGCACTAACAACCCTAAGCGCCCGATAAAAAGTTTGATGGATCAACGAAGTTTTCAAAACGGATATCAAGTTACGAATAGTTTAAGTTTCTGTAAAAATATGATTTTCGTTATTTAAAAGACATACGCCGTCTTAGCCGATTTAGGCTTTATAGACTGAATAAATGACGTGGACAACTTAAGATTAACATTTAACACCCAGTACCGAGATGGAAATCGAACCCATGTCATCAATGGACCAGCGATTACCGTCTTACCACGCTAACCACTCGACCACCGAGACGTACGTGATTCAGTGTTTTTAAACCATTAATCGATAGTTTGAAAAAATCAAATTTAGGTATTTTTTCCAAAAGATTTACGTAGACTTAGAATAATTTTTTTTTTTCATATTTGGTAATTCTGGAAAGAGCTACGGGCCAAATGTGGCCCGTGGGCTACGGTTTGGCCACCCATGGATTAAATGATTAAAAGCATTAAATGTTCAAAAAGAAACGATCTCACCAAGTCCATTCAATGATATAGAAGATCAAAGCCGGAGCTGTCTCCCAATTCTTTCTTATTGGAGTCAAGAGTCAAGCCAATGCATTGCTGTTTTTTTTCCAAATTCTTCAGGTGTCTATTAAAACAACTTTTCCTGACTTCACCAGCAATCGACGACTGAGCACATTTTCATATCGGTAAATACGTTTAAAAAACAATCGTTAAATTTGGCATTGCGTAAGCGGAAATCAGATCACACCGATAGCAAATTTTTCTCTCCTTTCAAGCGCTATTTTTTGAATCACAATAAATATATACCAGGAAGCTGCAATCTAAACTCCACATATCACTTCACTTTACATCAACGTTATCCATTGCAATCTTTTTGCACAATTTCACGATTTTTTGGCTTTTTAAACTATTAATTAGGTAAATTTTCACGGAGTACGAAAAAATGACGCCCAATGTCCAAAATGCATGACCAACTTCTCCTCATTAATGCTCAGCCATGAATGTGTATAAAAACACCAAATTATCTAAGTGACCTAAGATACCCCCCTTTAGGTGGCTCATGATTACCCAAAATCTCTAATTTGCAAACTTGCTGCGTTTGAGCGACTTGTTGATAATTCATGAAAATTTGATTTTCCATGTAAAAGAGCAAAAAAAAACTAAAATCATTAGCATATGAGCATATTTTTGTAACGAACTTTAAGTTTCTCACCGGTTCAATTTGCGGGTGCTTGGTTAATTATGTTAGTGAATTTTTGTAAGATATTTCTATAAAAGAAGTATATGATGCGTACAATATATAAAAAAATATGCTTACGCAAAACGACGACTATGGCAGTTGAATTAAGATTTTTATCTCAATATATATCCCAGATATTAAGATTGGCCCACGTTTCTCCATAGCCCAAGATAACCCACTCTATTCTATAAATTTTTTTCTTGATTTTTGTTAAATATTTTTTGGGCTTTGAAAAATTTACCCAGATACTGCCCGGATTTTAAGTCGTCAGTTTTGGAATCAAATGCTCGGATTTTGGCAAAAAATATAATTGACCGGATTTGGCAACCTATGCTATGGGTTATACTAGTAGATCTTTGAATCTGCTTTCTATTGATGAATTGTAAAATATTTTAAAGTCAATTTTAATAACTTTAGACCTGTATTACAGAAGAAAGAATTCTGATCTTGAGAAGAACCATTTTGAGCTGTCAACATCTTCAATTGATCTCAATTATATTCTTTGAATAACTTTGAAAACTTCAATTCAATGCCATCTTTAAAGATTTTCAAGTTTGAAAAAATCATGCTTCTGCGTAATAGAAACTTAACATTCTAAAATTTTTCGCCAAATATCTGTTCAAATTTATTTCTTACTTAAAATAGATATCCAATTTTCACTCGTGTTCGCAGTATATATCACATATTATATCACAAAATTTGAGCTTTCTGGAAGTTGTATGGTCTGAGATACAGTAATTCTACGAAAATCGAACTTTTTGGACTTTTACCATTCCATCTGCAATAGCTCAAAAACTACGGTACATTTTTTATTGAAATTTTGCAGAGTGACTGTTTAAATATGAAGATAGCATGTCAGAAATGCTTTAACAGTGCTATCGATGAGATCCAAAGTTACGTGAGGTACAATATTTTTGACATGAACCTAAAAATGCGATTTCTATAGAATTTTGGACGATTCATGAGAACGATATCGTTTCCATCCACAAATCAGTCAAAAAATGTCTGGCAAGAGCAGTGAAGAAATGAAAAAAATGCAATAAATGATCTTTTTGTGTTTTGAAATCAGAATCTCATGATATTGATTTTGATTTTTCTAGAAGAAATAGATTTACTGGTTGTCAAACATAAAATAGAGTTTTCCTATGGAAACATCCGTTCAAAATTGTATAGAAATCGCACTTCTAGGTTCATGCCTACAAAATTGTACCTCACGTAACTTTTGATCCATCGATAGAACTTTTCAAAAACTTAAGACATGCTACCTTTATATTTCAACAATGTCTCTGCAAAATGTCAATCAAAAATGTAGCGTAGTTTTTGAAAAACTGCAGTTTGAATGGTAAAAGTCCAAAAAGTCCGATTTTCGTAGAATTACTGTATCTCAGGCTACACAACCTCCAGAAAGCTCAAATTATGTGATATAATAGTTTGATAGTTGGTCTATCTAACGCAGAAAATGTGATCAAAAAATATCATCAGAGTAAAAAGTTATGGAAGTTTAAAGTCGAAGTGACTGTGTGAGTGCTTCCAATGTCTATAGAATTATGAACAGTACTGTAGCTGACCTGGTGTGTTTTACTACACTTTATAGGATTGAAGAAAAATATGGGGGAAATTAATTTTGTATTTATTAGAAACTCGTTTTTAATACAAAAAAAATTCAACATCAAGAACAACCTCTTGAAATGAAAGCTTCATAAAATTCGAAAAGTAATGGCAATGAAGATTGATTCTAATTCCGAAATTATGACTTTACCTTTATTGAATCAAACTTTAAAAGTGTCTGGTCTGGTATGCTGTGACACCAATTAAATAAATTTTTGGTACTATTCAAACCTAATTTTACATCTTGTCTGCCCCTAAAGCTGATATAAGAAAAATACAAAGGTACTGTATACATTCAGGAGTAAAAACTGCGTGTGAGACGTTAGGCAAAAGGCAGCGCACCTAGTGGTGTAATTTTGAAGCTAGTAGTTCCATTCAAGAACAAAGATGGTTTTAAATGATTTCTTCAACCATTTGAGTCATAAAGAATCAGTTCATAACAGTCAAGGGTTTCATAAATTGACGTTCAAAGTCAGATAGTCATAGATGGGTTGAAAATTGCAGCAGAAAAAGCGTATGTTGTTAAAGCTCCTTATAACATTATATCATTTCAAAAATTTTAGCAAAATTACAAAGCTTGTATGAAAAGATCTTAAAAAGTGTTTTTTTTTCAACATGTTGATGAGATTCATAAATAATCATTGTCTAGATCTTAGAAAAATTAAAAAGTACGTTCAAGATCACTTCAAGATCACATCTTCTTGAGATAGTTCATGCATTTCAGTCGAATGAAAATAGTTAGAAACTTTTTCCAACTATATTTTTTTATATGAAAATGCATATTAATATTTTTCTTTGTGTTCATGTACTTATAACAACAAAGACAATTATATGCTGAAGAATAAAGTTCTTTCATTGTTTTTTTTTGCAAATTTGAACACATTAGGAACCGTAAATAAATATAACAGAGTCTGTTAAAAAGCTCAGGCAGATTAAGTTATTTAAATAGTTTTAACATAACAAAAGGTTTGTTTTAATAATCACTCGTTTTTAAATATGCTATAGTTAACCAAAACCAAAGGCTCCAAGAGAGCCGTTGACTGCGGGTTTCCGAGTTCATTGACACTGTCACATAATCATAATTAAGTTTCTTTCCAACTAGTCCACCCAATTTGATTGATGTGCTTGCTCGACCTTCTTTTGGCTACTTAGGACCAACTCTTTGTTTAAAATCAACATTATTTTTTCCAGCTTAACGCGGTAGAGGTAGAAGTATCCCATCCCATCCCAAACCAAGAACTGTGCACAAGAAATCCTAATCCACTCGACTCGACCCGACTCGATGGTGGCGCGTCCGGTAAATTAAGCTGATACGCATAATATATCAATTTCGTTTCCGGCACAGCCCGTTCGTAATGGGGGGATGAAAATTCAAAGGGGTTTAGCATCGGAAACGTTTGGTGAATGGCGAAAGAGGTTTCCCCTGGGCCGACCTGGGGCAGGTCAAAGATTCATATTTCAAATTAGCAATACTCTCTAGAGCTGACAGACAGTCAGACAGACGGACAGAGTCTGTTTGTACACACCAGAGAGGGATCGGGCAAAATTTCAGGACCAATTCAGTAGCGGCAGTAGCAGCTCAATAAACGGGTTCGGTTTGCTGATGAGCATATTGTTGCCCAGTTATCGCTTTCAACGGGAATGATTGATTAATAAAATAACGGCAACGGCAATCATTCTACATTGTTGGAAATGTTGACGTAGATTGGTGAAATATTATCGTTAGAGGGTAATAGAGGATCAAATTTTCAACAAATAGGGATTATTATTTCAATTTTGACAATTCATTGAGAGAAGCCGGTAGGTCAGTGAAGTTAATTTGTTTGATTGTTTTTGCATATTTAGTTATTGATTGCGTAAGACTAAAATATTGATTAGCTCTCGAAGTAAAGCCCTTATTGTTTATCATAGTTTCCCAAAAAGAATGATGATTGGAAAATTCTTTCTAAGTTGTTTCAAGCGCTTCTCCTCGAAGTACGCCTTGTTCCAAATAATGTAAGTTTTCAAAAATAGGGGGCCGCTGCATCAGTGCCCCGCGGTAAGATCGTCGTAACTTAAAACATTGAGATATTGCACTGCCTTGCCATGTTCCAAAAACCATTTCGGCCGATAGCAGCAAATAGCTAGCATTCGTAGTCGCAGTATTTCATAAACCTCCCCTGCAGCGAGGACCCATATCGTGTGCACTTCCGGAAAGTTTTATGCATTCGCAGCAGCAACTAGCAGCAAAATTTAGTAGTTTAGTTTTAGACATCGGCCGGTGGGCGAAGGGAAAACGTGTAAGTTGGTATAACCATAACTCGCCATTGCGCCGCGCTGCCTCGTCTTTGCTCAAGTTGTTTTATTTATGATGGCTCAATTTTCAAATGCCGTCCATGGATTCCGGCAGGCAGGGGAAAGAACTTTTGGTTCCGTGTCCGCCTTTGGGCCTCGTAAAACCATTTTCCAAAGTCGTTTCTTCGGACTTATCGTGGGCGGGGGGTGAGATGCGGTGTAATCTGAATCAGCAAAAATAACAACAACAACCCAACCGAGAACATTCCATCCCAGGAAGAAAGGAAAAACCCGGGAAAACGGAGGAAAGAGGATCCTCAACCGGACTTCCGATAGGTATTTATAATAGATGGTGTTCCGTTGCCAGATTAAAACCCACATCCGTAGAGTGTTTGCACGTAAATTTTGCTCATTCTTATGGGGATTTTCTAAAGTTGTGTTCTCATCCTCCCCAGATTTTTCCGCCGTGCTCAACGGTTTCTAGTTTCCGCTGCAGGAAAATCGTGTCCGGCTTTTGTGCGATAACGAAAAGAAAGGTGAAAAACTTTTTCAATATCAAAAGCGCAGCGTGGGTTGGTTTGATACGAAAGTAGCTCAACATGTGAACTGGAAATGAAATATTTTATTCATCTGTAAAATTTCAAGAGTGCGAATTAATAGAAATTTTTAACGAAGGCAATTAATGAAATCGTTGAAAAAGAATATATTTGAGAGAGAGTGGGGTAAATGTCAAATTGGTATTGTTGTACGGATGCGAGACTTGGTGCACATATGCGGTGACGATCCTGGCATGGCTTGGCAAATGGTTCTCAAATGTGGAACTACATCGCCGGTGTCATCAAAAGGCGCAGGAGATCGAGATTCGGGAACGTAAGTGGAGATGTATTGGGCACACGTTACGAAGTCATGAAAACGAAATTTGAAGTAAGGCGCTTGACTGGAATCCAGATAGGCATCGCAAAAGAGGCAGTCCCAGAAGCTCGTGGCGGCGAAGTTTAGTTGCTGAAATCCAAACAGTTAACGAAACCTTTGCTGGCAGGAAGTACAGACGATGGCTCCGGATCGCCAGCAGTGAAGATCTTTTATATAAGCCCTATGCGTCGGATAAATAAGTAAGAAAGTATTTTTTTTAAACTTGGTTTGATCCCTTTATATTTCAGTCAAATTCCTCATAACTTTAGCATGTCCTCATCATACCCCTGTCATGTTTGTTATATTTTAATTTTTTTTCAATTTTTGTAATTTCTTTATTTTAAAGGGCATTAAAGTTCTTCGGAGCCAAAATCGTGGTTTCTTATTATGTGTATGGCACCAAACCAAATAGCGACACTTTTTACTAGCGAGATTTCTGTCATTCGCGGGTTTGTTACCCTTTTCTCAGTCCAGTTGGCCAATTCAATACAGTACACAAACATTGTTTACTTTGTTTACTGAATATATTTCCAGGGCCTTCATCGTGATGCGTCGTTATAATTTTCAATGTCACGACATATGCGATGTATAGCTAGAAGGCAAAGCTGCTATGGTTATTTGCACTCATAGTTTGATTTTTATCTGCATGTATCATATAGTCAAGGTCCATCGCAGCCAGCACATCTCTAACTGAAAAATGGGTTTGTCCACCTTTGACCGCTCTAGCGACAGAATGGACTTCGCACGACCAAACAACATGCTCGATGTCGTGGTAACCTTGGCGACAAACACACAACTTGTTGCCAGCGATATTTTTGATATATTTTGTATCTTTTTATAACATTTTTCCGGAACCGGACGATCCGTAGAAAATGCACAAACCGTTTGAGCCGTACGAACTATACAAAAATTTTCAACCGTACGAACCGTAGGAACCGTAGGAACTATAGGAACCGTATGAACCGTATGAACTGTAGGAACCGTTGGAACCGTAGGAACCGTACGAACTGTACAAATTGTTCAAACCGTAGGAACCGTACAAACGTTTCAACAGTATGAACCATAGGAACCGTAAAAACCGTAGAAACCGTAGAAACCGTAGGAACCGTACGAACCGCACGAACCATAGGAACCGTAGGAACTGTAAGAACCGTACATACCGTAGGAACCGTACAAATCGTTTGTGCCGTACGAACTATACGAAACGTTTCAACCGTACGAACCGTAGGAACCGTACAAACAGTAGAAACCGTAGGAACCGTTAGAACCGTATAAACCGTATGAACCGTATGAATCGCACGAACTTTACGAACCGTAGGAACCGTACGAACCGTAGGAATAGTACGACATGTAGGAACCGTACGAATCGTAGGAACCGTATGAATCGTAGGAACCGTACAAACCGTTTGAGCCGTACGAACTATACGGATTGTTTGAACCGTACGAACCGTAGAACCGTACGAACCGTAGGAACCGTACGAACCGTAGGAACTGTACAAACCGTTGAAACCGTTGAAACCGTATGAACCGTATGAACCATGTGAACTGTGTTAACCGTAGGAACCGTGCGAACCGTACGACACATAGGAACCACTGTAGGAACCGTATGAACTGTAGGAACTTCTCGAATCTTTGGAACCGTAGGAACCGTTCGAGTTGTAACCGTACGAAACGTACTCAAGTAACCAAAAATTCCATAACACAGGCTCTTAGAGGCTTATGCAGCTTTGTTTAACGAATGAATAGCATTCTACTCAGTCTTAAGTTTTTTTTGGCTAGCGAACGGTAGACAATATGCAACTCGAGACCCCATACACCCCACCTCCGGGTAGTGGTCATATCACCTCTTGTCTGCAACTCCGATTCTCTACCTCCCCGTGGTGCTAACTGGGGTGCAAGCAACCCTATCGGAGATCGGGTACCCAACCCCGGTGGATGCTTTGGTCGCATGCCGACTGAGATAGGGGGCTTCATACGCGTCTGTTCTCCATGTCAGAGGTGGCGTGCGGGGTGCAACAACGTCCTGGTGGTGTTCGGGACCCAAAACAGCAACATCACGACGGTCCTCCTGCGAGATAGTGGGGTTAGCTGCGGGCCTTGCGAGCCCGTGACTACAAAAAAAAACACAAGCAACGAACAACGAACAACAAATTTCGGATGGAAATCGGCAAAGACCCACGCGACGAAAAGGGACTAGCGATTGGAAACTTGGAACATGGAACTGCCGATCTCTAAATTTTGTGGGCAGTACTCACGTGCTCTCCAACGAATTGAAGAGCCGCAAATTCGACATCGTAGCGCTGCAGGAGGTTTGCTGGAAGGTCTCCACGGTACGAACGTACCCAGATGATCGTGCCATCTACTAGAGCTGCGGCAACACACACGAGCTTGGAACAGCTTTTATAGTGATGGGAAAAATGCAAAAGCGCGTGATCGGGTGGTGGCCGATCAACTCACGAATGTGCCGGTTGAGAATCAAGGGCCGGTTCTTCAACATCAGCATCATCAACGTGCACAGCCCTCACCTCGGAAGTACCGGTGACGACAAAGACGAATTTTACGCGCAGCTGGAGCGTGAATACGACCGTTGCCCAAAACATGACATCTAGATCTTCATCGGGGAATTCAACGCTCAGGTCGGCCACACAAGAACACCTGGAGATCACCGTACCAAACGCAATCACAGATCGACCACGTTTTGATTGACAGCCGGCACTTCTCGGACATCATCGACGTCAGATCCTGTCGAGGCGCCAACATCGAGTCAGACCACTATCTGGTGATGGTGAAGATGCGCCCAAAACTCTCCGTAGTGAACAACACACGCAACCGGCGCCCGCCTCGGTTAAATATCGCGCGACTGAAGCAACCTGAGGTCGCGGCAGACTACGCGCAATCGGTCGAAGCAGCGCTGCCGGCAGAGGGCGAGCTTGATGAAGCCCCTCTCGAGTACTGTTGGGATACCATCAAGACAGCCATCAAAAGTGCTGCGGAGAACGTCATAGGTTATGTGGAGCGATATCGACGGAACGACTGGTTCGACGAGGAGTGTAGGAGGATGATGGACGAAGAGAATGCCGCGCGGGCGGCAGTAGTGCAAAAAAGGAACCGGTCGAAATGTGGAAAATTACCGACAGCGGAAGAGGCAGCGAGTCCGAATTTTCCAGGAGAAAAAGCGCCGCCTGGAGGAGGAGGAGCTCGAGGAGCTGGAGCAGCTGCATCGTTCCCAAGAAACACGATAGTTCTATCAGAAACTCAACGCATCCCGCAAAGGCTTCGTGCCGCAAGTCGAAATGTGCCGGGACGACGCGGGTATCCTGACGGACAACCGTGAGGTGATCAAAAGGTGGAAGCAGCACTTCGATGAACACTTGAATGGCGCACATGCAGGAGATCAAGACGGTGGGGGAAGGTACATCGCCGGCGTAGCCAACGACATAGAGGAGCCACTCCCAACGATGAGTGAAGTTAAGGAAGCCATGCGCCAGCTGAATAGAAACAAGTCGGCTGGGAAGGATGGCATCGCAGGCACAAGTTGGCCGATTGCCTACACTGGTTGATAGTCCGGATCTGGGACATAGAACAGCTACCGCAGGAGTGGAAGGAGGGGGTAATATGCCCCATCTACAAGAAGGGCGACAAATTGGACGGTGGGAACTACCGAGCTATCACTGTCCTCAATGCCGCCTACAAAGTGTTGTCCCATATCCTACTCCGCCGCCTAACGCCACAAACAAACAGATTCGTGGGAAGTCATCAGGCCGGCTTCATGGAGATACGGTCAATGACGGACCAGATATTCACATCACGGCAAATCCTCCAAAAATGCCGGGAACACCAAGTCCCTACGCACCATCTATTCATCGACTTTAAAGCCGCATACGACACGATCGACCGTAACGAGCTATGGAAAATCATGGACGAGAACGGCTTTTCCGGGAAGCTGATCAGACTGATCAAGGCGACGATGGATGGAACGCAGTGCTGTGTGCGGATCTCGGGTGAATTGTCGACTTCATTCGAATCGCGCAGGGGGCTTCGACAAGGTGATGGTCTTTCCTGCATGATGTTCAACGTGGCGCTAGAAAGTGTTATTCGACGAGCGGTGGGCGAAATGCGGGGCACGATTTTCAACAGATCCAGTCAACTTATCTGCTTTGCCGATGACATTGATATAGTCGGTAGATCATCTGCGGTGGTGGAGGAGATCTACCGCAAACTGAAACACGAAGCAGGAAGGATTGGGTTGATGATTAACACGTCCGAAACGAAGTACATGCTGGCCTGCGGATCCGAGACCGAAGGAACCCGCTTGTCCAGTAATAACAAGGTCACGATCGACGGCGACCAGCTGGAGATAGTCGAAGACTTTGTCTATCTCGGCTCACTGGTGACCGCAGACAATGACACCAGCCATGAGATCCGGAGGCGAATTATCAGCGGAAGTCGTGCCTACTATGGACTCCACAAGCAACTGCGGTCGAGAAGAATTAGCCCTCGCACGCAGTGTAACCTGTATATGACGCTCATTAGATCGGTTGTTTTCTACGGGCACGAGACATGGATATTGCTCGAGGAGGACACTCGGAGTATTCGAGCGACGAGTGTTAAGAACCATCTTTGGCGGCGTACAGGAGAACGGAGTGTGGAGGCGAAGGATGAACCACGAGCTCGCGCGACTCTTCGGCGAACCCAGTATCCAGAAGGTGGTGAAGGCTGGCCGGATACGCTGGGCGGGACATGTTGCGAGAATGCCGGACGACTGTCCTGCAAAACAGGCGTTCGCTACGAATCCGGTAGGAACAAAACGAGCGGGGGCTCAACGAGCGATGTGGTTAGACCAAGTGGAACGTGATCTGGCGAACGTGGGGTGCCCGAGAAATTGGAGAACGGTTGCCATGGACCGAGTGAGTTTTAGGAATTATGTATGTTCGTCAAGTTATGTCGTGAGACGGAATACTATGAAAATAAATAAAAAATAAAATAATCAGTCTTAAATTTAAGTTCTAATCGATACTTTCAAAATCCATAGTTGAAGCTGAGTAGTAGGCTATTCAGCCTCAAACCGAGACCTCGAAAAAAAAGATAAAAAAAAGATTCCAATTAAATGTTTTTTGAACTCTGAATGAGTTTTATACTCACCTGAAAAATTTCCATGCTTGAAGATTTGAACCTGAACCAACGAGGTGAGAACTGAACACGCTACCTCTGTACTACGGCCAATACATAGATTGCTATTATATTTTACATCAATATCAAAGAATCTTGGAATTATTGCTTTTTCAAAGCAGGCGATATTAAAAATGTAAACGTTCGTATCTTTCTACCAAATGGTGTATCAATTTCATCCAAATCAAACTAGGAGAAGTTGAAATTAAACGTGAGTAATTTTAATTTTTAGGTTGTTTTTTTTGTGAATAATTTTCATACTATCTGTTTCTAATTAAAGTTTAAGAAAATGTAGAACGCTTTCACGAGGTTGCTCATCATGGTTTTTCCCAATCATGACAATGGAGATTTGCGGAACTGCTTCAACTATAGAAAAGGGATAAAGGAAGTTCGTGTCAAGCTCATCCTATTGAATAATATATTGCTAATAGCTGCGAAAAGCTACCGTCGATACTAGCCGGTAGTAACTTTGCTCTAGGTGCTGGAGGTTTCCCAGCTTCAGCTGTAATAAAATTGGATAGGGGGGTTATCATTGGTGACGAGGATTAATTCATTTTGGAAACTGTACTAAGTGACCTCAAGAGCCTCATAAAAATCGTCATTTAAAAAATGCAACTATGGATACATAACATAACGGAAAAAAATCAAATTTAGATTTAAGAACAAACTGCACGGCTTTACAAGCTCGTTTGTTTTCGATAAAAGATTTTAAATACATTTTATACTAGAAAGAAAGTGTGTTGGGTTAGGTAAACGATCGAATATTGACATAAAAAAAACCAGAGCCAGCTGAAAGGATGACAGATGACTTGTCATTTCCAGGACCATGTTCAACAAATGCTTTGAGCTACATAGAGATCTGAGACTTTTTTTGTAGAAATTGGCTGTGTCTGGCGTTAAAAGTTTCAGTTCTTCTATCTTTCCAAGTACAAATATCTTAACAAACATTTCTTCTAAACCTTATATTTTTCCAGTTTTTCGCCGAATTATTTACCGATGACCCACCTTGCCATCGAAGGCGAAGATTCTCCTCCCGATAGTTGTCCGGGGCCGAACACATTGGGGTCAATTTGGATATCCAATCCACCTCCTTCGGAATCACCAGCAGAGCAACTTATTGGCACCCAGTGAGAAGCTGAAAGCACTGGGCAGCAAAATAAAACTTAAAGAAAACTCGCCTATACAGCTAGTCTGTGTTTGACCTGTGCCGGAATCGGGGTTGGACCCCAACACCCACCCATAAACACACTAATCTTATCGGAAAGTTTATCGAGGATTAGCTGCTTTCTCACCTATAAGCCCCCCCGTGGGGTTGGGCTGGGGGTTTCGGGAATATTCGAGGCAACAGAATGAAACAAAATGTAGGAAGGGCCCGAGCAATTTTCCTGCCTCTCGCACTATTGGATGCGACTTGCTTCCTTTTTCTTGCGCTTATGAATATCGGGTGAATGGTTCTGCAGGGGAAAGGCGACAGTGAAAAGGGAGTCTGAAGTGCCACTTTCCTTTTCCACCGCTGCTGTGTGGATACGGAGGATTTTGTCTAAGGAAGTGAATATTCCGAAAGAGAAACTTTTCATTCTTGGTGGGTGGTTTCAAGATTGGCATTTCAGGTGTTGAAGATATGCGAATTGAAACGTGTGTTTGGGGGAGTTTTTTTTTAAATATTATAGTTGATGGAAAACAGTAGAGCTTTTTACTTTGTTCATCACAATTCATACAAAAACGAGATGATTTACAAATAATGAAAGCGATTTGACTCATTGATTTTTTGGGTATATGTACTATGTATCTGATAAAGAACTGACAGTTTCAGAAACTCTCAGCCATTCTTAATGCTCAGTTTTCATTGTGGAATTCGTGCAAAGTATTTATTATTTTAGGCTCAATGCGATCGAATCTAATGGATTTTATTCTATTATCTTCGATATCCCATTTCCAAAAATGTCTTTCAAATCCTCAATGGCCGCTGATTGATCTTACGATCCAAAGTAATGTTCACTTTATGCGCCGTTTCCGAGCAACCGTTCACGGTACCTATTTAATGCATCCCAAAACACGACAAAGACTTTGTATACGTTCTGCAAACATAGTCGGAGATTTTTGAACGCCCGGCTTTTCGAGCTCAGCTCAGTTTTCACAGATGCCCCAAATCCCACGGGCTTTTTGCGATACAAATGTACCAACATGAACTTCCTTCAGCCATTCAGGACTCCTTAATGTTAACCGTCAAACCAACCCTCGCTCGCCGCGCCAGAGTGAGAAAAATCTAGGCTACTAGCATTTTGTGTTGCTGAATAAACAGTGTGCAAATCTCCAAAGAGTGCCCCCTTCGTTCACTTTGAAAAATGATTTCTCCTCCCACTTCCTACTCTTTCCCCCATCAAGCTAGAATTCAAATCCCGAAATGAAACATTCTGGCCCAAACAAGCAACTGACAGCTCCGGTGGAGGAGGAAACGAAATCAATAACAACTATAGGACGAAAGTTATGGCCATTCTATCCCATTGGATTTGCTGTAATAAGCGTTATTTATCCTCCGGAGAAAGTCCCGGCGGGAAACTGTTTGTCTGCAACTGGGCTCTTTAGAGATGGGGAAAAGAAAAGTCGAGCTCCAGAACGGGGAAGAAAGAATGTTTTGTTTGTTGGCTGGTGATTCGGAAAAAGAAAGGCAGGAAAAAATGTGCGCCATTTTTTTTTTAAAGAGAAAATTATAGGAAAAAGAAATTTTGAAGCTCGTAGCACTACAAGGGTTTTTGGGGGCAAAAGAATATCGGAAATCCATTCATAGATGGAAAGGTTTTTTTTATGCAGACGTATTAGTGTAAGTTTGTCAACATTGTTATTTTGAAACTAATTTATTTTCCAAATAATAAATTCATTGCAAAAGTTTGACCCTGCCTACCCTACAGCTGATGACCGGATAGTGGGTGGTGTGGGGCGGGCAGGATGTTTTGATTGCTACAGAAGCGCGAAAAATGAAACCACACAAACACAGCCACGTGACGGCCATTCAGAGAGACAAAGAAAAGATGTTACACAGGGATAGCTGATTTTGCTTGGCTGATGGCGCATTCGGGACTTTCCCATTCGTTGGCAAATGATCAGATTTCACCATCTCTAAGGAGCCACCTTCATCCTCCCACGATACAGACAGACCAAGACCGGAAGCGAGCTGCTGCTGAAGGCTTGCCGGAGAATAATATTTTCAAACGATGGCCATCAATGGAATTGGCAGCTGCTGTCGTGTGCGCTGGCCATCATCAGAATGAAGCAGCTTTATGGCGTTGCTTCGGAAGATTACTCGTCTCCGAGGCCGGAAAAAGTTTTTCGGATATCTGATTGACAATTAAACGAGAATATTATGCTTGGTGACATTTGGTATGGTTTTAAGATTTGAAAGTCGTTCTTTCGGAAGAAATTGATTGAAATCTCTCTAGTTTTTTTGTGGTATAAAATGTAAAATTTAGGTATCACATTTCATTCCTGGAAAACATCAAGCTTCAAATTTCGTTCCATTTTTCAAATACATGTTTTGGAAGAAACTAAATTTATCAAGAATAAAGAATTTTAACAAATATACTACCTCCCATAAGTTTGGGATAACCCCTTCAAAAAAATAAAAAAAAATGATCGGCCTTATCTCAGCCATCTCATGGCACATTGCAATACTTCTGACCTCATTCAAAAGATCGTGAGCAAAACCTTCTTTTAATTTTTTTTACAAAAATAAATGTAAAGTTTGTATGGCTTAAAATAAGATTACAGTAAGGACATTTTCCAAGAACTGCATTTAAAATTCCACCCCATCACCTCAGGGTGGGGTGGACCATATTAAAAAAAATCAAATTACATTCGAATCCTTTTTACATAGTTATTTAAATATACTTGTTCTTGTGCAAAAAATTTGCACTGTACTTAACAAATATAAAATAGATACTGAAGTTATCGTCTAGAAGTTTGGCATCATGCCGTAGTATAGTGTAATGGCCAAAAATTTGGGATCAGTCTACTAAAACATCCATTTTTATTCACGCGTACGTCTGGTATCGTATTGTTTATCTGGTAAGCTGATTTGGAAGCTAATGAGTTTAACTTGCTTTATAGATATTTAGTTGTATCTAATATTTTTGAAGACTAACTTCATTAAACCTGAAGCTATACAAATAACACACGACGTATTATAGGACACGACACTTAACGTTCTTACTTTTCGTCGACCGGTTTCGGCCTGGATATTGCCCATCTACAGGACGATGTCCGACCTCAGTCCGTCGGCCCTGTAGATGGGCGACATCCAGCCCGAAATCGGTCGACAACAAGTAAAAACGTTAAATGTCGTGTCCTGTAATACGTCGTGTTATCTGTGTAGTTAAAAGTTCTCACGTTGGCACAACCCTCTATAATGACTGGAGCTATAGTTTAACCATTTTCTGGTGATTTGATTTCAACCAAATATTTAGTCCGATCGTTGAAAAAACATGCAAATTTGTTTCGACCATAACTTAGTTGTCTTACAATGTTAAATTCGAATTATTTGAGAGAGCAAATTTAAAAAAGTTAGATCAGTTGACCAAATAGACTATAGATCGATTAGAAATATGACCGAATAACTGATAGAATACATAAACGAATGTCGAGTTTTCAAAAGAACTTAAAGACGTTATACGCGGTCTTATGGGGAGTGGGGAGGTTGATCGGGGTGCTAGCCCTGCCCCAAAGCGACTAAAAAAACGTTACAAAATACAGGAAATCGCTCGAGGTTCTATACAAACTTGGTTCATAGTTGATGTTATCTTGAATTTGAAAAATTTTACACTTCATGGAAGTGTTTGTCTTTCAAGGCCCAAGGTTATAGAGGTCAAAGATTCCTCAATAAAAGTTAGGCATCCGGGTTTTGATTTGCAATTTTGTATGGAAAACGTAGAAATTCGTTCGTAGAATGTCTTTTTTTAGTTTTTCTTGAATATTTTGTTCTCCCGTAATGCAAATTAAATTTCAATATATGAAGAATATATTGGAGAATAAATTCTCAGGTAAAAATTTGACCAAGACGCCAAACAGAGCATTTTTTTCTTCTTGAAATAAAACTTGCAACACTGACAGATTTTACATCCAATTTTCATTAATATTATTTCAGTTGACGATCAGACTTGGTTCGTGCAAGACGTTTTTATTCGTTCAAGCTCTGAGAGAAAGCTTTTTACTGGTGGTATCTATTTGTTTTTTTTTTCTATCCTCTCTATACGGACCACGTGCTCCAAAATGGCTGAAAGCCTGGTTAAAAACACGATATCATTCAAATTCCCGGATTTCATGTACATATGCAGACTTTAGACATAATTCGATCTCTTATAGTTAAGCATAAGTTAAGCATTATAGCATCTTTGAGTGCTGATTTGGAAAAAGCTTTCGATAGAGTGAATCATGAAAAACTATGAGAAGTATTACTTAAAATTGGACTACCGAATAAATTTATCGAGTGTTTGAAAAAGATATACAATAAAGCATCGTCTCGGATAATTGTGAATGGATATCTTACAGATTCTTTTCAAATAACCTGTTCAGTTCGACAAGGGTGTCCGATGTCTATGATATTTTTTTTAATTTATCTATATTGAACCTTCAATAAAACAGATTCAAGCAACCGTTAAACGAATATTATTGGTAGATAACTTCGTTCAAATATTAGCATATGCTGATGACCTTACAATTGTTATAAGAACTAATGAAGAATTTGATAAAGTTTTGGAAATATTTGAAATATTTGCAAAAGATGCGGGTATAAGACAAAATTTAAAAAAATCAGCTATTCTTAGGTATGTTCAAATTGATCCTCAACGTTTGAAAAAATGGAAAAATTGCAAATTTTAGGTGTAGTTTTTCAAACAGATTTGAAAAAAATGACTGAAACAAACTTTGATCAAATCATAGCAAAGATGAAATCTGCAATATTCTTGTATAGTTGAGGAAAATTGTATTTGATTTGAAAAGTTCATAAGAAACCTTTTATTTAAAAAAAAACAAACAATTCAACATTTTCTCATTAGTCATGGTTGTGTATTGCTAAATATATTCAAAAAGATAAAAATTTAATTGATAATAGGCAAATCTAAAATTTCATCATCCAGCAAAGAATAGTTGAAGTTAAAATTGAACAAAAGCATCCTTCTCTACCATGGAAAATTTTGTGGATTAATCTTAGGAAAAAAAATTTGACATCAAATGCTAGATCAGTACTTAACGAAATATTTTATAATGTACAGTACGCAAAAAAGGTTTATCCACCCACCTCACTTATTTACAATTGTGATGTTTTTCTGGGGAAAATCAAGTTGATTTCATGAATGTTCCTCCACAGTTTATCATTTTATATTTATTTATTATATTGCCATTGAAAATACGGCGTTTATATCTTTTCTCGGGGTTTTATGTGATAAATTATGAAAAAGGATAAAAAATACGCAGAAAAAAGTTTATCCACCCTGAAATGGATACTACGATTTAAGTGTGTTTTACAAAGTTTTAGTGTGTAGCCTGCAGCTTTTTTGAATGTAAACATTGTGTCTAGCTGTCATTTAGCGCTCTTTAAGTTTTCGTTTCGTGTTTCGTGTTCAAAATTGGAAGTCATTGGTTGCAAAATGCCCATTTGCCCATAAAAGCACAAATTTCGATGAGCATCCGATATTTGATTGTTGAATATCACAAAACCGACAAAAGCTACCGTAATATTTCCGAATGTCCAGCTTAATAAATATACGGTTGCTAGGATTGTAAAGGGGTACAAAAAGCGTGGTTCAATCTCATCAGCTAAGCGATCGGGGCGTCCTTCAAAGACTACAGGCTGAATTGACAGAGCTATCGTGAAGAAGGCAGAGTTGGACCGTGGACTATCAGCTCCGAAAATTGCGAAACAGACTGAAAGCGAATTTTACATTCAACTGACATCACAATCCGTGCGAAATCGACTACATAAGAGAGGTCTTAAGGGCAGCGCTTAAGAAGCCATGGTTGTCCGCAAAAAATATCAAAAAAAGATTGAAATGGGTCCTGAACCACATTTCAGGGACCAGTGATGACTGGAATAAGGTGATTTGGTCAGATGAGTTGAAAGTAATGCTATTTGGGTCTGATTGTGATACCAGAAAATGGTGGCGAACCGGTGAAAGTTTGAAAAAGGGATGTTTGCGGCCTACAGTCAAGCATGGCGGTGGTGCGTTACTTAACATACATTGATTTCTCAGCAAACTGAGCATAACTTTGATGTTCATTTGCAGGTAGAGTCATGGTGTGGGGATCTATGGCTACATCCGGCGTTGGAGAACTTGAATTCATCAATGGAATCTATACCAATGAGGTTTATTGGGATATTTTGAAGCGGAAACTACCAGCGTCTGCACAAAAGCTTAAGTTGGGGCGCAAATATACGTTCCAACAAGACGGAGATCCGAAACACACCTCAAAGCTGGTTTCGCAATGGTTCAAAGAAAAGCGTATCAAGGTTATGGAGTGGCCAGCACAGCACAGCCTCCCGACCTTAATCCGATCGAGCATCTCTGGTCAATTTTGAAAATTAAGGTTCAGGAGCAAAAACCAACAAGCATCCAGCAATTGCGGCAGATAATCTCAACTGAATGGGACAAAATCACCCCGGAAACAACTGCTAAGCTTGTTGAACCGATGCCACGACGTTGTCAAGCAGTTATTGAAGCCAAAGGAGGTCTCACGAAGTACTAAAGCTATGTGAGCCGGAGGGGTGGATAAACTTTTTTTGCATTACTTTTTATCTTTTTTTTAACATCATATCTCAAATGCAACAATATGTTTTTTTAATTTGGAACTTTAATGTATCGACCTAATTTTAACATAAACAATAATAACCAAACCAACAATTAACTGTGTTTTAATATTCCGTAGGGTTTTTTGGAATAAATCTAGTTTTTCGCTGGGGATGGATAAACTTTTTTGCATGCTGTATATTCAAATGGAATTAAAATGTACAGTCATAACTTTTCATCAGTGGATAGCTTTGTTTGCGAAATTTGTCAAGAAGATGACAATTGCTGCTCATAGAATGAAAAATGCCTTAGCACGTTTGTGGCTTGTTTCTGAAGTAATTGCTTACAACATGGTGAATTATAATATAGCCAGTATATTTTGTTTTAAAAAGCATTCAAGAGATATTCGAAGGAACAATAGTTTGTTAATAAGAAAGCAGTTTGAAATTTTTTTAAATTTTTTGTTGAAATTAAGTTTCTGAAATGTTTAAAATTGTTGAAATGTTTAGGTTAGCTTTAAGTTTAATTTTAAGATGATGTATTGTGAATATAGGGGGAGAAAACAAAGCATTTTTTTTTCTTGAAATGAAACTAGCAACACTGACAGATTTTACATCCAATTTTCATAAATATTATTTTAACAAGCAATTTATTAATTTTGGAGCATTGAAATCTTTTAATGAAAATCTATATGATTTTCATTAAAAGAAATTTTCATTATACTTTGACCATTTGCAAAAGAGTTTCAAGAAGTTAACAGTTACCAGATTCAATGGATTTGCTAAATTTACAAAAAATGAATGCAGCTGTCTCTTTCATTTGTTGAAATCACATTTAGGATAAAGTTCGTGCATTTCCAATATTGAAACTTGTTGAGTTCAAACAAGTTTTTGCCACTTTAAACGAGTAACCCTTGTCTTGGCAACCGGCTCCCAAGAGTGCCGAAAAAATTTTGTGTTTTTATGAAACAAAATTTTGACTTTCCGTAATTCGACCCAGAAACTCTGGGACGGTTTTCTGTAATGTAAAAAGCATTGATTTCATAAATAAAAAGTGATGAGAAATTATAAAATCAATAAATTATAACAATCTTCTCACGACTTCCCAATACAAAGTTAGAATTTCAAATAAATGTTGACATAAAAGATTAGAATTTTAGAAATACGTACAAAAATTTAAAAATCTGTGAAACCTGTGAATATTTTCAAAATTTTGTGAACTGTGACCAGATTTTGTGATGAAAATTTGCTCAATGATTTGGAAATTATATCTCACATTAGTTTTATTCAAATTGCCTTGTTTGATAATACAATTTGAAAATATTTTTTTTTAAACAATGAAGGGCAATAGTATTGATACCCAGAAAACATATCTTATTTCTGTTTTTATTTTAATAAACGATTACGGATAAACCAACATGGCCTCAAGCCCCAAGTAAAACAGATAGAGGTATTAATTCCGTTGCTTGAAATCATTCGACGAAATAAAAGGAAGTTCTAATTTTGGGTTTGCTTTCTGGTTATTTAACCAGAACCATGAATGGATGCACAGCCCATGGCCGTAGGAACGGGGGATGTTTTGGGGGTTAAACCCTCCCCCATGAGGGTCCTAAAATGCCAAGCAAAATGTTCTTCTTTCAACCCAAATTTCTAATCAAATTTTGATGAACGACTTAAATGATTCAAGAGAAATATTCTCGACTCAGAACTAAGGCCAAAACCTCGAAATCTTATCCAAGATCAATAATTCTACTTCAGTTTTTCCAAAAATTTCTAACTTGTTGATAAAAATTTAGTTGCAAATAGCGAATTTTAATAAGATAAGACTATGCTTACGAAATCGCCCAGATAATGCCCGAGTTTTTGCACTTTATTTAGAAAATCAAATGAAAATTCAATTGAGTCACTAAAATTATGTAGCTATTTGCGTCCAATTTTTTTAAGGTATATTTTATCAAAATTAGTGTGAATTATTTTTTGACAGCTTTAATTAATTCATATTTAATTCATAATTAACTGTTCTATTTCGATAAACAAAAGTGTTTTTCTTCATGATTTTTATATAAAAATATTGATATTGACGGATATTGAATAAAATGTCCTGGATTTGCACGGCCCAGATACTTGAGGAAAAATATATGGAAAGCTTAGCTTTGAAAAATTCCAGATTTTGTCGTTCTCAATCTGCTTATAAACATAAAAATTTGATTTTTGTGCTAAAAATTCGGATTCTGTGTTTAGTTTTTTGTTACTGAACATCAGTTTAGATCATCATTGGGAAAAATCCTGATTTCAATCTTGGTTTTGTATTTCAAACTCCTATTTTCTAAACTCATCAACTCGGAATATGAAAAGGAAATATTCATAGAATTTCAAACGATTTTTATAGTTTGAAATTTTTACTATTAATTGATAAGCTTCATAATGGCGATCCAGAATTGGAAAATCTAAAACAGTTTCATCATTCTAAATTTTCATTGAGATTCACAAAAATTCAGAATTCAAATAAGAGATTTCTGGTTGGAATCCGATCCAAATTTCGCTTTTTGGCTCATAATAAATAAGAATTATTATCTGGAACTTATTAGGTTCAAAAATCGTTTTCAAATTCGAGTTTAGTATTTCGAACTCAGGTTCGAAAGGCAGTACTCAGAATTGGAATCAAAATCAAAAGTTCAGATTCAGATCAACATTAAGTTTTATAAACAGGATTAAAATATTTATATGTGAGAATTTCATTAAGGATTCAAATTACAAGCGATTGCAGTTTCATTTTGATTCTGGATTCATATTTAAAATTTTAATTTCAATCAGAGTCAGTTCAGGACACAAAAGAAATCTCAAATATAAAATAAAATTTTAATTTTTGAGAAACTTTGATTTTATTTTTTATTAAATTTCACAGGATTTTACTAACGAAACAGATTTTCAATGGAAATTTTTTGTGACCAAAGAACTTGTACTTTATTTTTAAGATAAAATTCAACTGAAAACACACTTTACTGGTCTTTTGCTAAACATTATTTATATTGCAGATTCTTCTTTAATAAACACAGTTTGATATCAAATCTTTAATCTTATTCGGATTTACAAGAGTAGAAAATAAATCTGATTTAAGCCGAAAAATAATCTCTTACTTTTATTTCTAAATTTTTAAAAAAAATTCTACCAATGCCTCAAATGGTCACGTTTGTGGTTATAAAAAAAATAGTTTACTACTTTCTAGTTTAAGTAAATATAAAAAGGTTTGCCTTTAATAAGAAATCTTCAAATCTCTAAATAATTATTCTAATCTTTTTTAAAAAGAAATTGGCAACTACCAGGACTTAACTTCGAAAGTTAGAAATTGAAATAAATACCTTACTTTTAATGCAAAACAACTCAAACCTGCATAATTATATAGAACCTTAATTTTTGCATTGTTCAAGCAAAAGTCATATAAGAAAAATTTTGTCACCAAACCCAAACTCCAAAACCACCCACCCCCCCCCCCCCCCCCCAGGCCGGTTCTTCCTACGGCCCTGGCCCAGTCCATTTTGCTTGCTTATCTTCAGGAGCTTCATTAATAAGAACAAATTAAAATTCAATTCATTAAACAAATTCTTCATGTTTTTATTTCACCTGGAATTAACCATAAGCTAAGTTTATTTAGAAAAGAGATTTTTTTGTGAAAGCTAAAGTCCTAATGATGAAATAATGAATGAAACGCAATTGTGCGAAGTTTCCTCCAAAATCTATCATTATCAAAACGAGAGCTGACAAAACCGTTGTTTATAACATTAAAATATTTGCTAAAGGTCATCAGGGAAGGAAAGGTTTGTTCTTAAAAAGCGATAAACTAAGTGTAAATCGCTTAAATGCCTGGCAAATTTGTCTCCAAGAGGTTCCCTGTTCCCTAGCTACCAATCAACTGAAATGATCCTTAAATGAAATTTTGGGAGTTCAAGAACTATTAAGCGAGACATTATAATTTATAGTCCAAATATACCAACAAAAATTCATTTTCATCCTGAGCACCTTTTTGGCTAAAATAACTTTTAATAAGACTTTGTCCAATATGGGTTGTTTATTTCAATAAATTCAACTTTAACTTTCAACTATTCACTTTCACAGTTAATTTTGAAAATGATTTGATGATTAATGATTGTGAAATGTTTTTCACTCGACTGATTAATTGGTCTGCTTTTTTCAAGAAGATTTTAATGACTATGTGTTAACTAGAACAGAAGGCAAGATTCAGAACACTCTCCTGATTGCTTCATTGCAAAAAATATAGAAATCACGCCAAACTTGTGTCAAGTTTTGTGAGAATGTTTTATGGTTCTGTAAGAATCCAAGAAACTATTTTTTTTAATGAAGTTAAACCGCTGCAAAAAATTAATTATTGCTACCATAGGATTTTTCGATGCCTTTTGGGTCACAGAGCATCAGTGAAAAATTTGAGATGATTTGGTTGATTTCTGATAGTGCAACGCGCTTCAATTATGTATGGAAATAATGAAGCAGGTCTTTGATTTTTGGTTTTGCTTATTCTTAAGCTTAATTTTTTGCTAACATGACGAGCAACAGTTTTTTGAGATTTTCTATTTTCATCTTAAGGTTACACAGCTTTGAAGTAAACAGTCAAAAACGCTAAAAAAATGTATATTATTGAATATCTTTTCTGGGGTACAAATTGAGTTTGTGGTTTGTTGACATGAACTGTACTGAAAAAATCAAGAAATATTTTTCATACAATGGTCTATTTTTTGGAACTTTCAGTACATCTTTGGCGATTTAAGAATGAAAAATTTTGTTTTCTCATACAAATTTGTATACAAAATTAAAACTCGTTGCGCTAATTCAGGGCTGGATGGATCGCTTCCAAATATTTTATTGCTATTTTTGGCAGCAAAACAAATAAAAATAGTAATGGGAGGTGTAAACATTTTAGAATTTGAAATTTACATACAAAGCATGCAGCGGTCTAATGTAAGTACTAGTCTCCGTCCGATTCCGGGCTTGACAAATCCGGGCTATATTAACTAAAAGCCTGGCAAAATCCGGGCATTTGATTTTAAAGTTTTCAAAACACAGGAATTAGGTACGCAACAAAATTCAAGAAGAAAAACACTTGAAATTTGTTATTTTCATCAATCATATCAGCAGATTTAAAATAACTTTTGCTTATTCCAGAATACCAATCTTGATAATTTTGGCAAAACTTGCTCAAAAAAAAAATTCGTCTTTGAAGGCTATAATCAAGAAAATCAAGATCTCAATTTGATTTTTTGTCTGATTTCTGGATTGAGCCCAAATTCTGGGCTTTTTTTCCAACGGAAACCGCCTTGGTTCATTCATAATATGGAATGCGAAATAACAACACAAAACTCAAATAATCAACCTTAGATTGGATAGTAATTTAGGCAACTTCTCATCTATTTAAACAGAAACATCAAGAAGCTCTTAAGTCCCGAACAAAAAGGCAACGACAATGACTTGACAGTTTTCTCATTCCGACGAATGAATCATTTTCCTACAATCGAATATCTCTCCCCGGATCCTTTCCCTCGCACCACGACCAACTTCAACAGACACAAGTGGGCCGAAATCGATTGCAACGATATTACAATTGCTGGAAAAACGATCGATTCCCATTTCCAAAGTCGGTTAACTCACAATAAACGCCAAATTTACTTTCCCATTAGGCAGCGAGCGAAACGGTGAAAAAGGTGGGGGTGGTGCTTAGCCGAGCCCGAAAGTTATATCTAACAATAACAGCTCTGAAAAGTGAGGCGCCAGACTTTTCCAACCCCTTCTTCTTACTCGTTTGGGCCAAAGAATTGGCGAAAAGCCTGGATTGAATTTTCCGTAGGCGGTCTTCATTAAATGACGTTTATCAGGAAGTCAAAACGGCGCGTAATGGCAAACCGAGGGCGAACACCATGGAATGCTTATAGCTGAACAGTGAGTTGATGTCAGTCGATTGGATGTTCGATTCTAAAATATTTTTTGTTTAGGTACAGTTTTTCTTAATTTTTTTTTACTTTGAACTTTGAAATTTTACGTTCAAATATTTTACTAAAAATTGTATTGGAAAGATCCTGAAACTTTTTTATCCGAAATTTACAATGGAGACTACCTTCAGGCGTTCATCATAAATCGTACCTGAAGCTATCAATTCAAATCGACTCACCACGGAACAGAGCAAATTTTGAACCCACCGTTCACTATTCAGCTCAACCATTGAAAAGATGGGAAGCCACAAAAATCCCCCATCAATCCCGGTGTGCAATTTACGATATGGAAGTGAAAATTCGGCCCACAATAAACGCCCTTTACTTGCTGGTGGCATTTTCGATCTTTTGGATCGGGAGAAAGGCAGCAGCAAAGCTTCCGTTTTGACGCGCCTAGACGCGAGTATTGTTATGCGTGTGCGTGCGTGCACTTCAACTTTCGATGCGTGGATGACTTTGACGAGGGATGCTTAAGGGTGGGTGGGGCCTCTATTATGTTGGAAAAAGGTGGCTCCAGAGAGTTAAGGACCCAGCCCAACCATAAACTGTTTTATTTTCGGCTCACACGGGTGCGCTCAGATGGTTCTTTTGAGCTGTCTAACGAAATTCATGCTGCTGAACCAATATGTGGTGCAGTTGGGTGCGTCATTTACAACCATGTTTGGTGATGAATTATTTTGAGAAAACCATCATTCAAACTGTTTTAACACAACATTACAAAAAAATTCAAATCTAATCACATTCAAGGTGATTTGACCTTCCAATATTTTTTTATCTTTAACCTTAATTCAAAGGTTTAAGAAACGGATGGTTATTTTAATTTATCATTTCACAAGAGTTAAAAAACCCTTGAAAAAATTAAATAATCTTAGAAATGCGTGGATATATTAAGTCATTATTTTGAATAATTGTGATGAAAATAAAATAAAAAGTTATCTTAAGTTAGTTTTCAATAGTGTTTTACAGTTAAAACGAGATAATTTGAGCAGCAGACTTTGAAATGATCTACTTGGAGTAAACACCCACCAAAATTACAATCAAAATTTGCTCAGTAGGATTATTTTCCATCATTTTTATTCGATATCTTGAAAAGAGATCAGAGTTTTCAATAATTTTACTTTCAATAATTTAACTTGACCACAAATTCTAAGGCCCATTTTTGTTTAAAAAAGGCAGAAAACGCAGGAATAGTGTAATTAAGAGTAACATCTATGCGATCAGTTTCATATTAGCTTTTAGCAGATTCTTTGAGTTTTTAAGATATTAGTCTGCACGGTAATTTTCAACAAAAGACAAATCAATAAATAAATAAATGAAAACAAAACAAATGAAAATAACATTTAGCTTCGATGTGATGGAAAACAAATATTTTGTAGAAACTCCAAAAAAGCTATCCCAAGAAACGACTTGTACCTTTTTGTTTTGCAACCAAAATTTTTTACAATCGCTAGCACTCACACAAAATACTAAAAGTTTTGAAAACTGAAATGGCCACTTTTAAGCAAGATAAACGTCAATCAAACGAAGAACACCAACTTTTGGGCAATCTAACCCCATGCGTCAAAAAACCGTAAAATTTAATAGTGTTTACTGTAATTTTCCAGCAGTTTGATCAAGTCTAATTGCTACTTATCAACTATTTAAGTGTCTCCCATCCCCCTCTGGTCTTGTTTCAAGTAATTCTGTTTTTAAATCACGCGTAAGCATAAAGCGCTCGTCTTGCCCCTTTCCCCCTACTCACTAAGGTAAGTTTGCCATATTGTCGGGATATATGATACAAAAATTGAGAATAGTCCTGCCCAGCCCGGTTGCCCGGATTTCACTAAAAAATACCCGGATTTTGCCCGGATTTTTTCATTTTATTTGGCAAACTAAACAAAATAAGTTGTTGAGCAATTTCTGAGTTTTGACAAAATTTGCCCAGATATTGCCCGGATTTTTTATCGTCAATTTTAAAATAAAGTGCCTGGATTTTGCCAGGTTTTTTTTTATAGAAAATTGCCCAGTATATCCGGAAATAAAATGTTTTCATTCAGGACTAATCGAGCTACGATCGTGAAATCCATTACTACGAAACGACTTTTTCTTTGATTGGACAAACTAAACTTATTTGAATAGAATCTTTGTATTTAAATGAAAAAATTTAGAAATATCACGGGAATCTCATGAAAATATTATTTTTCATATAAAAGTAAACAAACTTTTCATAAAATGACATATGTTCTGATCAGTTAAGTTTACAGAATTTGAATAGGCATTTCAAATTAATTGCAACTCCCTGATGGAATACATTTTGATCGGTTTCTTAAAGACCAGGTGCTTGTTTAACATTTTAACATGAGGTTTTGACCCGTTTTCATTCGCCTCACAGTTATACTATTTTTGAAAGCATACAGCCTCCTGATGCAATTTGGAGTAAAAGGAATGGGATGAGATATTATAGAAACTAAATTCAAATAAAAATAAACTGTTTAAAGATTCTGCTCATCATGTCGCACTCACTTTTCAGGTTTAAAATTTGATAAAAATAAAAATCGATCAATATATTTCGAATTTCACATTGAGACAGAGATCATTAAAACCTAACAATTTGAGATTTAAAGAATGGAGTTTTGAATAAGAATCAATTTTTCTTTTACGAATCGGAAAAAAAATCAATCCAGAATCAAATTACAGTTTCATCAAGAGTTTTGATAAAAGGTAACCTAGTTATTTTACCAAAAGTACTTTTCTAAATGTTATTCTGTATATGAATGAAATATTGTGTTCCAAAAGAGGCCCTCAGAGCAAAAGAGACATAAGTTCAAAAATGGTCGATTTTGAGTTGATGGTGCCAAAAACAAATTTGCATATTGCATGCTTCATTTTTATAGATTTTTAATATTTTATTTACATACTAAGACGTTTAGGCAAAACACAACAAGCGTATTTTCTCGAAATAAACTTCCATGTACTCTTACCAATTTGGTTTCAAAAAAAAAACCAAAAAGTATTTTCTGAAATTGTATTGTTAGAATCCTTGAGAACGCTCTTCGAAATTGAAAAACGGATTTATCAGATACCGTTATGTAGTTTTTGAAATTGCAGCAGATCAAACATTCTGTATTTGTGATTGTTGATTTACAGCAAAGTAAAGCAAGTCATTTGAAGTAAATTTTAAACAATTGACAAAAAAATTATTATTTTTGAAGTGAAAAAGTGAATTACTTGAAGGAGTTTGTCCGGATTTGAAGTAGAAGTATCTATCCAATTATATTCTGAATTCTTAAGTTGAATAAATTTAAATCTCATACTTTTAATTTTTCTTGAAAACCATGGGATTCAGGGGTTCGAATGATTGTTTTTTTATAGTAGTTAGATCCTACAAGCGAATGAGTACAGTTTTAGAAGGATTCTCTATACTTCGCTCAAGAAACGATAGATCGACTCCATACGAAGATTTACTTTTTTTTATAATTTGTTTATTTGAAACTGCTCATACCTAAGTTTTTGCTTACCTTTGTTTAAATGATTTTTTTTTTTGCATTTTTTGATGATATTTCATTATGTTATTTAAAATTATAATTTTTTTTTTTTAGCATACTTTGTCATCGTAATATTCAAGATAAATACAAAATGATAAGATAAAATATGGTTTTTTTTAACAATAACCAAATCTATAGAAAAAATTGCCGTATTGTAAGGAGGTCTTTTGCACCATTCCGATCTATAATCATTCGTTTTACCATTTCCAAGGTTGCCCTGAAGTAATATGAGGCCAAAACGTAACTTTAGTATCCTAGAACATAAATTTTCACAACGCATCGGAGCTCAGTCCCATTGAAAAAAAAAACTGAGCATTCTGAAACAGGCAATCAGTGACATCTCACTGAGAATGCTTTGAATTTTCATGAAAAAATAACGATAAACTAGGTTTTTGTATGGAAAAATCTCCTTCCAGATCTTTTACAAAATCTTTTGGGGTAGGGTTGGCTTTAATGTGAAATTTTTTGAATCACAAATGGTCAAAAACTTATTGCTTGAAGGTTTGGAAAAGCTCAACCCCATGCGATAAAAAAAATACCAACAGGGCAGATCACACATGTTTGAAAGAGGTTTGCAGTACAATGAATTTATTTTATTCGAGTTTAAGAAAAAAAAAATCAAGCTAATACTCAAACTACACCAAAACTTTCCTCTGTACACATACCATTGAGCAAGGTTGCCGAAATCACAGAAAAATCTGTATTATCACAGAATTTTTAGCACAATTTCGTCATAGAATATATTATACAGATCACAGATTTTCTATATTTTTTACAGATTTCCATAATTATACATTTTATGTCACTATCACCTTTTTAATTCTGTCTCTAAGTTATAAAAATATTGAATCAAGTAAATTGATATTTTTCTATTAATACCGTTAAAAATTTACGATTCAATGATGTTTCACGTGAACTTCATAAAAATAACGTCACAGAAAATCGTCACAAAATTTTAGGTTAAAATCATAGAATTCAAGAATTTTTTTTAACAAAATCTAAGATTTTTTTTTCGGCAACCTTGATCAAGAGGTGAGGGTTCAGTATCTTTTTCGGCCGAAGTAAGTTAAAAATGAATAAAAAAAATCCATCTTCAACTGGAATCCACATTGCTATGGCTCTAGGTTCTAGTTGGTTTAGCATAATAATGTTAATTTTTGTGATAAATTTGGCTCCTAAATATAAGCACGTGCTCCTTTTTTGAGTATATACAGATAGACAAAAGTATTCGACTCATGTTAACTCATCGCATTTATTCCAATTGCCAGCAACTCAAAACAGTTTGTTTTATTCGCAATTTTTTATGTGAATATATTCTGGGAAATAACATCTATCTAAGGGATAAAATTTCCTATATTACACTTTTCTTCCATGCGACGGAAAGAATGTGCCAAAACTACAAAAATTTTAACAATAACCTTAAATTTTGAATTCTTAAGTTCATCAGTGTACGTGTGGGTATCAGAAAACGTGTTTATTTAAGATTGCTAAAAATTAAAAAAAAAAAATAGCCTAGAGAAAAAAAACTCTTTTTTTTTGCATTTTACGGTTTTCGATTTCTACGAGTTTAATTATTAAAAAAGGGGTAGAAAAGGCTGATTAAAACTTGAAGTTATTTTTTAATAATTTTCTATGTTTTGGAGTTATTCAAATTCAATGAATGCACAGAATATTTAACAACCCTAAAATTGTGCTATTACGAATTAAAGTTCAAACAGTAAAGTTTCTTAGATTCTTCTAATCAATCAAACTAGATACACATGACATTCGCTTAAATTTCTATCCAAATTAACTAAAAGTTTAAATGTCGATAAAGCGGTTAGATCTGAAAATATACAGGTTCTGACATGAAAAAATATTGAAAAAAACATTGTGACTGTTTACAAAATCATAAAAAAAAACTTGATTAAATGCAAGAAAACATAGAGTATTGCGTTATGTTTCCAGTTTTAAATAAATAGACAATGTTTTTGGTGAAGTTTAAGATTTTTAAGTAGTTAAAAAAAGTGTATTTATTATATGATCGATTTCAACGCATATAAGGCTAGGGGTTAAGCTAGTGCACTATGAAGTGAGGGCCCAAACAGATCTCCGGCCGAAAGTTGTTGGCAAGATGGGTCATGGACATTTATTTTAGCAAGTCAAATAAAAACAGCAACAGTACCCAAGTCAAAAACATATGTAAAAATATAAGAAAGGGACGAGTTAAATGTGTATTTTCTGTTAAAATCTCTAACAGGTTTTGAGTAAATGATTTTATAATAAAAATGTCAAAATAGCCGACTTCCGAATCTCGGTGGGCGAAATGAGCATATTTATGTTTTTAGCTATATTGAGATTCCACTTGCAATATTTTTGTAGAATTCATTCGAAAATTATGCAAACTATCGTGAGTATACGACAATCTGAAATTTTTACTAAATTTTAGTTATCACTTGTTTTTATTTTTGCATAAAACATAGTTAGGGATGCTATATGGTCATATTTCATAGTATGATAATCCCTGGTAAGATTGATTACTTTTTTCAATTTCTTTCTATTAAGCGGAATGTAGCATTTTTCATATTTTGAAAACCAGTACTGGACTCCCATGAACATAAAACGTGGTTGCAGAAATTTATTAGAACATTTTAAATTTGATTTAAAAATCGATTTCGTCTCTGGTTAGAACTTTATGCTTTGGGGTTACATTGATCAGTCTCTATTTAGACGGTTTTAACGAGTTTTCTTGATCATAAAGAATTCAAAACACCTTCTGAATTTCTGTGTTTCTTGGTTCAGGTTTCTTAGGGGTAATAAAAACACCATCGCAATCCTTAATGTGTTAAGGCCGAACAACAATCAAAATCGCAAGATGGACTATGATGCTGCATAAATTAAAGGGATAAATTTTGAAACTTTATCAATAAAATTTTAACTGCAAAAACAAATGTAACTTTGCTTTCATTCAATTCCTAAGTCCCTCGCACTATTACCCTTTATGAGATTTGAAGAATACTTTCACTTTCACTTTCCTCTTGTTTGTTCAAAATATTGTTGGATTATGATCAGATTTTCACTATTTCATACGTGCGGTAGAAAGTATAGCATGCTTGAGGTTAAGGATAATCGTTATTTTTAAGTACTATTTGAAGATATCTTGCTCAACTTCGACCTTCATCTTATTCGACATCAAATTAGCAAATCCATATTGTTTGGCACCTGTTTCGACATGTTTTATCCTAGGTTTTACTGTCATGATTTTTTTTTTAATTCAGCGATAATAATATAAAAATTGTCCGATTTTTCTATAGAGAGTGTTAAGAGGCAATTGAGCTCTTGAAATCTTTAATGTACGAGAGGCAAACTATTAAAAAATATCTTATGCATTACACATCTGGTTGGAAATAATTAAACCAAAAACATGAGGGACATTTAAATCGAAACAATAGAAGGAAATATTAGTAATCGATTTTATTTCTTCTTAAAACTAGACAGAGTATTGGACCGAATGATCGGCTGAATATTCGATTGGCAGAATAATTGAAAAGCTCGATATTTCAATTCGGTACACAATTCGGTACATCTCTAGTTTCTAGCCTTTTGTCCTGGACTGGCTCACTTTTAGAAAATGTCCCTATTTTTATATTATAAGAACTTTACCTCAAACTACTACAAAAACTTCACCAAAACTAAACAGTTATTAAGGTAAAAAGTTCAAATATCACATACATAAATCAACCTTCTAAACGCTTTGATTTCATCAAGAATAGTGTTTGTTTGCGAGCCTTTGAAAATAATAGATATTTCAAGATTTTGAAATTACATTTACACTGAAATTTGAAATTTTCTTAAACAAACCACGTTTTGAAACTCAACTTAAAGGTTTATAAACGAAGAAAAAGTTTTGAGATATTTCAACTTTAGACTCAGTTATTAATGATTATCTAGAAAAAAATCGTGTTGATCAATATGACCCCGTTTTGCGGTAATATCATATTTTTGTCAGATCAATACTAAGCTCTTCTATTTTCACTGTAACATTGAAATTAAAGCGTTGATTTAAAGTATCAAAGAGAAAAAGTTAAAAAAAAATTATGGCTAATCTGTTTTTCTTGAAAGAAACGTTCAACCTGCCTGATATGGACATTCAAAATTTTTTATTCCCAAACCTTAACTTCTCTTTAAACTTCAATTTGTTGACTTTCTGATGTTAAGCTGAATTAGAAAAAAAAAAATAATTAAAATTTTGGTTTACAGATTCTCCAAGCATGATTATTAAAGTTTAATATATTTTACCAAAACTGTTTAAAATCTTGTTTAAATTTTAAGGGTGTGTCACATCAAATTTCATCACGGAAAAAAACGCTGTAGAAATTTGCCCTTTAGTTCGATCCTTTTGAAAATTTTAAAAAATAAAATAAAAACTATTAAACAACTTTTGGCGTTTTCTTTTAATTCGTACGTCGAGCCCAAGCCCATATGCTCGCACCTTCTTCTTTACCCCGTCCATAAGGTTCTTTGCAACGTCAGGTTGTAGTTTTTTTTTAACAGAAATCCATTTTCTCTTGAAGTTCGCCTCCGATTTGGCAACTTTTGGGTTCTTTTGGAGGGCCTGCTTCATTATCGCCCAATATTTCTCGATTGGGCGAAGCTCCGGCGCGTTGGGCGGGCTCATTTCCTTGGCTCGAAGGTGACCCCGTTGGCTTTGTACCACTCCAACACGTCATTTGAATAGTGGCACGAAGCGAGATCCGGCCAGAAGATGGTCGAGCCCTCGTGCTGCTTCAGTTGTGCCCGTTTACCGCGCCGGTCGTCACGAAGGGGGAGCTCCGCTTTTCGCAAGAGCCACACCATATACTTTTTAGCAAACTTGGATAGTTTCTGCTTGCAAATCTCCTCCGGAACGCTGGATTTGACCTCTGTGGTGAAGAACAACAGGCCCGGCAGCAGACAAAAGTCCGCTTTGACGTAGGTTTCGTCGTCCATTAGCAGGCAATGCGGCTTCGCCAGCATTTCGGTGTACAGCTTCCGGGATCGCGTCTTTCCCACCATGTTTTGCCTTTCGTCGCGGTTAGGAGCCCTCTGAACCTTGTATGTACGCCCTCTCGCTGCTTGGTCCGCTGGACGAATGAACTTGACAAATTTAGCTTTTTGGCAACATCCCGGACAAAACTTCTCGGGTCACGTCTAAACTGTTTAACTACGCGCTTGTGATCTTTTTCACTGACGGAGCATCAATTTTTGCCGTTTTTCATCTTCCGGTCGTCGGTTAGGTTCTCGAAGTATCGTTTTAGTACTCTGCTGACCGTGGAATGGACGATTCCCAGCATCTTACCGATGTCCCGATGTGACAACTCCGAATTCTCGAAATGAGTGCGCTCTTTTTTGTTCGACGACATTTTTCCAAATTTACGAAAAAATGACAGTGAAGCATGGCCAACGTGATCTATACACTCTTATCTGATTATAAGCAAAAGCTGAAGATATAATTCCTGAAAATTAAATTTCTACAACGTTCTTTCCGTGATGCAATTTGATGTGACCTAGTTTTTTATAAAAGCGTATTTTTGTTCAAAGTTCAAGGTATGCATAATATTTGACCACCAACCATTTCCACTGACCTTTAGAAAATTTCCAGATTTAGCAACAATCTCGAGAACACTTTTGAAATTTTTCTTGATTTTGCTATCATGTTATCAAAATTAGATATCTTTTTTTTTTTTTTTTTTTTTGTTTCGATTATAGTCAGTTTACCATCTTTATGGCATTCGCGACTTTATCAACGTTACAGTTGGTGGATCGTTATTGAAAAACTTTCCGGTACAACTGTGTTCGATGTTTACTCTTGGGCTCGAACTCACGGACATCGGCTCAGGAGACAACAGACTAGCCAACTGAGCTATATCACAAGCCCAAAAAAAATTAGATATCGTTTTGTCCAAATAAAATGAAAAAAATAGGACTCACTTTTCACACATGGATATTTTGACCAATGTAGATGTCACTGTTTCATTAACGATGCCTTGTTTTCCGCTTAACGATGCCAAGTTTTGCCATTGGGAAAAAATCAACATCAAATGATGCTCTCATTTTACTGTTGATGCTTTATTTTGGTCTCACTCATTCCGGTATCAAAGTCTGCTCGAGAAATGTACTCAAAATCACAAACAATTCCATCGAATCTTGAAAAGTTTTAAGAAAAAAAATCCTGACACACCCTAACACGCCTCCGAGAGGTGTACTTTCAAACCATACATCCAAAGCCATTTTTCTCGCTAAATCGGTTTGCATGTTTGTAGACGGTTTTGTGGTGTTTTGCGGCGTATGACTTTACCCACTATGGGTCGTATTACATCGCATCGTACAGTGCGTCGTGGTCCTTTCTTCCGGGAGAAGCTATGCGGTGTGGTGGGAATATTACGGGGATCTTCCTAATGGTTCCCGAAATTTGTAGCACTTTCCACTCACGAGTCGTGACTCACGACGAAGCACGGCCTAGCTTTGGTGAATCCGTTAGTTACGATACGGAATGGCAGTTGTGCGACTCCCACTACACTCCTGTGTGTGCCTACACACGCACGGACACATTTTCGGCGACTGTTATTGATTATGTTTCGCACGAGTGGAGTTTATTCGTTTTGAAGGGCCCCTCGTTTTTTGTTATGGTTTGTATGCTTTAGCACAAAGAATCTAGAAAGGGTTTTTTTTGTGTAGGAATTCTTCCAGACTACGAAACAAGTCGTCCGGAAGACAGAACAGCGGGGAACTATTGTTTATTTGTGAGTGCATGTGTGTTCGTGTGCTGGTAAATGTGGCGTCGAATGGAGGTTCTGTTGTGATTAGACGAGTAGTCGATGGTAATCAATCTTTTTCATGTCGGGCTTCATTGTGTATCCGGTTCTTGATTATCTTCATTTTTCTTCACTCCATCTTTAATGATGTAGGAATACTCGGAACGTTGGTAGCTTACGGAAAAAACCTACATCCAGTAAATAAAAAAAAAACAATATCATAACAAGTTTATTTTTAATTCAACTCTGAAGATGAGCACTTCACATAAAAGTAAAACCATTGGGAAAACCAAACAGTTTAGAAAAATTACCATCATCTTTTACCTAATAAAACCCAAAATGTTGGTGCAGGTAATCGCATCCGTTTTAAAGTTTCCTGATAACTGAAATCTCGTAAATCAAACTTTCCATTACATTTTCATCCCCTTCGAACGCGGTAGCAACAGATTTGATTTCACGGCGGCGTTTTTCTTTCTTTCCTTCCTGTGGCAACCCTTTTTTAATTAGCACCCTTGATGTTGTTTTCAAACGGAGGATAAAAGTATCGTACTGCTCCAATCTACCTTTCCTCTCGCTTGGGACCGTCATTAACCCTTCAGAAAAATGGGAACTCATTAGCTTTCTTGGTTTTGAAGTGTGCATAGGTATCAGCTCATTCCGGGTTCAAAGCGAGCATCACATTAAATTATACCACCAAGTACGGTTGTAGGCTCTTTTTTCAATTTCATTTAAATGAACAATAAAAACGTATAGGGTAGTTGGATGTAATTTTATAGATTACGGTGCTTATTTGCTTTTTGATATAAACGTTCGACCTGGAACTTACAAGTTTTTTGAAAAATCAATAATCTCGTTGAAGCCGCTTAACTCAACATCAGAGAAAGAACTTCATTTATGTATGATTAGTTGGAAATTGTGTATTTGTTTTCGTCCTTCGGGTTTCAGGGTGGGATTTATAATAAATTTGTATCATTCAACTAATAGTGAATAAGCTCTTGTGAACCAACACTTGCAATTCTTATTTCTTCATCTGGTACACTCATAAAGGATCTCCAATGCCTATAAAATCCAATTCCTATTTAGCAAATCTAAATCTAGCCGAAAATGCACTGAAAAGTGTACTGTACCCAAGATGATATGATTGGAAAAGCACCTACTGGCATAAAGAATCGAGCTTCCAAGCAAAATGATGCATGGGCACTACATTCGAGCGAAACAATAAAAACATTTTCACCTCTAAGGAAGTTCATTTTGGAGTAAAGACTAATTGGTGGGTGTACAGTTCCGTTGGAAGCTCTATTGGAAGATAAAGTCTAAGCTTGAAGAAATTTCAGTACATAAATTTCTCAAGATGTTGCCACTTAATGGCGCCATACATTATGCACACATTTGCCACAAAAATTAAAGAAAACCACAAAATGGTATATCCAGGCTCTAATGAACAATCTAAGATTAGTTGAATCTTGCCGGTATGCCCTAATACTGTTTAAAACTTCTCGGATTTTGCCCGGGTGCTTACTTTTTCGAATAAAAACTCACATTTCTCTTTGGAAAATCGTAAAGTTTTAAAAATTTTAAGATGAACATAAATATTTCTTTATCCATAGATACAGGGGTGATAATACCAAACACTTTTCCCAAAGCCGGTATTCGGGTTTCGTTGTTTGCCAAAACCGGTCAAACCGATAAAACCGGTAATAAGGGATTAAAAAAAACGAAATTAAAGACGAGACAAATTTTAAGTAAAAACAACGCATTTCAAAAATTAAGATTTTTTTATCGAAGTTAAGGACACTACAATAAATTTAAAATAATATTTTTTATTTAATCATCGCTGGGATCATCATCAATTTTATCGTTAAAGACTGGGAGAAAGTTGTTAAAACTCTTTTTTTTTTCATTTACCTGTTTTTAATGTTTTCTCAGGAATTTGATTTTTTTCTTAAAATGTTATACAGATATTTTAAACACTTTGCCAGCAGCTGATTATTGAATGACTAAACACTGAATATTCAAAAATTTGCCAAATATTTATGTACATATATCATTCTAAGAATCTGCCTGTAATAAACTAGTGTTATGTTAGACAATAATGAAATAAAATACCGGTCCCATAAAAGTTATAACATAAGTGCTAAAATAAGCATTCCAGAGTAAGTTTAGCGTTTAGCTAGGCTGGGCAATAGACTGAGTCGATTTGGGGTCATTTTTGAATTTCTCAAACCCTTGGGTCTTATAAGCTTTGTTTTGGTTCAAAACTCATCCATGGTTTTTGCCGAATTTTTAAGTAACGTTTACATGAGTAAATTTGGACTTTTATGTTTGTATGGAAAAATTGAATATTGAGTACTGAAAAGTCAACATCATTTTTGTTTCTTTTGTGGAACCGGGCCTTCTAATGATTTTTGTGCCAATTTATAAATTCTCTGAAGGAAATTTTCAGCTGAACAACTTTGCTCAAGACACATATCTTTGTATCTAATTAGACAAAAAAGTTATCAGCTGTATACTTTTGGCATTAAAAAACAACAAATTCGATTGACACTCCTGCTGAGTGACTAACAAAGTATCGCATGAAAAGTAGTCATGCAATACCTCGCTTGGTATCCAGCTGTGATTTCAATTGAATTTACTGTGTTTCAATTCCAAAAGACATGCCCCTATTCAGCACCGAATAGCATTTTTGCTTAATAAGATTGAAAGTTGCGGTTTTCGACAAAGTTGCTCGGTGTAAAATTTCCTTTAGAGAATATTCAAATTGGCACAAAAACCATTAGCATGTTCAGTTCCACAGAAAAATAAAAAAATGATTTTGAATTTTCAGTATAAAGTATCCAATTCTCCCATACAAACATGAAAGTTCAAATTGACTCATGTAAACGATACCTTAAAATTCTGCAAAAAACAATGGATGATTTTCAATCCAAAACAAAGCTTTAAGACCCCAGGGTTTGAGAAATTCAAAAATGACCTTCAATCAACTTAGTCTGCTGGGCAATTCCTGGCATAAATATTTTTTGAATAACCTGTGAAATCTGATCAAGTTTCTGGAATGAATCCAAAAAATCTAGTGGAAGGTAAAAAAAAAATACTTAAAGTTTAAATTTTTCGTCAACGCACATTAGCAGCATCCGAATCTCGATTTAAGCGAACAATAAAATTTTGTTTTGTTTTTTTGATGAATATAACTCCTATACATTCGTTTTTTTATGGATGAAATTAAAACTAAATTTGAGATTTTGATTCAAATTTCCAAATTATGTTAATAGAACCGGGTGAGATCCTGGTAGTTTTTAATATCTGAACTTCCAGACCGGACCAGACTTATTCCAATATTTTAATTGAAGGAACGACTAATCTGGATTGCTTATACTTAGATGCTTATCAAATTTAAGACACTTTTCATTATAATTTTGAGCACCGAATCAAGTATGATTAACATAACAGGACTCCCAAAACATCAGTTTAGACACATCCGTTGAAAGTGAAATGAGATATAGTGATTTGTATTTATAGAGTCATCCTAAAATTTTAAAATGTGCTTCAAATTTCAGGGTGCGTCTCGAAAAAAAAATGACGATCCCTTGAATTTTTGAGAGAACCCAAAAAAATATTTGAAAAGCAAAAGTAATACAAATTTTTGAAAAAAAAGCAAAAATAATACAAATCCAATGCCAAAAACACCGGTTTTAGGAGGACGTTAAACCGGTATTCGGAATTAGGAAAATAGTCCGGTATTACCGGTTTCCGATTTCGGTATCACCATTACTATCCATTACCATACTTAAATATGACTTGAAAACTGCTGCTGTAATTTTATGAAATCCTAACATTTCAGGTAATTTTCAATTTTTATTCTCTTGTATGTTTTAAAATTATACCTAAATTTGGTTGAGTTTGGCCTTTTTTTACAAATTTTTTAAAATTCGCCCTGAATTGCTCGACTGTATGGATACGTGGGGTAGAAAAAAAATCAGAGATTTTTATAAAAATAAACCTGAATCTCTATGATTTTACTCAGAAAAAAAAAACAAGGATAGTTTTCTGTGATGGTATATACTAGAGATGTACCGAATAGTGATTTTCGGCAAACGGCCAAATATCGAATATTGACCTTCTTTACTATTCGGCCAAACGAATATTCGGCCGAATATTCTGTCGATTTTTTAATTAACATACAGAAGTTATCATTTCAATTTTCTTCTACTTCTTCCATCTCAACCCAAGTAACACAGGTTAAGCCAACTAGCATTAGGAAGTTTTATTATGGTTTAATTATGGCATTTTTTTGTGCAGCTCGTTTTATGGCGGTTTTATTATGGTCATGCAGAATGCTTATAATTTTTTTTCGACCATATGTTTTCAGATGGTTTTGAAAACGCTAATAAAACTTTTATTAAACATACTGTTTTGGTTATTTTGAAAGAATTATGAATGCTCTTTTTAAACTATAATAAAACACAAACTTAAAAGTTTGCTCCAAGCTTTCTTTTGCATGTTCTATAATAGCACTCAGTGCATGATTATTAAACCGCCATAAAACTTAGTGACAGTTCTCGATCAAGATGTCAAAACAGGACACGCTCAGATTAGATAGCACATATTTGAATTGGAATTCCCATTTTTACACATTTTTGGTAAGTTATGCGTGTTGGTTTTGAGTTAAAATTAAAAAAATACATCTTTGAAAACTTGAAATCACCGAAAGTGGTATGAATATCTTCACAATATGAGTATTGAGTGAAAGGGCCCAAATAGTAGGAAAAAAATTGTTGCTTGACGCCATCATTAATTCAAGATGGCGGCTTCCGCTTTTATTTTCAAAGCTGTAAATTACTGTAAATATCGTGAAACCTTCACAATATGGTTATTAGGTGAAAGTAATAAACGAGTAGAAGTCAAATTTCGTTGCCCGTCGCCATCTTAAATCCAAGATGGCGGATACCACTCAACTTGAAAATAATGTAAATGACTGAAAATCGCATAAAACCTATATTATAGGGGTATAAGTTGAAAGAAATCAACCGGTAGAAGTTGAATTTTGCTATCGGACGCCATCTTGAAATCCAAGATGGCGACTTCCGCTAAACTTTAAAATGTAGTGAATGACTTAAAATGACATGAAACCCAAATTGGTAGTGGGTGAAAGGGCTTAACGAGTAGAAGTCGAATATTGCTATCTTTCGCCATCTTAAAATCCAAGATGGCAGCTTTCTATAAACTTTAAAAATGCTCTAAATCATTGAATATCGCATGAAACCTCCAAAATATGGGTGTTTGTCAATTGGGATAAGCTATAAAAAGTTTATTTTTGCATTCTGACGCTATCTTGAAATCCAAGATGGTGACTTCAGCTGAACTTAAAAATACTGTAAATGAATGAAAATAGCATGAAACTCTCAAATATATTGTATTGGGTGCTAAGGCTAAATGATAGAAGTCAAATATTGTAAGTATTGAACCTACCACTCCCACCGGCGTGTAAGAGATTCCCTTTCTAGGCCTCAGGGCGGCACGCTTACAATCAAAATCGCAGGGAGCTTCCAGTATGCACTCAGAAAAAACCCCAAAATTGCACTTCTCGACAAGAATGTTTTATTTACAATATGCACTGCACAGATCGTTTAGAAAAAGGGCACGGTACCTGGAGGGCCAAGCCCTTGTGGATGCTGCCACCTCCTAGGCGGTAAGGCTGACGTTTTAACGGACTCTGCTCCCGTGTTTGACGGTTGATGGCGGCACCTCCGATCACGCTTTGTGTTGGCAGAGGCCTTCAACTGGTTTCTGGTCCACTATTCCGATTGATTCGTAGAGTTCTGGATGGACGATCGACCGAGGCCCTTGATCGAGGGTTAACCGAAACTTGGTGGTGGTTATTCCCGTCGTAGTTGGAGGAAAAAGGTAATTCCAACCCCGGTCTTTTATCCCAAACAAAGGGGTCCTGTATTAAGGAAATACTGACGTTAGCGCGCGTCCTTTTTGGCGAGAGCAAAATGGCGGATGAGCGGCGGTTGGCTTACCGGTGTCTGGCTGTTATTTGCACTTTTAAGTTTTCTAGTTGCTTGTGTGTACACTGCGGTGGTTTTTAGCAAAGTGAGCCAGCACCAGGAAGCCGCATTTGACCGGCCTTGAACCACGAGTTTCGGTCGATGCTCTCGCTTCGCGATCGCTCGTCGTTCGTGGTATCGTCGGGGCGTCGCTGTCGATCGTGTGAATACCCGGAAGCATCAACTATCCAAGTTGGCCCTCTGGTTGTGAGATGACAAACCAATCTGGCTGCATGCTGTTGACGTTGTTGCGCAGTCGTTCGTTGCTTCGAAGGCGGATTTTTGGGGAAAAACTTCACACACACTACCCAAGCAACCAAAAGTCACATATTTACTTGAATGAAGGCATTGAAAGTTACATATTGGCTGAAAAAGAGAATCAACTGCCCAATTCCCTTAAGTGAATTTTATGTACTCATTAATGAACTTAAAAAGTTGCAAATGTGATTAGTATGTGCGTTGTATGTGACTTTTTTGCCCAATTCCCATTAGTGAACTATATGTGCTCATTAACGAACTTGAAAGCTGCAAAAGTGATCTATACGTACGTGATACGGGACTTAAGTCACATAAAGGGCACAAAAGTGCTCAATACGGGATTTGGTAAGTCACATAAAGGGCACAAAAGTGCTGAAACGGGATTTGATAAGTCACAAAAAGTGCATTGATGTGCTTTCAAAATCAAATCACCTCTTTGAGTTTTAGTTTCAGTTAGAACAACATCTAGGCGTGGTCTCGTGATAGCGTGTTCGATTCTCACCACGAAGGTCGGGGTTCGATCCACAAGCCGGGCAAGTTTTTTTTCAATAAGTAATTTTGTACTTGAGTGACCATTCTGATGCGTTGTATGTAGGAAATGTAGGAAAGAAGCAATTGTGCAATTTGTCGAGTTTGAAATCCGGCGCGTGGCATCATGGCGGCACCGGTACAGAACACAGTAAATAATCAAGAGAAGGTGATATGAACCAAAGCCAACGGTTCAGTTGAGATAGAGAGACATTTTTTTGCTCATTTGGCGATTTTTTAGAAGCTGAATTAAGAGACCGTTGGAAGCTGAATAGAAGATCATTAAGACTTGTTTTGGAACTTCAAAGTATCCATAAGAACTTAAATTTTGAGCTGCATAGAACGTACTCCATATCAATGATGGGGCTGAGTAAGCGTTTTTGTACCTGTTCTATGGGACTTTTGGTTGCTTGGGTAGTCACTCACTGCGATATTCTACTGATTTTTGCAAAAAACTACGTTAAACCGCGATAAATCTCTACCACCTCGATGGAAGTGTTATCTGACGCTTACAATATCTCTTTTCGCGTTTCTCTGAAAATCTGTAAGTGACAGAAAATCCCACAAAAACCACCACAATACAGACCCCGTTCGTTTTTGGCAACATTCGATTTTGGCAACATCGAATTTGGCACATGTGCCTAAATCAGACGGTTAACAGAAACAACATAACCTTATAGTTTTCGCTAGAATAAGACCAATACAATTTAGACATAATAGCATGATAGGAATAATAGAATTACATAAATGGCAAAAAAATCAAAAACTATAAACAAAACAAGAAAAGTTCTAAATGCATTAGAAACATAATGAAAAAATAATAAAAGTGATTTAAAATGATCTAAATTGTCTTAAAATAGTAGTTTTAATGTAGTATTACGTGAAAAAAAGATGTGTTCAAGTGATTTTCATTGATTAACAGCATTTTAAATTCAGTGGAAGCTGCCATCTTGGATTCCAAGATGGCGTCGGAAAGAAAAAAAATCGACATCTTCTAGCTTAGCCTTTTCATTCAATACCCGTATAGTGGTGGTTTAATGCGACTTTTTGTCAGCATTGAGCATTAAAAGTTGAGCGGATGCCTCCATCTTGGATTTCAAGATGGCGTCTGATAGCGAAATTCAACTTCTACTCGTTTAGCCCTTTCACCCGATACCCATTTTGTTGGGGTTTCATGCGATTTCAAGTCATTAACACCATTTTAAAGTTCAGCGGAAGCCGCCATCTTGAATTTCAAGATAGCGTCAGACAACGAAATTTGACTTCCATTCATGATTTATTCCACGTGTCATTCAAAACCAATCCCTTTTCATTCATAAAGTCTGTCCTCATTTACTGTACTAATGATTATCAACTCAGAAATGAGGAACTCAACCTTAGCGTGTAATTGGTTGGCTTGCGAGAGAAACGTCAAATCGTAGCTTTTTTTGGGGTCATCATTAAACCATAATAAAACTATGAATTGACTCACGCCATGTTGGTTGCAAAATCGAAGGGCACAAAATGACGCCATGTTGATGGATTCACAATGCAAGCATTGGAAAATATTTTTTCAGGCTTTTTTCCATCAATTCCATCATGATTGACCATCAGATTTGACGTGGCGCATTTATTTTAAGATACTATTTCATATACATTTTACCTAGAATCTTGACTGGCAGTAGAAAAGACGCTCAATATATGGTTAAAACATTGGTATTTTAGCTATTAATTTTACCAGATCATATCTGAATAATGCAATCATCATTCATCAACCATTATGGTTGCTGGAAAAAATAAAAAAAAAACTCCGAGAACTGACAGAACCCGAAAAAACAAAAATTATAATAGCTTTTTAAAAGCTTTGCTGACCAACATTGATGACCAACAATGATACGTCTTGATGACGTTTCTAGGGTAGGGCCAAATAGCCTGATTTTGGCTTTACTAGAGTCCAGGTGATGTTATAGAATGCGCTTTAGCTTTTTATGAAGATTAATGCGATAGTCCAAACGATATTTTGCTGACCATAATAAAGCTAAAATTGTTACTTGGGAATGGCCCTCATGTTCTTGAGTCGATCATTTTCAACCAGATGATATTACCGGATAATGTATTGAAAGATTTTTTGCTAGTAGGGGTCCCTCTGATATTCAAAATGTCACTAAAAACTTCCCATTGAAAAACAGAAAAATGCACAAGAGGCGACGTTATATCGTCCTATAAACATGTTAGAAATTCAAGAAAAGGTGCTAGAATTAGCAGTAAAACAGCAATTCTTACGCTTTATTGAGGGTGGAGACATATTGATTGCTGAACAGTCTGGATTCAGGAAGCAGCATTCAACTGAATCTGCAGTTAACTTGATACTTCGAAGTTGGAAGATTAATATTGAAAACGGAAACTACATAGTGGCTGTGTTTCTAGACTTCAAGAGAGCATTCGAAACTATTGATCGGTTACTACTGTTAGAAGTGTTGGTAAAAATTGGCATCAATGGTACGGTTCTGAGCTGGTTCAAAGATTATTTGGAGAATAGAATGCAATGAACAAAATATGGTTCATCTTACTCGCGATACAGAGAAAATAACCTAGGAGTTCACCAAGGAAGTGTGTTGCGTCCCTTGTTATTTATATTGTACATCAATGACATGAAAATGTGCTCAAATCACGGCCGTCTCAAGCTATTTGCAGATGATTCCGTCACCTATTGGAGTGGAAATGACCTAGAACTCGTTGTACAAAAAGCAAATGCTGATTTGAAAAACATTGCAGATTCTTTGAAACACAGAAAATTATGTCTAAATCTTGATAAAACCAACTGGATGATTATTGGAAATCGCAAAATAGGAGTAAGCCCTAAATTATCAATCGATGGTTGTGAGATCGAAAGGGTTCGTCAACTCAAATACCTAGGAGTACAAGTCGATGGAAAATTGAATTTTATAGCTCACATAGACTACACAAACAAAAAGATTGCCGTGAAATATGGTGTACTTTGTAGTGTAACTAGATATATGACTTTCTGGTCGAAAATAATCTACGTTAAATCTGTTATCATGCCACATTTCGAGTATTGCGCTACAATTTTTATGCATGCATCTGATACACAAACAAAGCGTCTACAAAGAATTCAAAAAAAGATCATGCGAGTAGTGATACGATGTAATCGTTACACACCAAGTACATTGATGCTCGACATACTTCAATGGTTGTCAGTGAAACAGAGAATTGCGTTTTGCGTTGATTTTTATATATAAAATGAAGAACGGAATGTTACCGGCTTACTTAATGGACGGTCTGCAGTACGGCAACGATGTACATAGCTACAATAAGAGAAGAGCCAATGATTTCAGATTACCGAATACGAGAAAGGAAATGACAAAACGATCAGTTTTCTACGACGGTCTAAACATGTTTAACAGCCTGCCGCAGAATATCAAAGACAGTTCAATTATAAACACTTTCAAGAAACTGGCAATACAACACGTTAAACAGACAATTTGAAATAATGACTTATCCTAAAAAGGATCATATGCTTGTGATGAAAATCTGGCGAAATACCAGACATAAATTTGTACGGTGATGGACATACGCGGGAGTTAGACAAACAAGTCGTACAGAATTAGATAAAATAATGCAAACAAAATTATCCATAGGATAAACTGTCCCTCCCACTTCTAAAGAAGCGTATGGGGTGGAGGAAGCACCCAATTGGGCCTGTGGGACCATCACAAAAAAATATACTGCAGTTATGATGTTCTGATCCATTTATTAGGAGTAAAATAAAGCTCGCTTCAAAATATATTTTGTGATGTTGTCAGATTCTTAGAAATTTTTTTAACACAATTTTACGTTCAAAAACAAAATACAAATTTTCAAAAAAAAGGTAATGAACAAACACATCAACTTAATAGCGTGTTTTCTCAAAATAGGCTTATATGCACTTCTACTTTTGGACCCAAGGGCCCCAAATTCGAAACATATCAAGTTTTTTGTCATAACAAGATGATTCAATGTATAAAAGCCTCCGTTCTACTTAGCAAACGTGGCTCCAATACAAAATGGATGAAAATAACGACACAGCTTGATTTTTTTAGGGATTTTCATTAAACTTCTTTAACGGCAAAGTCAGCTTGTGTATATGGTAGCCTCTATTTTCTTCATATTTGTAACACTGACAAGTTATCATATAGGGATAAAGTTGCCAGAATTTTTTTCGCACAAAGGGGAAAATGTTGACGAAATGGCTGACAAAACAACATATCTTATCAATGCGTTTTGAGGGTGATATGCTTTGAACATAAGGCATGAAATAAATTTATGAATAACCAAACTAAAAAATATAATTTAAACCACGTTATGAAACTTTCTGATTTAATATTTTGACTTTCAAAGGTTATACGTGAAGAAGTTCAATTCAAAAGCTAAGATGTTTTTTGTTTCTTATTCAGATGAAAATCAAAATTCCAACAAATTTAGGCTTTTATGCTGGTTTAATGATGATTCAAAAGTATGTACCTACAAAAAAGTAGGTAAAATTGAATAAATTTACGACTTTTAACAATGAAACTTCGAACCTTATCTCTTATCAACATCTTAAAAAAGATTTTAAGATCCTAGAACAGATTTGATGAAGGTTTTTATGAATTAACATATTTTATAATATGGCAACTCTTGTTTTTTTCTGTTCTATAAAATTATGAAAAACAAAGAATTGAAATAAAGTTTTATCGAATGAGAGATATCAATTTTTGGCATTTTCAATGAAATTGATGAAAATAGTGCCACAAAAATAGAAATTTGGCTTAAAAAAAATTCAGACATTATTTAGGCATTCCTGGTAGGAAAATCATTCCCAAAATTTGTATTGAATAATCGGGAAAGTCCGGGAAAAGCCGAGTAGTCTGGCAAGCTTATATTAGGGGATTACTCTTTGCATTGAAGAACCCTCCCACTTTGAAGAGGATAGGGGGAGGAGATTTTCCCGCATGAAATCAATGTGAAAAGTGAACAACAGAAAAAAAATTGATCTCTGATTTTAATATTAGCCGATTTTAACATAACCAATGAGATTTCCATAGAAAATACAAAAACGAACAGACCATTATTCAATACAGTCTCAGTTTTCAAACAAAGGTGTCTTCATCAATATGTAACGAATCCAAATGTTTAGGAGGCCACAATCAAATAAATAAACGCATACCGTAAACCAGGGTAGCTTTGATCAACATGAAATTTCTCCACAAAATCATCAATAACTAAGCCTAAAGTTAAAATATCCCAATAATTTATTCTACGTTCAAAAACAGATAAGTTGAATTTGAAATTTGGAAAAACTTGGTTTTTTTTTAATTCCAAATGCGAGTAAAAATATAATTTATAAATCTTGAAAAATCTATTTCATCGAAGGCACAACAAACACCCTTCCTGATTAAATCAAAGCGTTTAGAAGCAAACAGGTTGATTCAAGTAACAGTTCAACTTTTTTCCCTTAGTAAATGAATTGCTTTTATAGAAGTTTGAGGTAAATTTTTGATATTTAAAACAATAGGAACATTTTCCAAGAGTAAACCAGTTCAGGACAAAAGGCTTAAATCCCTATCAAATGGTGGAGTTTAAAGGAACAAATTTAAAGGGAAAAAGTGCGTAAGCCTAGGGAATTGAATGGAGGCAAATTCATTTGTTTTTAAGTTAAAACTTTATTAGTTATGTTAAAAAAATTAGCCCCTTAATTAATGCAACATCATTGTGTATCTTTCGATTTTAATTGTTGTTCGGCCTTAACATATTAAAGACCACGGTGTTGTTATTTTTTTGGACCGCAAAAAAATCTAAACCAAGAAACACCGAAATTCAGCATTCTATACCTCAAAATTCACTGGACCAAAAGTTACAAATTGAGCCATCTTTGTTGAATTCAATTTTGTAGAATTTCATGATTAATTTTCTATGATTTGAGTTAGGTCTCTAAGAATAGCGCATTCGCAGAAATGAAAGAACGAGAACTCTCATACTTGGTCCGCAATAAATAGTGTTTTCGATTATAAGCAGTGGCAATTTAGCTCTCAACGAGTTTTATTCTAACCGCAGTTTTTATTTGTTTTTTAATTTATTTTACTTGCAGCATTTAATATAATGAAGGTGATTTGTATACTTTATGACCAGAAAAACTTGTTAAACTCGTCAAAACAGAGACTGATCAATGTTACCCCTAAACATCAAATTTTAAACAGATACAAAATCGATTTTTAAATCGAATTTCAAGCAGTCAAATTAATTTCTGCAACTATGTTTTACGTTCATAGGAGTCCAGTCCATTTACAGAAAAGTAGTTGAAAAATATTGAAAAAAGTGATCAATTTTACCCCAGATTACGCTACTTTCAAGTTTAAAACATTGTGATAATGGATTATAATGAAAAACCTATCATTAAATGAAAATTAAATTCGTATCTTTAAAATAGTCGGAAGTCTTCATAAAAAAAATTCAATTAAAATACGTTTTATTTGAAATCGATCATTTTGCAAATGAATTTCATGAATCTCGAAAAACAATCGAGTTTTGGCATTACGAGAAAATTTATTGTTTGAAAAACCTTGTCTAGATTAAAAATTTACTTGATTTTTTTTAAATCAAATATGTTCCATGAAAATAAATAATCAAATTTACCAGAAAAATAAACAATGTAAGCACAGGGCAACCGAAACTAGATTTTTTCAAGGGGGGGGGGGGGGAAGGGCCTAACACTTTCAAAAAATCGATTTTTTTATTTTTTTATTTTCTTATTGTAAAACATTTCAAAAATGTTGTGTCAAATTTTCAAGTCAATTGGAGCAAAACTGTAAAAATTATAGGCCTTTATCTCCACCTATCTAATACTGCAAAAAAGCAAGAGCAGAAACTTCAAACGCGTTTTTCTCGAAAGCACTTTTTTAAAGTCCGTGGACATCGTCATTTGAAAACTACTTATCCGATTCTTTTCAAATTTGGAACATATTTTCTGCATATAAAATACCAGAGCCCAACGTTTTTCTTTTTTTTTTTTTTTTACTTTGGGGAGATTTTACAGGTGAAAAATGGCGGATTTTTTCGTGAAAAATCGTTGTTTTTACTTCAAACAGCCACAAAAATTTCATAAAATTTTTTTTAATTAAATAAAAACGTTGGGGTCCAGAAAAACATCTATTAAAAATATTTTGCTCTGATTTTTTGACCTCAGATGATTCTGTGCTGAGATACAGTGTCCACCGCAAATCCTGTTTTCTAAAAGGCATCCTCGAAAGTGCTCCGTCACAGGCTCATTTTTCAATATTTTTCTACGAAAAAATTACTAAATGTTCTTTTAACAATGCTGTATAATGCAAAAAATTTGAATACATTTGTTTGAACGATAGCTCTAGAAAATAACCGTGAAAATGGTTTTTTTTTTATACCCGTTAGACCCTACCCCGCCTTAAGTTAGAATTTATTCTATCCGAAAGATCAGGGTTAGCGATGTAACTTTAATTGGAACCTCACATGTATAATGTATACATACATCGTGGATAGATGTGCTCTTGGAAGTTATGAAAATCAGATATCATATAGAGCAAATGCATCAGAAATAAAAGGTATTTAAATAACTATAATGTTATTTTCCAAAGGATCCGACTATGTACAAATAACCGAGTAAACATATCGACTAAACTGTTGAAATATTCAGAAACTTGAATAAAGCTAAAAATAACGCAAAATTTGGACACCTTACGGTAGCTGAGTACCATGAAAAATGACAAACATTTTTCAAAAGTCCGGAAAATTAATTCGTTCCACTTGTTATGACTGGCTTATCTCCCCGACTTCTATGGCCTGGCTTGAAAGCCTCACCTAACACACAACAACAACATCGCTATTAGTCATTCGGCGAAGAAAAAAGAACGAAAGACTGTTAAGAAAGAACACCGATTACGAATCACGGAAGACGTGTCTCCCGTGAAATATCCGTGGAAGCAAACATGTTTGTTCGCGTGTGCGAATTGTAAATCATCGTAATTAAGTTTATGTTTGCTGCGAGGAAACAATTTACATTAACCATTTTCGAGGACCAGCATCGCCTTGGCCGTAGTACATAGAATGCATCCGAGACGATGGTAATCTCACGCAATTTATAGGGAAACATACCTTTAAAAATTCTTCCTGAGGCTATTGGTGCTGTTGCTCCAAGAATTTTATTCCTCGTTCTGTAATTCCCGGAATGTCGACAACATTGGGGAGCACACGACGACGACACCTGCCTTCCGGTACAGACTCAACAACGACCCCCTGCTCAGACAATTCCACTTATTTGCGTTTTTCTTATGGTTTCTTTTTTTTTCCTTTGAGGAGGAGATGTTAAGAGGGGGCAAACAAACGACCTCCTTACACCTCAGGTTTACCACTTGGAGCTTCCGCTTGCTCCGGAAAGCATCTTTTTATTGCTCGGAAAATTCCCGGAGCCCGGTTGTATCCGATCACGCACACAAAAACTGTCGTCGACACACGCTCTCTGTTGTCGTTGAATTAATTTTCCACGCAAAATTTTAATTGCTTATTTTTCCGAGGCAATAAAAATAGTAGCAAACATCCCCGTTCCCCGCACTTGACTGCTTCCCGGAAACCACAGCACAGCACAAGTTCCTGCTCTAGCTCTGCTGTTTAAGAGCAGGAAAACTTTTAAATTGCGCTCGATTTCAACGAGGAGCGGCGACGGCTTTTTAATGGCACCCGGATTCACACTGTGGAATGTGTTCGAATGACTGCTGGGAAATGGTGAAAGTTTTATTTTTTCCGAGTGTCTCGTTCAGAATATCCACTTGCCGCCGATGGGGATGCGTGTTTGTGTATCCTTTGGGTGTTTCTTTTCTCTTATCTGTTAGATTTTCCGGCAAAAGAGCACTGTGCCACTCGCAGACGTTATCCGTTATCCGATAGTCAGAGGAAAGAGTTTCCGTTTTCTTCCATCAGACGGTGGGTGGGTTGTTTGGGCAAAACATATACACTTCGCTTTCGGAGCAAACACAACATTCGATAATGGCAGCGTTATGTATTATTCCTCCTACACGCCTGAATCGCTGCAATGGTTCGAATTGAGAGAACACAACACAGAAAGGCAATTATTCCGCGTCACATCCACCGAAATATTTCCATTCACAATGGGTGTCAGCAAGCAACAGCCTACGGAAACATCATTATCATCGCCAAAGCATCCGTGAAGAAACACGGTCGGAGGCGTAATTACCGAATCGTTTCACCATTAAACCAACCGTAACTCAATCTTCACAAAGCCATAGCTCCTTTTGGCTCCGTCACTTTTCAATTCTTGCCAAAAGAAAAGGGAGAACCGTGAAAAATTTAACCTTTTTCTCGCTGCTCGTACCTGCAGTGAAAGCTTTTCCTCGCTTACTGCCCACTTTAAATGCAAGTGAAAACCTCACAGCAGACAGTAATAATTAGGCACCATTGCCCTCAACATGCTTCTTAGGCTCCGTCGTATTCCACGAGCCCAAATTATTCTGCATATTATTTGAAAACATTCCGCACTCTGATGGTGTCACCTCGCGAACGTATCCCTCCTCACGACGAACGGAAAACGGCGGATAAAAACACCAACACACTGACGCGCACTGTCAGAATCTCCTTCTTTACGGCGAAGAAGAATAAAAGAGCCACCACGATAAGAACGAGGAAAAATACAACAGTACACCCTCCTGCTAACCTTCAGGGCAACCCCCAAACAAAACAAAAACGAACCGACGACGACGACTACGCGACGAAGGCGAGGGGTGGCAAAGGGCGAAAGAAAATATTTCACCGAAATACAAAACCCTTTCGACTGCTCCGAGCACACCGTCGCAACAACTTTTCACCGACGACGAACCACTCCGAAACAGTGAGAGAGGGCACCTACTAACTGGTAATGAGTTAATCCTTGATGCAGCGCAGGAGTTGCTCCTCAGCACTCCTCAAACACCTTGCAGACACACCACAAGGTAATCAACTAGCGATAGACCAACCGGAGAACGTTCGTTCCCGAGCGCGTAGAGGTTTGCGGACCGATACCGACCAATGCTGAACTCCGACTGACTGACCAAGCCAATGCAAACTCCGTCGAAGTGGGTTCATCCATTGCCGAACTGGAGTAGAATGGAGTATCCTTCCGGCCAGTGTGCTCCATGCGCTCCCAACCAAAGGATAATGAGAAAATTCTTGCTGATGGGTGAGCGTTTTTTACAACTCAGCCGGAGATGTTGTTAAGTGAGTGTGAGAAGTGAGATGAGGGTTTTCTCATTACTGACTGTTGTCATGAAAATTGTCATTATGTGATGGAGCTCGAACATGTTTGTGTGGGACAGTGGTCTTCAAGTTAGAATTAATAAAGATTCGAACCTTTCCCTTGTCCAACGTGGTTCAAAATGTGACGAATATAACAATTATGGAAAGTGTAACATCTGTCTCTAAATGGATTAAAGTAGATTAGGGAATTTCTTTTCCCAACAGGCCCATGAGAAAGACCCCCGTCTATGGAAAGGGGGGGGGGGGGGGGGGGGTGGTTGTTTTGATATTCAGATTAAGCTGGAAATTACAACAATAAAAAATACACTATTAAAAAGGAAAGTTATTTCATAAACCATTTTTTTACTCATGATCATAACACAAATCTTTTAAAAATAATAAACTTTACTGATACGATTCAAAATAAATCAGAATGAAAGTTTCCAATCAATGCATTTCTCGGTATGTTTATCGGTATGTATATTTATTAGGTAAATATTTTCGAAATACAGAAAACGAGTGCGAATTTATATTTCCAGCCAGAACTAAAAGCCTTTTGCATTAGAATCAGCGCAAAGAAATAGAATAATTAAAACACCAGATTTAAAAAAAAATCAATAATAATTTTAACATAAGTTTTATGTCAGGTCATAAATTATCCATGATCAACAATTGTTAAGCAAAATGAGATTATTTGTTGATTATTAAACACATTAATTTGCATTTCTTTTCTTTATTTTCAATGGAAGCATTGATTGCAAATTCCATAATTTTAATTCTAAATACAAATACAACATTTGATATGTAAATTTTCTTTAAGGAAAACAAAATCAATTTTGAACTAAATATTTATTTAGCTAATTTTTTTTTAATAAAATGGTTTTCCATTTTGAACTTAAGATAATTTATTATAAACACATACATAAAAGCTGTTTGAACTGAATTTGTAAACATTTGAAAAAGAATATATTCAGTTTTATTTCAAGAAGTTCCAGTGATCAAAGTCAGAGATAAAATTGTGTTTAATATTACGATTATTTCTGTTATCAGAATGACAAAAGTTTGATTTTTTTCACAACTTTATAATCAACAGTAGTTTTTCGATTTTATAACGATCAAAAAAAAATTCACCATGAATATGGTGAAACCGTGAATTTGGCAAAACAAAAAATTAAAGTGGAAAAGCTATTTTTATTGTTTTTAATCAATAATTTGTAATGTTTTCAGTAGTGGAAACGTTTTGTATCAATAAATTTTGATCATAAGATGTAATAATCAAAGATTTCTTAACACAATGGATCGGTTTCAGTGCAAATTATTCTTTTCAATAGCAATTTTATGATTTTTTTTAAATAAAATCATGTAGAATATAAATTTGATAGACTTCATCTCATTAAAGTGCATTATTTAGTTTTAATTTATCAGTCGTTATCTCTCATGTCGATTTTGGAAAAGAGTTCAAAGAAAATGCATCAAAAAAAATTTCTTCTGCAATTTTCAAATTTCAATATTTTAGTCTTCATTTTAATCTGTCTTCAAAGGTGTTTGATTATCTAAAAAGTTTACTTTTTCATAAAGTATTTTTAAATTTGCTCAACTGAGACTTTTAAAGTGTGTTTCTCGAAATTTTATGGGCAGATAATACTTTGTTTTCCATATGTAGAAAAATAGTAATCTAAGTCCTTTCTACATGTTTTAAGGCAATGCCAGCAGAATTTCATTTTGAACTTCCAAAATGATCCTTTCAGGCAATACTAAAGGCTGTCCAATCAGAATTGCCCACGCCACCCTTTCAAATAAATAAACTAAACAAAGAAATCAGAGACACTTCGCTCTTTTCAAAAACGCCTAAATTCACCCACATCTCTATATGATTCGTATAACCAAAAAAGTTTAAAAGTTAACCAAGTACAAATCACAAAACTAGCATAAGCGTGACGTTAAAATACTTATGCCGATTATTACAAGTGTTTTTAAAATCCAAATGACAATTTAAAACACTATACATCCGAAGTTAGCAGTTCAATGGCATTTTCATATCATTAAAAACCTATATACCATAACATAAACCATCAAAAATATCATAAACAAAGACGCTCTATGCTTTTGAACGAAAATTAAGGTCCTGGAAATGATTACTGAATGATTTCTAAAAAAGCGTGATAAAATCGAAACAATAACCGTGATAAAATCGAGCGCGAATTTGGCGAGTATTGATAAAATCGAACAGCGATAAAATCGAAACACTACTGTATTTCAAAAACATGAATTCACAATACAATAACAAACAATGAAAATAAGTGAAACGTTTATAATTTTTCAAGACCAATTATAGTTTAAAATATCACGCTTTGAACTTTTGTCGCCATCAATTGCAATACTGGGTCTCGGAAAGAATAAAAGACAGGAGCTTTGTTTTATTTAAAAAAAAATCAAGATTCATAGGCTTCCAAAAAGATATTTGCAGAATAAAAAAAAATTAGACTTTAAAAACTAAGGCAAGCTTATTAAAAATATTTCAAAACGTTCTATAAGTTTGACTTTAAAATTCAGTAAATTTATTTAACAATGAAATAAAAATGTCAAATTAATTTATCGGCCTTGTAAGTAAAAGTAATGTTGTTTTAGTAAGAAAATTTCAAGATTATGAAAATAGCAATTCGATCCATGAGGAATAAATTGGTGACATGTAATGAAAATGCTTCAATCTACGAATTGTACTCACTCATTTTCAATATTTATCCATTTCTCCATTTCTCCACTTTCTTTTCGCCTGAAATTTTTAATAATCTTGAAATGTGCTTACTAAAAGAATATTACTTTCACTGATAATGATGAAAAATTAAATAAACAAAAATAGTATGAAGTATATAAGATTTAAAATGATTTAGATTCGAGTTGAATCAATCATTGATAACTGCCTAACTAACAAATCCACATGAGAAAAAAACCTGATTTTGAAATTGTTTATAATAGTTTATTCAATTGTGAAATATATTTTTATAGTGATCACGACGATGACGATGATAAAAAAAGTAAAATTCGACCGATTTTTGAAAATTTGAAAAGATAATACATAGTATTTCTGACAACACTGAAGAAAGTTTGAAAAAAACAATTAATATTTTAATAATTAAAATAGGTTGAAGTATGCAAGACAATTTGATTTTTACTTTTAAAAATATCTTAAATACAATTTAGATAAATAAGTTCACGTTCAAAATCGATTAATAAGCAGAATTGGGAAAAGTAAACAAATAGAACTTATATAACTTTTTTCGAAATGTCAAAATTTATTGGGGTCTTGAAGAGTGTTGACAATAACCTTTATTTTAATTTTTTTGTAATGTTTTTAAGTTTTGCCTAGAGAGTGTAGAATTTTCTTAAATAATTTTTACCTATTTTAAAAAGTTTAAGGGCACCAATGAGTCTTAAGTTCTTTGCACCTCAGAATAATGTGAATTTTTCTTGTGTTATTCATCAAAACCATTTTGAACAAGAAACAGTAAATAAAATTCAAGGTTTGAATGGTATAATCGATTTTTTTATTATAAAACTGATAAGTAATAAAGTAATGGATGAATTTGTTTTGAAACACTCCTTAAAAACCAATTCTAAAGACGAGGTGGGGTTTTTGTTTGTCAAGATTGGAGTTTCATTACAAAAGGTTTATTTAATTGCAAATCGGAACTAACCCTTCAAAATAAGTTTCAACTCGTGAACGTCATAAAGTGTCGAAGAATGAAATGTCTTAGAATTAGAGTGATTAACTTAAAACTGCCGGAGACGAGAAAATTGTCTGACATGTTTGTTGACATTTGTTTTGGAATCGTGTTACTTCATGTTACTACGGTAAGTTCATTTCTTGAACAAAAAATTTAACTTGAAAAAAATCTCCATGGGGAGAAGGGTTAAACTCCTAACTCCCCCTCAACCCCTTTTTCGCACGGCCTTGTTTCCCAAAACCTTTTTTTTTTGTTTTTCGTGGTCAACACTGGTATGAAGAACATAAAATTTAAAATAGATGACGAGTCTGTGTTAATGTTGAAAAATACGCCCTTTTAGGAATTCAAAGCCAAGCGAAAAAAGTCGGCTCTAAAAATTTGAACAGTTATAACTTGCTAGTCGTTACTTGCAGGGGTAAATGCACCTAATAAATAAGCGATCAAAATTATTTGCGGATAAACGGTAAACTGTAGACATTTGATGTCTTCGGAACATTTTCATATTTTTTAAAGATCTATCGAATTCTAAAAAAAAAAGTGATTTCTCCACCTGAAAGTGGAATAAAAAAATTATTACTTAATATAATTAGTGAAGAGACTTAATGTCTTCACAAAAGTTGTAGATCTTAATATTATAAGAAACTTTGTTAAAGTTATCATCCAGAAAATCATAAAATTTACGATCATTTTAAAAATAATACAAGAAATTTTGAGTTTTTCTAATTACTTTTTTAGTATACGATTAACAAACTTGGAATATTTGAAATAGTTGTTCAAATTATTGAAACACAAAAATTTGTGAAACATATTAAATCTATATTTCAACTAAAAAAGGAGATATACTACAAAATATGTAAAATAATGCCTTTTTTCAGTAAGTTGAAACTTTAAGAGTAATTATTTGTATTATTTTTGAAATGATCGTAACTTTTTATGATTTTCATGCGATCTTGATGATGTCTTCAACAAAGTTTCTTATAATAATAAGAGCTACAATTTTTGTGAAGAAATCAAGTCTCCAAGCTTATTATTCTAAGAAATATATTTTTCATTTCCCTTCCAGGTAGAGAAATCGGATTTTTCTTTCAAGAATTCGATAGATCTTTAAAAAAATATGAAAATGTTCCGAGGATATCAAAGGTCTACAGGTTACCGTATGTCCGCAAATAATTTTGATCGCTTATTAGGTGCATTTACCCATGTGTGCGCTGGCTCGTTCGAACTTCCTAAACTTGACTTTCTTGAAGTACTTGAAGTGTCTAGTTTTTGTTTGTAGAACTTTTTTTTTTAAATTCATTTTTAATATGGACCTTCATATTAAAATGTTAAGTAATTTTTTATGTTAGCACTACATTTCTTGTGTTTTTGATTATATAAGTTTGACCCATTCGAAGCATCCCTCAACCGGAGAACCGATTCTTATTTTTCACTAAATATCTGACGCGGTGTGCTTTGCTACCCTTTTAATGAAAAAAAAATTAATTTCGATAAAATTATTATAATTAAAATAATCTTTCTTTTTAATAAAATTTCATCATTTTTAAAAAGCTTACTACTTTTAATGATATCCGAGCTTCTAGATTGTCTTGAGTCGCAACATAACTTGAAGGTTGAAGGAGCCACTCTTTAGAAAAAAAAAGGGATGTTCAATACAATTTAACATACTTTTTGAAGGAGAAGGTGTATTAAGATACAGGAGAATTTGTACAGTGTCAAAAAGTGTGCCAAACTTTAGGAAAACACTAAGACTTTGGCTTTGATAATATTATGTATCTTTTATCTATTGAATATGAGAGTCTTAATTCATTAAAATGGGAAGCGTCTATTAAAACAAGATATCATTTGAATTTGTAAAAACTTTTTTGTCAATTCCATGAATCTCACTATGTCAAAACGCTTACGTGTATCATTTTTTAACAAAAATCTCTCGAAGATTGTGAAAATTTTGACAATATTTTATTGATTTTGTATGGAAGCCCCCTCCCCCCTTTTCGGATTCGCAGGGGTTTGAAAATATATTAGAAACCATTCCCGGTCTTGAAAACGGCAATATACCATATTTCACGATGATCGGTTCAGTTGTTTTCTAAAATTGTTCGGATTGTGTCATATTTTTATTAATTTTGTATGGGAGTCCCTTCTTTTTGGATTCGAAAGGGTTTTAAAGTGTTTGAGAAACCATGCAAAGTCTTGAAAAAAGCTACATGAAAATATCACGTTGATCTGTTCAGATGTTTCCAAAAAATCTTCGAACAGAGTAATTTTTTGAAATTTTTGTATGAGAGCCAGTCGATTTTTGGATTCGGTTCGGGTTTTCGGTTTTAAAGTATTGAAGAAACCATTCCCGGTCTTGAAAACGGTTTCACCCCAAATTTTACGTTTATCGGTTCAGAAGTTTCCATAAATTGTTCGAATTGTGTCTCATTTTTATGAATTTTCTATAGGAGCCCCCCTTCCTTTAAGTAAGAGCGAGTTGAAAGTATTTTAGAAACCATCTCCGATCCCGAAAACTCAAATCCGAATTTCCTATTGATCGATTCAGTAGTTTTCGAGTTTATAGGGAACAGACAGACAGACAAACATTCATTTTTATATTTACCCGGCTGATTTTACCCTGACTTGCTCGGGTTCACATAAAATATAAATCAAAATGAATCCTTTGACTTTTCGATATTTTGGAAGCTTTATATTCATCATTATAAGAACTTTTCTTTTCATCAAGACGTTTATGGGGAGAAGTGGGGTGTGAACGTTTGTTTGTGTTAATTATTGATTTTCCTATCGTCTGATTTTTTCTTCATTATATCATTTTTTCCATCCTGTTACTGATCTCACTTTTGGCGAAATCAATATTTCTTATAAATCATTTATTGATCTTTATATAAAATCTGATTGTCAAAAATTTTAAGAGTCCTAATAAGAAAAGTTAAAAAATATAATTTGACAATAAGTTAAAAAAAAATATATATTTTTATCAATTTTTACAGGATAAAAAGTTTTTTTTGTGTTTCAATGTTTTCAAAACTTTTTAATATGTTTTATTAGTATAAACCACATCAAAAAAGTTTAAATAACTACCCTTCATAACGAATTCCAACATCAAAATAAAAGGTTAAATAATAAGATCAATCAATCAACACACCACTCTCCCAACATCAATGTTCTCAGTCTTTAAAAATCTTCAAAACAAATTGAATTTTACCTAATGATTTCAATTATTTGCTGAAAACTTGCACTTGATGAAACATTGCAAAGTTTTCATCAAGTGCAGATGTTTTCGGATATAGTCTAAGGTCAATTGGGAAAACAAAATATACATATTTGGAAAAATAGGACCATGTAAAAAAAAAATTCTAAACTTTATTTTGACATAGCAAATGGGTTTTTTATTCATATATTTTTTTAAATTATAACTGGAATGTATTCAGATTAGAATTCAGATAATTAGAACCGGGCCCGGTCGGACACAATCTCACATGTGTTCGACCCGTCCGTGTTTCAATGTGGGTAGGAATGCGATGGGTTTCTTCATCGCTTCCTATCAACATTGAAACGGCGCGCGGCAAAGAATCACGCAAGTAGTTCAAAAGCTGTTCACACAACAAAAGCCCTGCTCACATTTTCACCAACTATTCAATTTCTTCTACCCAAAGCGCTCTAGCTTTGATCTTTCCACCTATAATACTTTCATGTTCTTTCTAAATATTCTACCTTGAATTTTCACAACTCGCCGAAATGCCAAAAATTAAATAAGAATATATCCCAGCGGCGATTAAAATAAGATAACATTATTGACTTCTAGGACGTGGTCGGCGCCATTATTGAAGTTCGAAGAGAGAGCATAAATTGTGTTCAGTGTAAATAAGCTGCTAGTCCCAAGCACCAGTCATTTGACCTCTGAACAAAATTGATGGCCTCGGTCAATCACGGAGAAGCAACCATTTGCAATTTGAAATGTTTTCTACTGTGCTAATTATTAAGCTTCAAAAACTGGTATATAAGCGTCGATTAACGATCATTCATATTTTCCGTAATTGACTCTAAAGAAGCTAATTTTTGTAACTCAAATCTTTTTTTACCATAACTCTTATCAAAATGGGACCATGGAATGAACTATTTGTCATAATAAATGCTTCTCAAATAACAAGGTATAATGAAAAGAAATCAGCCTTGAAGAACTTAAAAAATTGGTGCAAAACTGGGTTTTCATGTTCCCTTCAAAAAAAATTTCTCATAGTTCCATACAAATTTTGGGCTAACTGCGCCATCTGTTTTCGACCGTTCCACCAAATTGAGCATTGGACTTTGTGCTAGGAGTAGGATGTATTTTAGCTAGCGACTATGAGCTTTTGATAAGTCGGCTGATTTGTGCACTCTAGTGTCCAGTATATCTTTTAATGGATCGAAGGCTTTTACGAATAAGTTTACCTAGGATTAGTTTGTTTTCAAATAATGATCACATGATCGCACATATAAATCTTATATGCGTGTAGAGGCATTCAATGCGCTTATTTTTTGGGAAAAAAAAGATTCATTTATCACCAAATCGAATTATGAAACTTTCACTCAATTAGACACGAGATGGCATTCTGATTTGCAGTTTATCTACGTTTTTTAAGATCCAAAAATAACAAAAAAAAGGTGTGAGTGGAATACTAAAATAGTATTAGAAATTTTTCTTCGAAGTTCTATGATCTTCTGGGCTGTACTAACAGAATAGATTATTCTCACATGTATTTGTAGATATACGTATAGTTCTAATTTTTTTAATGTTCATGATCTTGTTTGCAATGCATCAATTACAGGTAAAAGTTTCCAATGAAATGCTTCATTTCTGCACAACATCTCTTTCTTTCTCCCTGAAAAAACAGCAACAAGTAGCTCCGACTGGCAAGTGAAAGCTCATCATATGCATTCCCATAGCAACCCTTACACCCAAACATTAAAATCTGTGCCAACATAGAATATTACTTTGTCAACGAATCAGTCGGCATCACCAGAATTATGTTATTCTTTCTCCCATCGTTGTAGAATTTTTCTCACCATTTATCCTGATTCATCAAAGACAGAATTCTCATCACACGATATCCCATTGGAGTTGGCACATGCGCAATTTTCCTACTCACCAAACATTATCATCAGCTCAGAACTGAATGGTGGGTTCATTTTCTACTCCACACCATTCCTGGAGCCATTCAGGATTGCTGAATGAATGTATGCAACCATTCGTTGTTCATTTGCGTTTACTTGTACATGTATCCGTTGTATCGGCAAGTTACGCTTACAACGTTACATTCGGTTTCCGTTTTGCTGCTGGCAGTCGGGAGAAATGTTTGTGCAAGGATGGAAAACGTGCTGTTCTGGATTTTCCTTTTGGGGTGTACTCTGTTTAGAGGGTCTTACACTCAGAACTTAAACAAATCTAAGTTAATGAAAAACCTATATCGAACGCTCTTGAAAAATTTAAATTTCTCAACAATTCTGTTTTAATAAATGACGATTCTTCACTTAATAAAACTTAAATTTTAAAAAAAATTCTACCTAAGTGACTTGTCCATCTCTTGGGTGTAGTTTTGTGGAAAAGCCAATGGCAAACACGTTTTGTTGATACTCGTCTCATACACTCACTGCTGTCATTGATTCTGTGTTGGTGACAAGTTTTCTGTTCTTCCTTGGTCGTTCTATTTCGCTGGGCTACATATGATTCGGTTGTGTTTTTTCTACTAGTTTCAGAGAATGCTTTTCGTGTGTCTGCTTACAACATCAATATCCTCCTGAGTCAGTCAGTCGGCTCCAAGCTTTGTGAACCAAGAACCATACGAAGCGTTTGTAGAAAAATTCACCACACTTTTCATGATGAGACTACGAAAAGGACGAGAGAACGAGAATGACAACATGAACAAGCTAGATCTGTTGTACTAATTTGCCTCTAGGAGATGGCTCCATAGAGTAGGTTTGGCGACGACGGAATATTGTTACATTGAAGGAAGACAGAGCCAGAGCTGCTGTTGGTTTTATGTTTTGGTCGTCGTCCGTTTGCCTTCTCTCCGTCATCGTTGTCGGTTGTTAGCCCGCCAGTCAGCAAAAAATCGATTTTGTTTTACATTCTACCATTTCTACTGCTGCTGCTGCTGCTCTGTTAAAGAACGATGGATGAGCTTTGCTGGTGTTGTAAGAGGGGGTGATTTGGGGTTTGAGTTGGGATTGTAGGGACACTACAGACTTTCCATGCGGCCACGAGCCTGATGAATGCCACTAACTGTGGAGACTGACACAGTTGGATGGCTCTATAGACGGGATTTTCCCTGCGAAACAGTAGACAGAGTTACCAAGTGATGAAGTGTTGTACTTAATTGAATGATAATATTTGTTCTAAAATGATCTGGAAAACTGATATATGTATGAAATATCTTACTCACTATTTTATCAAATTGATACATTTGTTACCTCGTTTCTCATGTCATATAAAAATAGCACTTAACTTTGAAAAAAAATTGTCTACCATAAAAACACAGCGGTTTAACTGTTGAACAGAATGTATTACTTCACGTATTACTTCAAAGCAGATTTCATTGGAAAAGGAAAAGTCACCACGACTTCTATCATTGCCAATTTACCGAAAAGGTATTACAGCTGAAAAAAATGCTTCCGAGAAAAACGATGCTTCGCTCGATATTCTTCTTGGAAGTTCTAATGCTGTCAAGTCCCGAAAAAAAAGGTTCGTCATCGTTGTCTTTTCGAGGAGTTGTTTTTTTTTGTCTACTAGCTTCGGTGATTATTACTGGTAATGTTGCAAGTTTTACGAAAAAAAACATAAAAAATTGAAAGAAATTTGAATGATATTGTCGAATCAATTAAATTGAATTGTTGTATAACGTTGTTAGTCGCACTACTCCTTCAAAATGTACCTACAGATTCAAATGAAATTATTTTTATTAAGTACATTCTGAAGGCATAAGAATCCGTTTTTAACAAATAAAAGAAACACAAAGTCACTTCAATTGTCTGTAATTAATAAACTTTATGTTATTTGAATCAATTAAAAGTCGTAACATCAATTTTTTTGAAATTTTCTTTTCTCTGGGGGGTTTGTTTTTCATCTCCATTGTCAAGGCGTCAATCACAAAAAAAACGCCAACGTCGCGAGAAGATCGTAACCATTGCAAAGCATATGGATTAGTGGGAACATTTGGGCAAGTATTTCTCAATCCAGCATGGTGGCGCTATGAAGCCCAGATGTGATTTTTTCTTCTCGATTCCTACCGCATTTGTACAACACATAATAATTAATGGCGCCTAGATGTGACCCACATTGTTATTTTATCAATCGAATCAAACCATATCAATGATTTTAAAAATTTAAACTATTTCGATATCGAGTTAATTAAAGCTGCAGTGATTGACTAAAAAATATTAATTTAATAGTGATGCATATGATATAATGGTTTGACTCTTTGCGGAAGTTTTATTAGAAAGAAAGTGGGAAGATTTAGGGGAAAGTCGGGTAAGACGAACACCCTAAGGTAGAATAGCAATCAAGGCCGGATTAAAGGGGGGGCAAAAGGGGCAATTGCCCCGGGCCCCCCGGCTCAGGGGGCCCCCCGAAAGAAAAAAGTTTTAACATTACTTTAATCATACTACTACAAATCCATGAAAAGAAATCAAAACTAGAAAATCTGGATGAAAACTTGAAATATAAAAACTAAAGAGCCCCCGTCAAATAATATCTAGATTAGTTTTTGTCTTAAAAAAGTTAAGGGGACCCCCTAGAGTAAGCAGTGAAGAAGCTCTCCCACATTTTGCTAGCTGAGAATATCAAAACCTTCTAGACAAAAACGAATTCGAAAAAAAAAATTAAGAAAAATATGAGGCAAAATGCTCCAAATTTTCATTTTTTTCGAAATTTATCAGTTACGATATTCTGTACAGAACAGGTAAAATAAAGAAAAAACATCTTCTCATCTTCATTACATTCAAACGTCTTGCACAACAATAAAGTTTGTTGTTACGTTAAGTTTCCAAGTTAGGGTTTACTGCATTGAAATAGCAGCCAATTTTGCTTTATGTTAAAAATATTTCAGAATTTTACCCGGGCAGTATCCGGGTTAATACCGCGTATTATAATAATTTTTCACCTTTCAATAATTATTTTTGAAATTTTCATTGATTTATAAATTCGAAACCCTTTTCCCTCCCTATTTTTGCAAGTAAAGTATTAAAAAAAACTGTAGTTGCTTAAATTGGAATAATATCTTTGTTGAATTTCCATCCTAATTTCTGTATTAGACTTGAAATTTGTATTGGAACATTTTCAACTGATTCAGCCAAAATTTTATCATCTACTAAAGTGAATATCCTGAATTCAGTATATAATTTTCCAAATGATCATTCTCAAATTATCATGAAAACGATCTGATAGTTAAGTTGCTAGTATCATAGAGTGATTTTCTTAATATGAATATTTCTATGATCTCAATCTTATCTTTTTCCAGATTAAATTCAATGGGATTTTCGAGTCTTGTGTTGTTTCTTCAGTTACTGAAATACAGTTTCATCATTTTTCTGAATTTTGAAAATTCAGGATCTTTGTTTAAGGTACTAAACTCATTTGGATTCATTATCTGATTTTTTTTTCAATGATAACTGATTCTGTGTTTTAAATATTTAATCTTTATTCTCAATGTTTTTTAAACCGATCATTTTTGCACTAATACCCCTTTGGCTTTGAGGGCATCGAACGAAACTTTCGTCACATTTAGAATAACAATTTGATAAAAAAAAATTATCTGATGAGAATCATATTCAAAAACATCTTAGGAAAAGATTTTTCTTGTATTTCGAGGACATAAAATTGAAATTAACATTTGGTGAAATTTCTGCTTTTGCTCTGATTGTAACTTTGTATCTTTTTTTAAATTTAATTCATATTTTGTTTCTCAAAATTTTATTTTAAATTATGATAAAGATTTGAAACATTGAATTTTGGTTCTGAATATAACGTGATTTAAAGTTCTGAATTCTTAAACTCTTATATCTGTATCTCTATGGAATGTGAATTTAATTATTTTGTTTATTTTTTTAAATTTTGTTTTCTTTTGTTTCGAATCTTCATGATACTTCCTAATTGTCACTAGGTAAATATTTTTCGAATAAGCACAAACCAAACGATCAATGATGATATGAAAATCATTTAAAATATCTATCCGGTCATTTTTTTTTAAATAAGAGAATTTTAGTTGGTGATAAGGGTTTGAAAAAAATGAGAATTAAATTTTGCAGCTTTAATTTGAGTTTTCATTTCTAAGAAATTTCTAAACTCTTCCCCAATGTTTGCACATGATTGATTACCAATTTTTATTTGAAGATACCAGAAACTATGTTCTACGCAGACAACATGGCTATTTGAGGATAGTATAGAGCACTCATCTCCAGTTTTTTTTACACCTTCGAAAGGTTTTGTATTTTCTGGGTAGCATTTGAAAAAATCGGATTATTGGGGCCCCCCGAGTAAAACTGCCCCGGGCCCCCCGATGGCTTAATCCGGCCCTGATAGCAATAGAAAATCAAATATTGCTTTTTTATCGCAGTTTTCGTTCAGATGAGCAGTTAAGGTTGTTTGCTATGCTATTAACATTAACTATTGGAATTAGTGAATTTCTTTCTTCAAAACTGATTTTATAACAATCTAAAACATACTTGCAAATTACACTCTTTTAAAATGCTCGAGTAAAACGGACACTGTGTAGACATTGTACATTTTGCGGTAGAAATTGCTGTAAAAGTACACTCAGAAAAATACTATTAAGTTTGCCATAAGATTCTCTTATAAACTGGTGCCATAAGAAAAATCATTGAAATTTATAAGATTGTCTTATGACGCGAATGAATTCTTCAAATGAACGCCTACTTCGTTGAGAGGTTTTTGCTTTTCGTAAGAGAGTCTTATGGAAACAGAAAATGTCATGTTTGATGAGAATAACTCAAGATAATTGATATTAAAAACATTTTATTTATTTTCTAGCTTGTTTATATCTAGTTTGTTACATCGTTAGCACTTACAACAGCACACAAACACCCGGTTCCAACACATTTATTCTGCCGCATCGGATCCTTTGAGTTTTTACTTTTTCCCGGTCAATATGCTGAAACGTAAACAAAAAATAATGTGTTTGAGTTTACAAAAAATATCAACGTTTACAAAAAAATAAACTTACCATTTAGAATGAGATAATCACTTATCTTTTAGGAAAACTATAATGGTTTCACGCCTCGTGTGACGATGAGAAACAATGACTGATGGAATGAATGCGTTCATTATTTTTTCACAATGCCGCTTCTTCTATTTTTCATAAGAACTTACTTTGAAAATTGGAAGAATTTCATAAGACTCTTATGAAAATCAATTTTACACTCTAAAAAGCGGTTCATAAGATGCATCTTATGAGAATCATAATAAGAATTTGCCTGAGTGTACATATTTTTGTGAGAAAAATATTTATGGACATGTTTAAAACCAAAATGGAACCAACTGGTCCGAGATTAAAATCCATACAGTATGATTTTCAGGATTCCGTATTTTATAGGTGCTGTCTTCACCAGGGATCCTGTTTTTACAGTTTTAATGGTCTGTTTGAGATTCTGAGTGCTTTTCGATCGACAATTGCTCTTGTCTGTGGAGTCCCGGTTCTGGACCCTTTCAAGGTCCAAATCCAGACTGCCGCATAGCTGACCTGATAGCTGCCTAGATTGTGCAAAGGTCAGTTGCGCTAGCGATTGCTCAACATAGTTGGCTGAATTTGGCGCTCGTACACTGTGTGTACGGTGGAAGCGCAAAGATAACTTATCTCAAGATGCCACATTCTCCCCATTTTCAATAATTGCTTAATTATTTTTATTGATTTAATTGCTATGAATTTTTAAATTGCCATGAACTGACTCGGCTCTTAATCTATTACCGATGGCCATGGGCTGGAACCCGGCTCACAATCGGTTGCCATGGGCTGAAACCCGGCTCTTAATTCTTTACCGATGGCCATGGGCTGAAACCCGGATCACTATCGGTTGCCATGAGCTGACACCCGGCTACGTTAATTCATTTATTTATTTATTTGTTTTCTCTCTGTCGACGGCCATGGACTGGAACCTGGCTCACTATCGATTCAGTATATCAGGTTTTATTATAATCTCAATAATATAACACTAACTTTATTCTCAAATAAATATTACTCTTTAAGTCAATCCGATTTACAGAGTTAACTTATTGAGGATGTTTAATCTCAAATATTAATACACGTTTGCCAATTTAGGCGATCAGATTCCACATTGCCTGATTAGGCCGCTCTTCGCCCTGATGGGCGGTCAGAACCCTCTTGGCCTTAATAGGCGGTCGAATTCCTCTTTGCCCTATTTGGCAGTTGAATACCTCTTTACCTTATTGGGCGGTCGAAAACCTCTTTGCCCTATTGGGCGATCGAGTCCCTCTTATGCCCTGACGGGCGGTTGGATCCCCGTTGCCTGACGGCTTTGTAGGACTAGCGTTGGCTTTGAAGGTCAAGCGCTACCCCCACTCCTCCCTCCTCCCTGAGGAGAAATGCCGAAAACACTGGCATGGATCGCCAATGTGAAGTCCCGGTTCTGAACCCTTTCAAGGTCCAAATTCAGACTGCCGCACAGCTTACCTGATAGATGCCTAGATTGTGCAAAGGTCAGTTGCGCTAGCAATTGCTCAACATTGTTGGTTGAGTTTGGCGCTCGTACACTGTCTGTATTGTGGGAGCGCAAAGATAACTTATCTCAAGATGACACATTGTCAAGGTATCTTGAAGGCATATGGAGAATCAAACCGATGAAAAATTTTAAATCCTTGCAGAAACTTATGTGTCCGTTTTAATCGACCTCGACATGTCCGTCTTACCCGCCTTAGCAACTTTTTTTCAAAACGTTTGTGGCTCAAGCCGTTTAACCGAAATTTCCTGATTTTCATACATATGGTTAAATAGAAGCCTTATAAACAATTTACCTTTTAAAATGGTTGAGAATTTGGAAAATGTTGCAAATAATGAACTATTTTCTGTGGAGAGAAAATTACATCATATAGTGGGTCCTCAAAGTTTTTGTTTGTTTTTTTTTTTACTTTTGTGAGAATTCGCTTGATTTAAATGAACGAAGGGTTTTGAAAGTGTAGATACAGTGAGGCTGACATATTCCCATCGTTCGATTTGTGTCAAACATTGTTATTTTCGGAATATTGTAAGTGTCCGACTTACCCCTGTGTGGACGGTTCCCCCGGCTGGGCTGGTCCTGTGGCCCGCCGATACTACTCCGATCGCTGGACCGGTCTGCACAACCCCAATTTCCCCTACATACAATTTTATAATCCAGTAATCCAGAGTTTTGATTCATATCAATAACCGAAAAAAAGAATGAGATGTTTTCGACAGAAATAGATCGAAAACATTATTTGAACATGTAAAAATGTACTTAATTGAAGATGTATCAAGTGACTTTAAATTTTTAGAAGAATTTTTTTTTGACAAAGTACAGATTGGAAAATTTGAATTCTTGAATTTTAAAAAAGAAACTGATAAAAATGAAAATAAATAATTTCAAGTTTTGCTGTAAATGTTTAAAGCAAAAATCAAATACTAATTTAGTTGAAATTGCGCATCAACATTTGGAAAAATAAATAAAAATCATGTTCATTAAAAAAAACATTTAAATAAAAAAAAATAAGTTAAACGTTTACAAATAAAGTTTAAAATATCAAACTCTGAATATTTAGTCGCTGTCAATTGATAAACAAAGTGTAGAAACAATGTTTCTTTAATAAAAAAAAATAATACTTAGAAATAGGATTCCAAGTGTTTCCAGAACTAAACAATCCAATTTGAACAAAGACAAATTTACTAGAATTTTTTTTTTAAATTCAAATATTAAATTAATTTTAAAATTGAAAAACTGTACTTTATAATTCGGTATATTTATTTGAAAATTGTGAATAAAAATTTGAAGATATAAAAGATTGTTTTTTTTTACGTTTTTGTCTTACCATTTTAAAAACTTATCAATAAAATTTAATTGAAAACTCAAGGGAACAGTATTCTTGTTGGCTATGTTTCAATGTTTGATTTAGAAAAAAAAAATCAAATCATTTGTCAGATCTTGTCTATCACCCATTGTTCTGATTATATTAAGTTTTGTAAGTTTAAACCTGAATCGGATTTGAGTGTAATCAATCATTACTGATAACTGATGTAAAACAAACATGAAATAAAAAAAAAATCATGAATTTGTTTCTTATACTTTATTTATCAAGGAGGTATTTTGCATAGGTATTCTTTTCTCAGAAATACATTAGTCTAAAAATGTTAAATTCTACTTTTTTTTAATTTTGAAAGATATCGTTACAAGTATTTTAGACCTTAATAAAGAAAGATTAAAAATGATTTTATACAATTTAACAAATTTGATTGGGCTCGCATAATGGTTTGATATTTGCTTTAAAGAATATCTTTAATTTAATGTGTTTTTTTTGTTTAAATCGTCAAAACTCCACAGAATCGGAAGAAGTATACAAAAAAAAACTTTAAAAACTTTTTGGAAAGAAGTCAAAATTACATACGGTCTTGGGGAAAGTTGATAATTCATTTTGAAACTTTATTCAAAAATATTTTTTACAATGTTCAACAATTTCGTTAAAAATGTGGAGAAATTTCTCAAATATTTTTTACCTATTTTCTTAAGTTATATTTTTGGATTCGCAGCAGCCAAAATAAGCACCTAAATTCGTAGCACCTCGAAAAAAAGGAGTTGTGTGGCTTATGCAATTGATCAAAATCTCTTTGAATGTAGATCTGAGAAGACACATGCCATTGTATTCGATCAGTATACGATGAATGAATTTTCCGAATTCTGAAATTGTTTAGTTACACTTCTTATTGAAAGCCCATTCTTAAGACAAGGTAGACAAGGTAGACAAGGTTTTTGAATGTCTAGATTTGAATTGCAATTCAGAAGGTTTATTGAATTGCATATTTACAATTCAAATAAGTTTCAATTCGTGAATGTCGTATAGTTTCGTAAAATGAAATGTCTTAGTCCTAGAAATATTAGAATGAATTCGGCCTGAGGTGAGCCAATTTTCTTACATGTATGTTTACACATATTTTTAAACACAATTTAGAATCAAGTAATTTGCCGTAACAACGGTAAATTCATTTCTTCCACTGAAAATTTCTCTTGGAAAACTTTCCATGGAGGGGCGGGGGGGTAAACCCAACCTCTAAAACCCCACCCGTTCACACAGCCTTGGAAATACGTATACAATTTATTTCAAAACCATTACATTATGTTACGCATCTATGAATAAGTTAAGAAAAATCATTGTGTTTTCATACATTTTCACTCAAAATATCTTTTTGTCAAAATTTTAGCATATTTTACTTTCAACAAGAGTTTGTTGAGAACTGATTTAGTAATGCAACAAACAAAAATAGGTTTGTTTCAAAGATGTACTGTACATATATTTCATAGATTTAAAAAAGTTCAACTATCCTAAAATCGGCTTGCACTGGCCCGGAGTATCTAAATAGAAATTAAGATTGAAATTAATAAATAGAAACAAAAGATGCTTTGATGACTGTTACCCTTATTTTCTCCTTATTTCATCATTTTAAGGTTTTGTGTGATGTTTACATGAATATTTTCAGAAAATATTCATACTACTGAGGATGATTCATCCCTTTCGAAAAATGAACTGATTTTTTAACTTTCAATTTTTGAAAACCTGCTTTTCAATCGATTGTTAATAAACAGGTAAGGTCAGTAAGTTTAAATCTTGAAAAGTCTAGAACCCTAGGCAGAAAAGAGAAAATAGCTTAGATTGAGTCGAATAACACAATTCAAACATATTTTGTTTCTTTTTTAAAGACCTTTTTTCTTGATTCATTGGTTTACACTTAGAGATGTACCGAAAAGTGGTAATCGGCGAACGGCCGAATACCGAATTTTGACCATTTCAACTATTCGGCCAAACGAATATTCTATAGAGGTTTCGATGAAAAAACCTTAAGAGATTATTTCAATGCTTTCTATTTCTTCCATATTAATGCCCCTAATGTTTTTGTCGATTATTTTCAAACAGATGATATTATCGGATATTTTTTAAGAAGGGGTCTTTCTGATTTTTAAAATGTCATCTATAACTGACATCAGATGACTAGTCGCTGCGAGGGCGTTTATCACCAAAGCGATTGCGTTCCTGTGAAATCTGGCATGAAACATGTCGAAACAGGTGCCAAGCTATTTGAAATTGCTTCTCTGATATTGAATTAGATGAAGGTCGAATTTGAGCAAGATATCTTAAAAGTAGTTGTTGAAAAGATTGATTATCTTTAACCTAAAGCATACCATACTGTCAACCACACGTATACAGACGGTCAGGCATCCAGAACGATTTTTGAAAAAATAAAAATTAAATTTTTGAAAAAATGAACACAAAATCTAAATAATTTTAAAGAGGAATTTGAGTTTTTTATTTGATTTAGCAAATTATCTGAATAAACCCGAGCAAACCTCGGGAATTATTAAACAATATCTGGACATCCCGTCCAGAATTGATTTAACTGGGTTCTTTACTGGACTTATGGGCAAGTCTGAATCTATCCAGAAAATTTGGAATAAACTTTAATCACAGTATAAAGCGATAACATTCAGCATTCTCCTGAACGATCGATCTACAGTGAAATATACGCGGATACACCTTAGATGTTTTGCTGAAACCATAAGTTTTTAATGATTGTGTAGCTTTTACAACATTACTTCTGGAAATTTTATACATGATCAAAAATTATTTGAAAAATTTACAAGTCTGTAGTAGATATTCGTCTTCATCTCTAGTATTCGTTTTCATCTCTTGTTTACATCTTATCCATATGAAATTGATTTGCACGTTTTGCTTTAAAAAATAAATAAAAATATAGTAATTTGCAGTATAAAAAGTCGCCAGATTTGAATTCATTGATTGTGCTTTTTGGCATCAATTCAAGTTGTAATCCCAATCAACTAAAAGTCACATATTTACTTCAATACAGGCATTGGAAGTTACATTTTTTCTGACAAAGAGAATAAACTGCCTAATTCCCTATAGTGAACTTTATGTACTCATTGTTGATACATCATTATTGAGAACATAAACTTGAAAGTAGCAAAAGTGATTAATATGTACGTTGTATGTGACTTGTTTTGCCCAATTCCCATGAGTGAACTAAATGTACTCATTAACGAACTTGAAAGTTGCAAGAGTGATCTATACGTACGTTATACGGGACTTAAGTCACTTAAAAGGCACAAAAGTGCTCAATAAGGGATTTGGCAAGGCACATAAAGGGCACAAAAGTGCTCAAAACGGGATTTGTTAAGTCACAAAAAGTGCATTGATGTGCTTTCAAAATCAAATCACCACTTCGAGTTTTAGTTTCAGTTAGAACTACATTTAGGTGTAGCCTTGTGGTAGCGTGTTCGATTCTCACCACGAAGGTCGGGGTTCGATCCCCAAGCCGGGCAAGTTTATTTCAACAAGTAATTTAGTAATTGAGTGACCATTCTGATGGGATATATGTAGGAAATGTAGGAAAGAAGCAACTGAGCAATTTGTCGAGTTAGAAATCCGGCGCGTGGCATCATGGCGGCACCAGTACAGAACACAGTAAACAATCAAGAGAAGGTGATATGAACCGAAGCCAAGGGTTCAGTTGGGATAGAGAGAGATTTTTTGCTCATATTGCGATTTTTTGGAAGCTGAATTTAGAGCCTGCTGGAAGCTGAAAAGAATATCTTTAAGACTTGTTTTGGAACTTGAAAGTATCAATAAGAACTTATATTTTGAGCTGCATAGAACGTACTTCATATCAATGATAAGGCTGAGTAAGCGATTTTGTACCTGTTTTATGGGACTTTTGGTTGCTTGGGATGTGTCATATATACTAGTTTGGTTTATGGAATTTTTTTTAACATGATTTAACATTGGAAGTTATTTGGGTACGAGATATGTTTCTATGATTGTTATAAATTTTTCTGCATTGCAGTGTAAAGAAGGGAGGGACATAGGGAGTTTCATATAAATTGAATTTTATAGCTTGAAAAACTACTAAATAATCAGGACTTCCAACAAGTTTGTTGGCATAAATCGAAATATTATCAAGCATACGGAACCATATCTTTTTTTTTTGTTTCGATTATAGTCGTTTTACCATCTTTATGGCATTCGCGACTTTATCAACGTTGCAGTTGGCGGATCGTCATTGAAAAACTATCCGGTACAACAGTGTTCAATGTTTACTCTTGGGCTCAAACTCGCGGACATCGGCTCAGGAGACAACAGACTTGCCAACTGAGCTATATCACAAGCCCACCATATCTTATAAGAAAGGTTGTTTGTGTTAGAATAATTTGAGGCATTCCCTTATTTTTGGGTGAAGAAGAAGGCAATTCTTTATTATAAGCATATTGTGTATAATTTGGAAACTTATCAGACAATAAAAGCGAAATTTTACCAAAAATTTCGATACTAAAAATGATTTTGAAGTAGTTCTTGAGCAATTCTTGCATTGGAAGAGGAAAAGGCTGGAAGTCCATATCATTGAAATATATGTACATTATAAACTCTACAAATGTTATTAAAATAGAGTCAATGTTTCAAATCCTGAACAAACAATACAAAGATCATTTTTTAAAATATGATTAAAACATCTTTTACCTAAATTCTAAACTCTAGTTGCAGATCTTTTTAAAAGCGCAATATTGAAATTTGGTTTGATATGCTGCCTAAGAATATATCAATTATTTTAACAAATATAATTTATTTTTAGAAGGTGTAGCAAAGCACGCCAGATCAGCTAGTTTTATAGAAAATTCTGAAACATTTGACATGCAACTGTAGAAATCCATCAAAAATTGTCCTATCCCCATGGCAGCTCTATTGGCACAGACGGGACGGTCCAACGAAACTACAAGTGCATTATGAAACCGCCACCCTGATATAATAAAGCATGAAACCCGGGCAAGAGGGAAAAATCCGGCGCGGACGGAATGGGAAAAGTATCCGGTGTTGCACAGTCGGTATGTAATCCGCGACAGCAAAAATCTGGTGCATCTGGATATTTGCATATATTTTGAATACGGTATGATTTGGCAAAAGCGAAACTTTTCCTTGTTTGATTGCTCCAGTAATATTTTTTGGTTTGGAAATTACACCGAAAACAAATTTTTATCCCTCAACCAACAGTGCTCTATGACGAAAAGCCTTTCTAATAGTCTTTGTTACCTCCAAAGGTTTCCGTTTTTTTTCCGCTCTCCTATTGCCGATGTCGGCAAGAAGGTATCAAATGTGTAGCAGAACAGCCTAGCAAAGCAAAGGCAAAGGACGGTCAACGACTTGTCAACAATCCACACCCCCAACCGAACAGGCCGGGCAGACACCGATATGCATAGGCCGGGCCCTCCTACTGGAACAGAGCGCTAAATCAAATAAGTAGCAGAATGAAAAGTGTAGTGTAATTAAAACAAAAGAAAATACTCCAGAAGCTACACTCTTTTTGCTGCGCTCCTTTTTTTGCAGACGCGCCTTTGCTTTGCAAAAGTGGAACGGATGAGTGAAGTTCAAAAAGGCGAAATAAAAGGAAACCTTTGTCTACTAAAAGGAAACGCTGAACGATGAGAGAAGGTTAAGGGATGAAAGCGGCTTACAATCGGGAAAAAGTATATGGGGAAAAAGATTGAATGTTGAATTTGTAACACAGTGCATAGCAGTTGATCCCCTTGTAAATGTATAGTTAAAACAAAATTCTTGGAAAAAAGATATTTTTGAATCTGGGGTAATCTGAAAACTGAACGACATTCTGAAATTTAGTTTATTATGAAAAATAAAATTGATTTTATGATAAACTGAGTGAAAAGATTGGATTGCAAATTTTTAAGCCAAAGTTCTTGAAACGGGGTAGAATTATGAATCCTATTCGATTCGAGTTACCCGTTTCGAGTTGAACTCGAATCGAATTAGCATCAGTATTACGAATCTCGTTCGAGTACTAAATTTTCACGTACTAGATTTCGAGTAAATCCGGTAGTAGATCATCTCGAAATGTTCCATTCGAATCGAGATCGGTAATGCCAAAGTTGGTCGAATCGAACGAAACTCGATTGTTTCGAGTTCCATAATCCCGCCCCAGATTTTATGTATATTATTGTCAAATTTAGCTGTAGTTGAAACTTTTCGGTGATTTAAACAATGATTTAAGGGGGGGGGGGGGGGGGGCGGTAGGGTCTAACAGGTAAAAAAAACACCATTTTCACGATTTTTTTTCTAGAGCTATCGTTCAAACAAATGTATTCAAATTTTTTGCATTATACAAAGCATTGTTAAAAGAACATTTAGTAATTTTTTCGAAGAAAAATATTGAAAAATGAACCGGTGACGGAGCACTTTCGAGGATGCATTTTAGAAAACAGGATTTGCGGTGGACACTGTATCTCAGCACAGAATCATCTGAAGTCAAAAAATCAGAGCGAAATATTTTTAATAGATGTTTTTCTGGACCCCAACGTTTTTATCTAACTTAAAATTTTTTTTATGAAAATTTTGTGGCTTTTTGAAGTAAAAACTACGATTTTTCACGAAAAAATCCGCCATTTTTTATCTGTAAAATCTCCCCAAAGTAAAAAAAAAAATAAAAACGTTGGGGTCTGGTATTTTATATGTAGAAAATATGTTCCAAATTTGAAAAGAATCGGTGAAGTAGTTTTCAAAGACGATGTCCACGGACTTTAAAAATGTGCTTTCGAGAAAAACGCGTTTGAAGTTTCTGCTCTTGCTTTCTTGCAGTATTAGATAGGAGGAGATAAAGGCCTATAATTTCTACAGTTTTGCTTCAATTGACTTGAAAATTTGACACAACATTCTTGAAATATTTTACAATAAGAAAATAAAATAATAAAAAAATCGATTTTTTTAAAGTGTTAGACCCTACCCCCCCTTAAACTAAATACTATAGTATATACTTACGCTTACATATGAAAGTTCATCTCCAAGCTTGAATTATCAGCTCAATTAATTCGTTTGTATTGATAGTATCTGGTTCAATACTAAATTTTACTAAATATATTGATAGCCACAAGTCACGTTGTTCTTTGTTTTTCACATATTTTCTAGCTAGGGTTTTAAATGCTGAGAACACTAAAGGCAATCTAATAGAAATTCCAATTATAAAACACTTTTCAGCCATAATGTAACTTTGATGAATAAACTAACTTTCGTTACATGGTTAAACTTAGAAATGGTATCAGATAGGAACGTTGAAAGGGTGGTTCAAAAACAAGGATTATGTTCCAGAATAAAAACTTTGGGAGCTGAAATTGTTCCTCGACGTGTCGAAAAGCCTCACGCCAAATTTTTGTTCATTTCGTTAACTTTAAAGGGTCACTCAACCAGCCTCAAGTTAATATGATAATTTTAAGCCAAGATAAAGTCTGTTTCACATAGAATCTGGTCACATCTTTTCATTTACTGCAGCGCCCCTAGTTGTCACATCGCGAATCTATTGACATTGTTTTGATCCGGATGGTTCGTTTACTTAGTGGTGAAAATTTCATCAAGATTGAAGCAGTCAGTCAAAAGTTATTGACGATGGAACGCGAAAGGCTAGAGAAAATTCGGCACACTCACGTAGAGAAACCGACGTGGTCAGGGGTAAAAATCGCGAAATTCCTGAAATATCCAATATCGACTGTAAATTCGGTGCGATACCGGGAGATCCTCACGGTGGATCGAGCAAAACAAACCAGGCGTAAAAGTGGAACATATGACCGGAAGCTACGAGCAAAGGTAATTCGATCAGTTCACAATAATCCTGGAATCTCCTTGCGTGATTTATCGAAAAAGTTCAAGATGAACCACAGTACAGCTCGACGAATTTGTTTGCGAGAGGGCTTGCGGTCGTATCATGCAAGCATCCCAACAGGACTCTGAAACAAAACCTGGTGGCCAAAACCAGGGCAAGGAAGCTGTACGAGAAAGTGTTGACCAAATACAACGGATGCATTTTGATTGTCGACGAAACTTACATTAAAATGGATTTTGGACAAATATCCGGTAACAAATTTTACCTTGCAAAGCGTAAAGGGAATGTTGAGGGTAGTTTCAAGTTTGTTTTCGCAGATAAATTTGATCGTAAGTTGATGATTTGGCAAGGGATCTGTAGTTGTGGGAAGAAGACTAAGATTTTCATCACTGGGGAGTCCCCAGTGGGGACACAATGAATGGAAATGTTTACAAAGAAGAATGTCTCCAGAAGAGGGTTTTGCCATTCATTCGGTCCCACAAAGGTCCGGTGAAGTTCTGGACGGACCTGGCAAGCTGCAACTGCAGCCGGGATGTCGTTAAGTGGTATAAGGAGAACAAGATCGATCTTGTTGAAAAAAGTATCAATCCACCAAACTGTCCGGATTTTCGTCCCATCGAGAAAATTGGGCAATAGTTTAGGGAAAACTGAAGAAGGGCAGAACCATGAAAAAACCCGCTCAAATGGAAAAGTGGTGGAACAAGATGCCCGAGCAGACTTTGATGCCCAAATCGATAGCAAACTGAAACCAGATTAAGGTGTCAACAGCAAATTGATAGCATCTTCAGGTGTTGATTTTTGAACAAGAGCAAAATAAGGCATAATTGAGGTTTCAAATGTTACTCCATGATAGCAAGCTGAAACCAAATTTAGGTATTAACAGTAAACTGGAAGCAAGACTAGGTATCGAAGTTCTTCAGATAGCAAAACTTGGCATCATTAAGCTGTCCTCATTAAAAGCGTATATTGGCACTGCAGTTGAAACCAGTTTTCGCGCTGGTGATTGGCAACTTTGCCAAATGCCAACCAGTAACGATGAAAAACCCTTTCTTTTGTTTGGTTCCGACACGTGTAAGATGTTTGATAGATGTCTGGTTAAAATGCAATATCGTCAGTGATATCGCCGTCGCTGATGTTGACGAAAACTCTGGTTTGGGAGTTGACGATAATGTATATAACAAAAATCATAACATGATTTCGGGTACAACAAATTGTCTAGTGTTGTATTTTTCAAGAGCATAGTTAGGTTTCAGTTAGGTATCAAAATTTTGAAGAGAAAAAAAAAGCATTTATGGCAAAATTATACCCCACTTGGAGATTATTATTAATTTTTAATTAATAAGCACAACTTTAATCTTAAACGTTAAGTTTCTGTTTTATAAACGCGTATGTTAATTGCATTGAAAAGATTTTTTATTTTGTTCAACCCAAAATATAATGTGAAATAATACCTCACACCATATTTTCCAATAGCACGTTTGTAAACTCAAATGCGCCATGCTTATAAAAAGAATATGTTAACAACTAAGAAAATTACAAACACAAGCTCTGTCGGTTTTTCTTTTTTTCTCCGTCCGTTTCCGTCTACTTGTTATCGAGAAATTTTAATTAGATAAGAATCCACAACAAGACAATCGCAAATACTTTAGTTCAGTTTTCCCTGTGTTCATATTTAATTATACATACACTAAAAATACATACGGTTTCTTCGATTAAAAATGCCCGATGAAAATATGGGTGTAACTTTTTTTTACCGATTTGATCATTTCCGTTGCGACGAAAGAGCAAAATAAGCAACCCTCCGAGTGATCTACATTAAGCGTGTCTTTTTTGTTTACGTTTTGCTGTAATTTTTAGCCCGCGGGAAGGTTGCCGATTGGAAATTTCACGTTATAGTGGTTTTAAAGTGATTAAGAACTGTTGAAAACATCGATTCCTTCTACAATTACACTTACCCGGAAGTGCGAAGTGCAGGAACACAGAAACGGAAAAACTGCTGGCCTTCTGAAGCGTTCGTTTTCGGTGAACTTCGCATTTCTGCAGCAATTTTGACGAGACCCAAACAATCAGGTATGATGCAATATTTATTAATATGTCAGACTATTTATTAATTTTGCTTCGTTAAACTAGTTGAGCCACGTGTATTGCACCTGGTTGCTATCGTTGGCCGAACCATCAACCATGGTGCGAGTATCGAGCGAAGAACTAGATGATCCGGCTACATTCCACTGTACCAGCACAGTGAAGCGGATGCGTTGGAGTAGAGAAATGTCTCGCACTAACCTCGCCTTTAGCAACAAGGAGGCAGCGGACAACATCGATTGCTTCGGCAAAATTTGGACAACAATCGGGAAGATATCCATCACTTCGAAACACAGCGTTTTTTGACAAAAGATAGGGTTGTGTTTTCCACCCTTGGGACGTTTAGGCACCGAAAACACTGCTGTCTATCCTAGCGAAGTCCCGGTATGAACCAAAAAACCTGACGAAAGGATTATGAAAATAGAAACTTTACTTATGTCCAAGCAGAATTATGTTAGAATGGATTTGGTACCGTTTTTTTAAATTGTTACTAACCTCAAAAGTTTCTTTTTAGATATATGTATGTGGGACTTTTTTCACTTCAGAATGAAAATCAAAATTTTGACAGAGAAGTTATTCACTTTTACCAGCACTGAACCGAAAATGCGAGTTCATAGTCGCATAGTGACGGTATCACAAATTCTTTGCCAACGCCATACTGGTTACTCCTGATGCTAAATGTCTTTGTATCAAGGTAATTTCTACTTTCTTTTAGTTTTATCTATTTTTAACACCATGGTAGATTCTTATTTGAAGACACCTTGAGTTTTATGATGAGCAAAACCAAAACCATTTACCTATGCATAGTTGAAAAAATATCTATACATATTTTAAACGCCTTTGTGTAGACAAGGTGTGTGCAAGGATATTGTATCATGAACAAACTTTGTTACTGGTTGGGGTGGTGCCTGTTCTATTAAGGCAATTATGTTGCCGGACTCTGTTCTTACTGCGAACACTAAGCTTTTTTATAAATTCAGGCGTTTAGTATATTAGACTAGGTAGAGAGTAGAAATGCTGCATTCTAATTACAATTCGAAACTTTTTTGTGTTTCGTGTTTTTGCCTGCGTTCGAATTTCAATTCGAAACTTTTTTGGATATTGGTTCCGTCCTAATGATTTTAACCCTTTAATGCATAGCGTTGTTTTAAAACAATATTGATGAAGATCCAAGTATCTTGAAAAAGCTTGGGTATTTTTAAATGAGGCTCTCAGGATCAGAGGGGTGCAAATAAATATGCCCATGGTATTTTTATTACGATATTTTAATGTATGTCTGAGATATCGAACAAAGTAAGCGGAAAAATGTGAAAACATATTTATTTACTTTTTTGGAAAACGTAGTTTTTGGAAAATCGTTGTTATTTTTTAAGATTTGCTGATTTTAAGTTTTTTTTAATGACAATCAATCACAAACACTTTCCTGCTTCCCAAAAATAAAATTTTGAAGAAATTTGCAAAATCGTATTCAAATTAATCAAGAATTTCTAAAATTATTTTTCAAAATTGTCGGGCAACAACTTTTATAATACTCAAAATAACGACTTCAAACCTGTTTAGTTGTGTTATACGAATTAAAATTTAATTATTTCACTGAATCAGTAACTGCTATTCTCATTTTAAAAAGTCATGCATTAAAGGTTTAATATTTCCATTTTGATTTGAATCTTTAAAATCAAAAATTAAATTTTACCAGTCTGAAAAATATAACTGAGCTGAATGACAGAATTATAATAAATATTGCTATCACGCCTTGATAGTTAAGTCTACTCTTATTTATTTGTCAGAAGGTGGTACACAGCTAAAATGAGAACAAAATATTCATTCACGATTCCTTGTTTTTTGAAAGTTTTGAGAGCATATCAACGTCAAATTTTGCTGTCAAAGGATATTGTTCGATACCTTATATTGCCATCATTATGCTCTCCAAGCTCTCGGAAAACGAGCTGTAGCTAGGGTCTCAGTTTTAGCAAAATAAGGCATCACTTTGCTAACCAAGTATGAAAATTTGAGCTCTCAGTTTTACTGTGTACCACCTTATGTCAAGCAAAATGAGAGCAAACTCGGCTCTCAGGGCGTGATAGCACAATTTGCTATAATTTTGCCATAAATGTCTGCTCGGGTGGCGAATGAGGCTACCAACAGTACTGTGCAGAAAATGATGGGTGGTATCACAAAAAAAGTTCAAAAATTCATCCGAAAAGCCCGCGAATGATGTGTATGTATTTTTCTCCTTAAAGTGCAATAAAAACCCTTCAAAATGACATTTTTACTTTTGTTGTACGTTATTTCTCTGTAGAGATATGATCTATTTTATCCAACCAGATTCTATGTGAAAAAGTCTTTATTGATTTGATATTGATTTATTTATATTTTGTGACTATTTATGTTATCTTCTTTAATTTAAAAAAAATACTTGTTCTTGTATATGTTTTTTTTCTCTTTTAACCATTATTTTTCAGTTAGCTTTTAATAAAATTATAATTTCCTAAATTTAGCAGAAACATGTTTTTTTAAGAAACTAAATCATCAACAACTTTTTGAACTTTGGAATAAACATCATGCTTTTATCGTCAAATTTGTTGTTCGTAAAAATTTGCATCTTTTGATGGTCTTGGTTTTCAAAAAGCATAAAGCAAGATACACTTTCTAGACAATTTAAAAAAAATGTATTGGTCAGAAATATCATATTCAAAAAAATGAAGCTAAAAACCTGTAAAACAAAATTTTGATTTATTTTATTTATCATGTAAATTTGTAACCTAAACAATTTTTTTTTTTAAACGAACACACACATATAGAATCTCAGTGCAACTTCATGTTTCTTTGAAGAGAGCTAATTTACTTAACTCTAAGGCGTACATCTTTCAAGGATATTATGGCTAGCATCTTACAAATGCTAAAACCACCAGACCACAGAAAGAGTACTATGTGTGCCGTGATCGGGATTCGATCTCATGGACTCTGGCTTAGAAGACTGGAACGCTATCTTCTAGGCCACGGCCGGCGGCGAAAAAATATAAAACTCATATGTTAAGTGTAATTTCTATGAATAAAAATTTTTTAGTACGAAATAAAAAAAAACGACTTTTTTTCAAAAATCGACCCAGTGCAATCTCTAAACATAATTTTTTTGAGTCGCTGCCATATAAATGTTTGTTTCTTACACCCTAAGCTACCATTTGGAGATTGAGCTCCCAGAATTCTAGATATAAGGCAATTTTGGGCCACCCCAAATGTGCATATTTCAAATCAATTGCTGCAGATTGTTTTCAAACAAGTAGGAAGCAATTACAAACCGCAAAAATGGATTTCGAACTTGAGGAATGAAGTCACAAACTGAACATGTACACATATTACGTTTAATTTATTACTTGAAATGAGATATGAAAGCACTTATCAAAACATAATTAAATTTGCTTTAACTTATCATTTTCATAATGATTTTGTGATGAGATTTTACAAATCTGTGCGAATATTTGACCTGGCTCCACTGAATGGCATTCAAACTCAAAACATTGAATACTCAATCGGTTTCTCGGAGGGGCAAAAATGGCAATTTTGTGTTTGGAAAATCGCGTTATGGGTTTCGTCCTTTTGATAAAACTAATCGTTTCATTTATGTTTAGAGGTTAGGCTGAGGCCTTTTTGTAAGGTAGTGTTCGTAGAGAACTGTCAATATATCCTTAAATTTTTTTGACGCCTAGAAGAAATCAAACAATCTATGAAATCGAAATATTTACAAGGTTGCCAAACTCAATATAACAGCACTGAAGGCAAGTTAAAGTTTTTACTATGTAATTTTTTAACCAAAGAACTTATTCTAGGGTCCTGAAGATTCCTTTGCAACCTTATAACCCTGTGCTTTGATGTTATACAAATATAACCCTGAATCTACTTATGGTGGATGATCAAAATCTGTTTTTGATTGGGAAAGATACCCTGCTTAATTAAATGCCGAATTTCCTAATCGAGTCACCAATATTCAGGAAATTCAAAGATAACGGTTCAAAAAAAATTAACGGTACAAATTTTTCGTGACCCAGGTGGAAGAATTGGAAACTTCTTTGCACCAGAACTATTGAAAACTCTTGAAATTCTGATTTCTATCATTTTTACAAACAAACAACAACGAGAATTTAGTTATATGAACTCCTAAATAACAACTTTAAAAAAAATAGAAAAAAGATGGAAAAAAGAGCAATTTTTAGCCTTCTTTCAATACTTCAGTATTATTGGTTTTAACCCTCAGTTCAAATTTTTCAAACAGGCAAACTCATGTCCAAATTAAAAAAAAAACTTTAAAACCATAGATTTTTTTATATGTCTTGATTTTGAAATGAAACTTTGCTTAAAAATGTTTCATTTGTTGAAAACTAAAACTTTTAATGACGAAAACTAAAACTTTTGATGACAAAAACTAAAACTAATTTTCAAAAACTAGATCACGGAAGGGATGTTTTAAAAGCAAATAATAGAGCAGAAAATGAAGAAAATATTCCATTTCTTGAGAATAATTACGTAAGAAACTGAAAACTCAATTTATCAATTTGTAATATTTATCAGGCAAAACTTCATAAAAAGTGTCAACAATTCGGACTATTTCTATTTTTTTCCTTTTCAAAATCATTAAAATTTTGGATGGTTCATAGTTTTGCAAACAACTATTTCCATAGCTGGTGTAAAGTTAAAATTTTGAAGATCTGTTTCAACAGAAATTCTTAAAAAAAAAACATTTATAATTCACTTGAAGGAGTGAATGATTTGAGAAAATAATCAGTTATCAAGTGATTAATAATCATAATCTCAAGTTTCCGGTTTAAATTTTAAGCGCTTTTTGAAGTAAGATTTAAGTTTTTTCGGTCAGCTTTAGCTACCAAAAGGAAACATCATAGAGAGCTCAGAACTGTTCATTAAAATGCAAGAAACAATTCTTATTAAAGGATCATCTTTGGAAAGCAGATGATCAAATCAGATCCAGTTATCAAATTCAAATCTAATTTTAGGACGAAAATTGAAAATTCACTTTTACAGTTTACAATTGGTACTATGAATCAGATGAAAAAATAATCAACAATTTTGTCGTCTTTATTTTAGGAACTTAAATTTTCCAGCTGATATGGAGCAGTACTTGGTATATTATCGAGGTTAATTCATGTGTTGAACATTGATTGGAAAATTATCTTAGATGGTAGATTTTCGTACGTTTATGATCTACTAAAGATGCCTAATTTTGAGCTTTTTTCAGACTCTAAGATACTGATGGACATAGGAATTTGACATTGTTATGTTTTTGAAGTCCAACGGAAAAGTTAGAATAAAGTCTTCTACTTATGAAAAAAGAATATCGAAAATTTCATGCCCTTTGATAGAGAACATTCTAGAGCAACCCGCAGCCCGCGAAGCCTTTCTGAAATTGAATTAATTTTTCCAATTTTCCCTATGATAGATCGTTAATTATCATAAAATACCAGTCAATAAACCAAAAATAGTTGACATTTCGATGACTTATTCAAATATGCACTTCAAGTGTTTTTATTTGGATTAGTCCCACACTAATTATGACTCGTGACTTTTTTTTTAATTTAAATATTCAATCTGTTTATTTTTCAAAGGGTCAAATGCAACATTATAGCCAGATACGTGATATTGGGATTTTTTTTCTAATTTAAAATACAGTTTTCCTAACTATTCCTTTAAGGGTTTCCTGTTCAAAATCAATAACCAATACCAAGTCGACGAAGGCAAATGAAAAAGTCGGAGGACTACTGATCAGCACATGATGATAAGTTGTTTTAAATTTCTGTCATAGGTACAGTTGTATGATAAATTAACTCAGCAGATTTTTTTTGAAAACATGATTATTTTATTTAATTGTGCGAAAACGCTTAATTTCTTGGTAATCAAATTCTAGCAAAACATTAAATCATTAACAAATGGAATACTTTTGCGTACTCATGGACAAAATTTACTTTGGAATCTGTGAAACTATTGTTGTTTCCAGGATTTCAGCGAACATCATCATCATTTTATGTAAAAACAATCTCACCTATTCTACTAAAAAAATCAGGGCTTCGAAGGCAAATTTTAACAGTGGAAAGACTTTTTGAAAATACGCACAGAAAACCGAAATTCTGATTAATTGAAATTCAAACAATGATTCAACGTTCAACGCTGAAAAGACGGTTTCAAAAATGAAAAAAATATTTCACTCTTTTTTAAGTTATTGCTGCTATGTACAGGATATACATAGCTCCAGAAAAATTTCAAATTGAAGTAAAAAGAAGGTACCGCCCCGGTTTAAACAAGAAAGATTTTTATATGGAAACAAGAAAAACGTGTTTATGCATCGTAGAAAGATCTTTAAAAAATTCCGTTTTTAGGGAAAATGTGATGTAAATCATACAAATGTAGTCTATGATTGGAAGAACAAATGATAGCAGAGATGTTCGAATTGATTGAAAAAAAAAACAATGTATTCCAAAACGACAACAATCTCTGATTTTGATTTAGTGACGGACAAAATCAATTTCAACTGATATTGTTCGGTTTGCATACAAAAATGATGTCAAATTTCTTTTCAAATAATGTCAAGTAAATGACCCATAAATTCGTTTGATTTAAAAAAAGGCCAAACATTTGTATTTGTAAGGAATTAACAGTAATTATCTTTGTTTTTTTAAGTGCGGCCCGAAATATTTTGTATTTAAATTGACCCGTTGGTTAAAAAGGTTGCTCACCTCTGTTCTAGAGAATATATTCACATAAAAAATATGAACTTGTTAGAATTATTTAAAACAAATGCGATGAGTTTGCATATATAAAATATGCACTTACAGTCAGTGACAAAAGTTAGTAACCAAGAACCTTTTTCCAATATAATTTAGCCCTAGTGTCTTATAACATAGGTTTATTTACGAAGTAATCTAAACTGACTAACATTGTTTAAGTCTTGATGCATTTTTTTAAATGAACTAACATATGTTGTAGACCCAGTTTTATTTTAATCTTTGATCATAATTTAAAAAATAAATGCTAACTGAAGTAAGAATAAATGCAACTATTTATCAAATTAACCCTCGATAATGACTACCTTTGGTATTCTCGAGCGCATATAAGCGTCGCGATGCCTATTAATTAAGGCTTCTGAACAATAGAGAGAACATCCTCAGAACTCCTTAACTGATATTTTCTTGTTTCCTATTGTTCATGATTTTTTTTTTGTTCTTAGAAGATTCTTGACCTATCTTTAAAAATGCTCCATGGGGTAGAAAATTTCAACGTGGAGCTATTTTTAGACATTCAGGGATATTATACAGTATTTATACTTGAACAAAATGAGATTTTTTCTCAAGTTCATTACCACACTGGAAGAAGTTATAACGATGCAAACACAATTTCTTTACGAGAAGTTGCAGGTTATTTTAATGATTGGTCGAACAATAAAATAGAATCATCCGTGAGTTGAGAATTTCCATGCAATAGAATATAAGGGCTAAAAGAGTCGAAATGTATTCAACCTTTTTATCTAGTGATGAATTTCAAACGATTTGGAATATTTTCTAAGAGTTCATGCATTTACAGACATTCATAAGTTTGATATTATATTCATTACATAAAAAAAACGAAACAATAGATTATTTTCAAATAAAAAGGCTAAATTGAATACATAAAATAACTTAAAAACATTTTGGTCCAGGCTAAAAATGATATTTACTAGTTCTTTCTGAAGTCATTGACTGCTTCAAAGTTTAAATTTCTCTAAATGAAAAAATTTCTTTACCTTTCTGTAGTCATTATTGTTAGTTATTAGAGTCTATTTCAATCAGAAGCTCATGTTAAAAAAAAATCCGGCCAAATATTCCAATCATTTACATGTCAAGGGATTTCTACCAAAATCAACATATTACAGTGATTACCTACCAGCGAGGGAACATTTCACTTTGAAGAACCAGAATCAAGCAAAGTGAATGAAAGAAGGAGGAAGGGAAATCCCGAATGAAAGAAAGCAAATGTATCTGCCTCAAAAATACATGTTCCAATTTCGCAAGAATAATAGGAATAAAATTTCATTTGCATACATGTACCTAGTGGCTGGCTTGCTCCATACGGAACGTTCTAGCCCTTCAGCTCAGCCCAACCGGAACCAGCCCTTCTTACCAACTTCCCCCAGACCAACTCAACCTACGACAAGTACAAAGTAAAACGAATAGGACCATCAAAAAGCGTACGGGGCATACATAATCATAAAATGTTTATCCCAAAAAAAAGCTACAAACCAAAAAACGTGCTGCACGTCTCTTTCGCAAGAATAATATGGGAATTCGGGTTCCCGTTACCAACTCGTTTCGCTAATCGGTTCGGGGCTGCAAATTTGCACTTCTCTTTATATTGGTAGGTATATGAAATATTATTATTTTCATAATTTCATATTTATCACAAATTTTTTAAAATACAAAAAAGAACCTGAGCAAGGGATTGGTGTTTTCGATTTCAAATTTTAAGTGAAAAATGGCCATCAGATCGTGATGCGCAGCAATAACATTTCCATCACACGATGAAAACGGAGATCTTTTTTTATTGACCTGAGCAAGGTGAAAAAGGAGGACACGGAAATTGTAAATTTTGAAAATTTGAGAACTAAAATTTTATCTTTTAAAAATTCCAAGAACATCCTTCAAATCCGATAGGCAATCCATTTCATTTTCACGATTTTCAAATAGCCTTACTTAAAATAAAATGTTTGACAAGTTTTTTTTTGACAAATTACTATAGATTTCCTTAAAAGATCTATCTAATATATTAGTACTGATAGAAAAAAATGTAACTTGTTTCGGTTCAAAAAGGTCTATATTGCCAGAAACGTTAGTGAAGTGTTTGGACTTAAAATACACAAGTTCTTAAATAATGAAAGTCGAAGACTTTGTCTATCTCGGCTCACTGGTGACCGCAGACAATGACACCAGCCGTGAGATCCGGAGGCGAATTATCAGCGGAAGTCGTGCCTACTATGGACTCCACAAGCAACTGCGGTCGAGAAGACTTAGCCCTCGCACAAAGTGTAACCTGTATATGACGCTTATTAGACCGGTTGTTCTCTACGGGCACGAGACATGGATATTGCTCGAGGAGGACCTGCGTACACTCGGAGTATTCGAGCGACGAGTGTTAAGAACCATCTTTGGCGGCGTACAGGAGAACGGAGTGTGGAGGCGAAGGATGAACCACGAGCTCGCGCGACTCTACGGCGAACCCAGTATCCAGAAGGTGGTGAAGGCTGGCCGGATACGCTGGGCGGGACATGTTGCGAGAATGCCGGACGACTGTCCTGCAAAACAGGTGTTCGCTACGAATCCGGTAGGAACAAGACGAGCGGGGGCGCAACGAGCGAGGTGGTTAGACCAAGTGGAGCGTGATCTGGCGAACGTGGGGTGCCCGAGGAATTGGAGAACGGTTGCCATGGACCGAGTGAATTTTAGGAATTATGTCCGTCAAGTTATGTCGTAAGACGGAATACTATGTAAATAAAAATAATAAATAATGAAATAAACATATGGGAGAGTGGGGTAATGTGGGCCATGGGGAAACGTGGACCACTCTGCATATCTAAGATGTGTGTTCAGATAAAAATCTCAATCCAATTGTCATAGTCGTCGTCGTCGTATATTTTGTTGACTTAAATACGTATCATATGCTTCTTTTAATTATAAAGCTTAGAAAAGTTGAAAAAGATAACTTACAAACAAGCACCTTCTAATTGCATCGATGGGGAATACGATTATGATTTTAGTTTTGTTTTGTTCTTTCACGTGGAAAGGAAACCAACCAATTTGCAAATCATAGCATGTGGGGAATCATGACCCACACATCTTAGGCCACCAATGTTTTTATGTTTTTTCACACATTCAGAACTTAAAACAAGTTTTCCCCATCTGTAATGTTTTCTTATGCCAAAGAAGAGTTATGAAGCTATTCTTCATCATTGTCCATCCTGTATAAGGAATTTTGCCAAATCGTTTGCGACCCTGATTTTTGAATCTATTTGATCATACACAACTCTCTTTTTTAATTTCATCATCTGAAATTGCTTTAAAATAACGAAATGAATTATGAAATTTCAGTTTAGGGTCAGTTCTTAAACTTTGCATGTTATTTGGTTAATTTGGATTTAGTGGCCCACGATTCCTCATCATTTTTCAAAATCCAAAAAATATTGCTTTTTTTTAAATTGTCAGAAATTGGGGAAAATAACTTATTAAAAATTAAAAAAAAATCGTAATGATACCTTTAAAATATTGAAAACTATACCATTTATATTTATCATTTTATCTTTTATTATAAAGAAGTTATTTATGGAACAAAGAAAAAAAGTGGCCCATGATTCCCTACTTTCCTTTGCATTTACAATGCACAGTTGTTGTGCTGAACATATCTAGCTGTACTTAATTAAAAGCGCCTATGGATGTCTTCAACAACACTGTTCAATTTTACAAGGAGTACATTCTGGTATAAAATTTATTGCCAAGCGGTCCACCAATAGCGAGATAAAAATGCTGACCATTTTCAAATGAGGACAATTTAGTTTTTTTGTTTATCTGATCATAATACATACATTTGTCAATATGTCAAAGTCAAATTGTATCACCCTCAGGAGTTACAGTGAAAATAAAAATATTACCTTTAAATCAGTTTTTTTATCTAAAACATGGCTTAGCATTCAATTGACATTTTATTTTATAAAAAAAAAATTAAAAAAATATTGCACCACATAATTAATAAATTACATTATTTATTCTTTTCTTCATTGACCAAAAACGATAATTTTCATGGCAAAATTGGTAATTTTCGTATAAATCAATGCCAGTTCTACTAATTTCCATGCTTATTTCAGATGAAATGATTCAATTTATCATCAAATATAATCACACAAAAGGTGGTGACATTTAATAATCGCTTATAAAATACACTAAATGCTTTCTATGGAGCTTCAGCTACTTTTAAAACCATCATAATGTATGAAGCAATTGTAGATCACGACTTTGTTCCGAAGACGGCGAACCGTTTAAGCCAATCTTCAAAAATTTGTGTTTTTGTTTCAAGGTATTATTTTTATTTTCACTGTAACTTCTCAAAGTTTTACAATTTGACTTTGACATATTCGACAAATTCATGTATTTCGATCAGATAAAAACATTGTCCAAGACACCAAGCCCTATTTTTGCAATAAGAAAAAAATAGCATTTTTATCTTACTATCGGTGGACCCTTCGGCATTAAATTTTTCACCAGAATATACGTCTTGCAAAACTGAGAATTGTTGTCGAAGACATTAAATGTCTATGTCATCATCCCTGGGCGCTATTTATTAACTACAGCTAGATTTATGATCTGCACCACTGTTCAATGGAGACACCAACCCGAGACTTACAATATACAGCATCATACTATATCCAAAGGCGGAGTATATCACCCGATTCTGTGATGAAAATTTCCTTTAAATTCTGTGAAATTATAGATATTTCCGAAATTCCGGCAACCTAGCCTAAATAGTTTGTTTCATTGGGATTTTCATTCTTCAGGTTCATAAGTAACCAAAAGTTCCATAAAACAGGCTCTTAAATGCTTATTCAGCTTTTTAACGAATGAATAGCATTCTACTCTGCTTAAAATTTAAGTTCTTAACGTTACTTCCAAAGTCCATAGTTGAAGCTGAGTAGAAAGTTGATCAGCTTCCTTATGAGATCTAAAATAAAAAACATCTATTAAAAAATAAGCATGGTTTTCCTCGCTTTGGATTTCTATATCGTTATTTGTTTTAATTTAATTTCACTTTTGATGTGAATAAGTGAATGAGTTTCATACATTATTTAAAAGTTTGTATGTTTGAAGATTTGAACGTGAAACATTCGAGGTGAATACAGAACACGCTATCCCTGTAACATAACTAAGTTTGCCAGATTGCCCGGTTTTATTCGGGTTTGCCCGGATATTTGATGCAAATTTCGAGAAAGTCCGGTCCGGCCCGGTTGCCCGGATATCGTGAAAAAAGTTCGGATATTGCCTGGATTTTTTCACAATTTTCACAAAGAAACCAAAAAAATATCAAAGTTTTTGAGTAAGTTTCAGCAAAATTGATCAACGGTATGGAAATTTTCAACGGTTGTTTCAAATAATTTAGCTGATTTACTTTTATAAACCTTTAAATATTTAAGTGTTCCAAAAAGTCTGCAATTACATTAATGAAATAGTAATTTCATTTTTTTTGCATTTTTTCTTTGCTTTTATATATAATAACACCTAAATTTTGTCCGGTTTTTGCCCGGTTTTTGGATTTGAAAAATTTAAATCGATGCCCGGATTTTGCCAGGTTTTTTTTAAAAAATGTCCGGAATTCCTAGGCCCGGATGGGAGTTGAAAAAAATCTGGCAACCTTAACCATAACCAATGATAAGGTTGATGTTATTTTAAACACATGTATAAAAAAAACTAAGAAGTATCACGTTTTCTAAGTTGATTAAATTGAAAAATGTAAACATTAATACCTTTTCATAGAGGGTGCATCCACTTTTTTTTTTAAATAAAATTGAAATTATAATTGAACGAGAGTGATGTTTTAGGTTGTTATTTTGTGACGCATTTTTGTAATTTTCTGTTTCCAATTTTAGTTCTGAAACTAAGAGCGTTTTCATGTGGTTAATCGATAAAGTTTTTACTAAACATTTAGACAATAATGATTTGCTAAACAATTTCTAATAAAGAAAATGTAAAGAGAAATTCCTGGACTAGTTGAAACAGGAGCAAAAAATAGGGTAGTTTTTGTGCCACAATCGAAAATTCAACTATTTAGATTCTTGTAAAACTTTTAATCGCAGCTCCTCAAAATGATTCTGCAATCAATCGAAACGGCTGCATAAATAATTTTTGGATATCTTCAGTGGGAAACATAAAATTTCAAGCCCAGATCATATTGAAAAATACCTTGCTGTTAGTTGCGAGAAGCTAAGGTCGATACCAGCTGGTGGTTAAATTGCTGCTGGAGGTTTCCCTGCTTCAACTGTAATAATTACTTCGCAGTTATGAAAATAAACTAAAATTCTGATCGTGATGAAAGGTCCCGAAGAAAGGAGACCATACCGAGTGCGGATACTGGTCAGGCATAACGTTGATCTGTACAACCCGCAAAGTACTCTGCAAAGTGATTCTGAACAGGATCTAGGAGAAAATAGACGCTACCCTTAGACGACAACAAGCTGGATTCCGATCCGGATGATCATGTGTGGACCACATCACAACGCTACGAGTATTACTGGAACAAATCAGCGAATTCCAGGACTCTCTTCTACTGGTGTCGTTGATTTCGAAAAAGTATTCGACAGACTTAACTAAAGATATGATCATTTAGTATCCGGGCACTTTATTTCGGTCATAGCTACATTACTGGAGATCGGATATGCAAAACTTTAGCAGCGTTGTGTTGGTTATGAAAAGGACTATCTTGTCTATTTTTGCCAGATTTTCAAGTTAACGTATGTTTAAGATATTTATGATGCAAAAAGAAATGGTAAAAATGATTTTGCACAAATTTGCACCTTTTGCGCATTTTGCGCCTCGAAAATTCTTCACTGTCGACTTGAAATCTCATAAACTGTTGATTTTTTCTGATTTTTTTTTGGACCAAAAGGTTAAAAAGTAGTATAAGGAGCCCCTCTAGGATCCACACAAAGTTCAAATCAAGCATCGGAGTGGAACCCTTGAGCTTAAATATGGTAAAAAGTCTATGGTTATTGAGATAACTGAATGCAGACCCCTAAAATAATACAATTAATCCATTTCCGGCAGTCAAAAAGTGTTGTCTGGCTAGTAGACACCAAGTAAAGAACTAATAGTTAGCAGTTCCTTAGATCGCAATCTGTACAACCGGTTTTTACGAGATGTGGCAGATGTGTTCTGATGGACAAAGTAGTTTTTATTAAAACCGGATTTAAGAGATCAAATTCTTCGAGATGTCTACTCATGAAAAGGTTCCAACAACTTTCCAATTGCTTTTTCCATGTAAGTTTGTGTAAAATATCATGATTTTGCGAAGGTTTTGCTTCTGTGGTAATAATATTTTATGTCATATTATTACCTTCATATTCTCCATAGAAAGTTTTTCGATCAAATGAATAGCTTTTAAAATACACACGTTTGTAACTGTCCGGATACTAAATGATCATAGCCTTACTTATAAATCGAGCTGTTAAGAAGTACAGAGTGACAAAAAAGTCCGGTCACACAGGAAAACCTCAATATCTCAAAGAATAAGAAGAAAATCTGAATCTGGCTTTCATAGCTTTATTAAGTAATTCATGAAGATACTTCACAGACGATGCCTCGGAATTACACCACCTTTATCTGATCGAACCAGCTTCATACGTACCGGAAAGTCGTCGCAAGTGGCGCGCACCTGCTCCATCGGCATCTCGTCCCAGATCTTCGTGATAACTCGCTTGAGTTGCTCCAAATTTGCTATTTTATAGTCGTTTAGCTTCGACATCATGTATCCCCACACGAAACAATCCAGTGGATTCAGAGACGACGGAGGCCATTCATTCTTCGAAATTTAAATCGGTCAAGTTTTTCTAACACCACGCCTGAACAACCTTCACTCTAAGCCACTACAACCCAAAACCAAGTTGTAATGCCGCAAAATCGTATGAAACTGGCTCCCGACGAAAATAAGTTTGGAGGGGTTTTCTCAAACTTGAGAATAAACGTCATTCTCGCAACTTAATTTTGGGGTACTGTCATTCGGCAGGGTTTTTATTTTTGTTGCTTGAGCTAGCCAAACGTATAAAAAGGGCATACAAATCTTTAATAATAAAAGTGAGCTATTTTTGATCATATTTATTATTCCCTTCATTGAAAATTGAACAAAATTACTTTCCTTAGAACCGAATAACTCCAATCTTGTTTAATCTGGGGGCTCTGATCACGTACAAACTGCTTGTGGCATGGGACCGGACTAACAGCTACAGATGATGAAGCTAGCAGAGCTGACATCCGGAAAGCTACGGAACGGAATTGATAAAAAAAAGTCCATTTGTTGGCTTCATATGGAGGCCTTCTACCAGCTCGTCGATACATCTGGCCTGTCGTCATCTAGGACAATCTGTTAATTGAATAAAAAAAAGGTTGTAAAAACGTTCACAATATGGAAAATTCTGACCTAACCTAACAGCTAACAGGAACAACTTTGCCGAGTTGGGTTTCAAGAATAGAAAGCCCATAACCTTCCAGATTGACGCGACGTGTTCGTGAATAGAAGAATAGGTTCTTATGCTCTCTGCCCAGACATGTTTGCTAAGCCACCTTGCACACTGCTTGACAAGATTATCCTTGCGTGAGATTGTCTCAAATCCACTGGAGGCAGATCCGGATGTTACATCTGTAGAAAAAAGTCTTTCGACGAGAGGGTTGCCCTGAAGACAATACACGGCGTTAATTACTTAAAAAATCAATAAGAATATTTTAATCCATCTTATCGGTCGCAAAAAAATCCAGGAAACCACCATTTTAGGAAGTGCTCCGATTTTCGAAATCAAAATATCTGAAATCAATTTTACCATTATTTCTTCCATTGTTCCGGCTTGCTCTTTGAGCATTCGTTCCAAATGCTAGCCCATAGTTTGTTGAATTGCAGTGGTCTATGTTTTAAGACCTTTTTCGCTTTCGGTATAGGTTTTGTTGAATTATTTCCAATTCACTGGAGGCAGATCCGGATGTCGTTCCACTCTTTTTTGTTTTCAAAAAGTATACGTCGAAGGGAAGGTCTGAAGAAAATTATCGCTCCTGGAAGTGCTAGTTGATTGTTGCAAGAATCAATAAAGCATACTTCACAATTTATCTTACCATAAATTCACAATTTCACGATGCGCTCCTTGCTGAATATGACAACAATGGCTGAACACAAAGGCAAAAATAATTTGGGGCAATCAGTTCAAGCAGTGAACTTTCATTTTCGGCTGTTGACAGCAACCCAAAATTAAGAACGAACGCTGAACTTTGTTTTGATGCGGGGCCGTTCTTAATTTTGGGTTGTTTTTATTCTGAGTGTTTAAGGTGAGGGATGCTGCGCCATCTGTCAGGAAGTAAGACTGACGTCTTATTTTGGAACCGGGAAACGTTCAGCTTGTCCGCAGAAGCTTGCTGGAGGCTCACACTCCAAATTCGATCATTTTGGCGATTGATTGTTTGCTCCAAAACGAACAACTTCTCGTCCGAAAAAAGAGCTCGCCATCTGCGCGCCAAACCGAGCAGCGATAACAGCTGCCCTTAACTCTGCCATGGTTCACAACTCAATGTAAACAAACTGCACAAAAACGAAACTCTGCCACTTTGGGCAGCAAGGTTAGCCCTTTCATTTGACATATAGAAGGCCCCAGAGAGATGCAACGCGTAGGCTACAGGCGACCCCAAAAAAGTGTGACCGGAGTTTTTTGTCACCCTGTAGATCAGGCATGTCAAACTCGTTTAGGTGTGCGGGCCGCATTGAAAATTTTCTATGGCGTAGAGGGCCGCAGCCAAAATCAGTTTGAAAAATATCATATTTGTTTCGCGGAGATTAGATAAAATACAATGGAATATAGTTATAAGTAAACTTGGAATTTAATTTAGCGTTGAATTTTAATTAAAGCTTTTAATGTTTTACTTTCTTATATTATAATGCATTATATCTATTGTCCTGATGCTTGACATCTTTTTTGAGATACTAGTTTATCAATATCAGGTTGAAGTTTATTTGTCACTGACACTTTTATGATTGATGATAAATTTATATTAGATAATATCGAACGATGAGGAGTTTTTGTAGCTTTCATAATGGAAAGAAAACTGCTCACATAGATAGGTAATTGCAAACATAGCAAGAATTCTGGCAACAAATTTCCGTATTTCAACGTAGCCTTCAGGCAAATAGCTTTAAAATTTTGGTAGAGCCACTTCAATGTATTTCGCTTTTAATAAAGAATCGCACTGCAGCTCTATCAACTCTAGTTGCAAATTATCAGCAGCATTTTTAAGGAGCAAGCGATAATGGAGATACCAACTACGAAAATTCTTGCTCGTATGAATTAAAGTCACGAAAACGTTTCTAGGTGAAGTACACAGAAAAAAAATCTGAATCCTTAACGACACTGAAATTGAAAACCTTTATTATTACATGACATGGAACGCGATTTATTGATGTAAATTTACAAAATAAAAACTGTTGAATCCTTAACAGCACTGAATTCTAATGACACAAATATTACTTGACACGGAACGCGATTATTTGATGTAAATTTACATCACATATGATGTAAATAAAAAGAAGCATCACATACGACGGAATTTTCAGTGCGAATTAAATATTACACGTCTTAATATTTTACAAGTCTTTCAAATTTTACACGTCTGTTGAAGATTGCAGACGTGTAATGTTCAACTCGCACTGAAAATTCCATCATATGTGATGCTTCTTTTTCGTTACATCATATGTGATGTAATTTTATAATTTTTTTTTGGTCACACGAAATTCTCAACAACACTGAATTGGAAATTTCTCAAAATTACACGACATGAAATATTACAATACACTGAACGTGATAATGTAATGTAAAATTATAAACTGTGAAGAACAAGACCAGACAAATGTGACAAAAACTGTTAAGTCAAGTCGTGCGCCAAAATATTTTCCCCGCGCGCGAGTAAGTTAATCGGTGTTGATGGTTCCCGGAGATATCCGAAAAGCAGGGATGCGGTTCTGGAAGCGGATCCACGGTGTTCAACATTGGATCCGGTACTTCGCGGAAAAAATAAAAGAAATAAAATAGGATGTGTGTTAAAAAAAAATTTGCCGCTTAATAAAATGAATCATATTAATTATAGATGAGTTTTATTTTTATTAAGAGACGTGAAAATTCCAGTATTGAATCATATTAACAATAAATAAAACAAAACAAATTCCAATTGGAAAGTTTTTCTTCCAACATTCAGTGATTTTATAATTTACATCATTTTTATTTTACACGTTGCTAAATTTTACATCATTTTTTATTTTACACGTTGCAAAATTTTACTGGTGTGTAATTTTCAACTAGCACTGAATATTCCGTCATATATGATGCTTCTTTTTATTTACATCATATGTGATGTAATTTTACAGATTTTTTTGGTAGTGTGTATGTACATATGTATATACCAAATGATGCAGCCTCATTTGATCTTTTCAGTTCTTGATACTTAGAGAAGTGCACAAGTTTTTCTTTGGAAATTTGGTTGATCCATAACCGTACCTTCGTTTGAAAGTTTTTTAAATAATCACAAGCAGTTATGATATTTTTTTCTTTTCCTTGAAGTTTTCAAATCTTGCAGGTGGCCAGTGAGATCAACGGCAAATGCCAAATCCTGAACCCAGTCGTCTGCTTGAAAATGTTCAACAAGTTCACCTTTCATTTCCAAAAATAATAATCTTTCCTCGTATTTAGCAAAACAAAATCTTTTTAATATTTTGTGGCAGGAAAACAGCGTACTTCTATGTAGTAGGGAACCCAATCGAATTCATGCCAATGTCTTCCAAAAATGTCGAAAATTGGCGATGATTCAAGCCACGGGAACGGATAAAATTTATAGTATCTGAAACTGGTTAACTAATTCTTTATCTGTATTAAACTCCATTTTTCTGAAAAATTAAAAGAAAAGCTTTGATATATTGGGTTATATATGAGGCTCTTGGAGAGAAAGGGTTGTAAGTGCAAAAATGATCATTTTTGAGTTTATCACTCTAAACAATTAGTTGTATTAAAATCTGTATTCAGTGCTTATTTCAGATTTTTATAATTTTATCTTCATACTTTTATGAACGGACAAACGCTACAACTTCCAAAAAAGTATATGGAAAATCGCACAACAAAGCAACTTTGAAGGGTGCTAAAGTAGGTTTTGTGTACTTATACCCCTTTCGCTCTGAGGGGCTCATATGATGTGACAGCAATTGTTTACAAAAAAACTGATTTTTCACTATGTTGTGTTGTGAGCCTACTAGGTTGAATGATTTAACTGAATCAAAGCAATCGAAAGATTCCTTTTAATTCAACCACGGTATACCGTGGTTGAATTAAGAGGAATCTTTCGATTGTTTTGATTCAGTTCAACTGATTTTTATTTATTTTCGTCAAGTTTCAAATTCAAAATCGACCGCTGAATCCGAATAGAAGTCATTAAAATATCTGCGAAGAGCAGTTTATTGGCCAGATTATAGAAAAAGATAATTTTATGAACAGAAGCTGAAGAAATTAAAATAACACAATTATTTTTTTCATTTTACAGTCTTTTCAAAAACTGTCCTAATCAGTTGTTCCATTTTTTTTTAATTTAGTTACCGATATGGTATTAAAATGACTCTCAATTGACAAATTAAAAATATTGTTAACTAGTTGTTGTAATATCGAAATAAAGAACTCAAGTTTGTATCGGAAAACTGATATCGTAATCATCTTTATTCAAGTCAAGTGATGTTAAAAGGTCAGGTTACAATAGTAATTGATATTGATAAATGGATTATTAAAAATGCATGCTGTTTATACTCACGTATTTGGAAAGGTTTGAGACAATAAGAAGACTTCAGCGGTGGGATATGTTTTTGTTCAATTCCGGTGCAACCAACACACTTACCACAAAATAAACTGAACGTTAGACAAGTGGTCACTGACGCAAAATTATTCAGTGCTACAAATTTAATTTCGGAAATTTTTTGATTCTTTAGGATGTGCTTTTTTATAATGAATAATGTTGATATTCACGCTCACTTACATCTTAAATTTAAAAAAAAATCACAATAAGTCTATTGTTCCATCGGTAAAACAAAAATAATAGAACCAAAATACTTGATTGACATTAAGTTGAAAACGTTAAAATTCAACTTTATTTTTTTGCAGTAACATTTCACATAAAAATCAGTGGTGTATTTTTTTGTGACAATTTAAGTCGGGGCTACGCGGGCCGCATTGACCAAGGCCGCGGGCCGCATGCGGCCCGCAAACCCCCAGTTTGACATGCCTGCTGTAGATGGAGCTGATCAAACATGATAGAAGAATGTTATCCGAACTTTTGGTTGCTTAGGATGATGTTGTTTGTCTATGTTTGTGTCAGTGTGCAGAGTTTAACGTTTGTTTAAAATTTTAACGGCGTGTTAGAAAATTGATTGTTTATGGTAGAAATAACGTCGCAATTTATAAAAGAAATTTCTGTAAACAGCAGAGCTTTGAAAGTTGATTTTACATTTTAAAAATCCAATATAAAACGGTTGACACACGTTCCGGAAAAAAATTGAATAAAGTTATTGAAAACTTGAAATGCCTTTATCTCGAAATCTTGTGGTTGAAAAACTCAATTCACGACCTAATGATAAAGTATGTGGAAATCGAAGATTCTAAATGGTACTCTGATGTTGGTTCTATTTTCTTATCCCTTAACAACTTTTAGAATATTACATTTTACATAAAGATTCAATGGTATTAGTGAGTGCAAAATTTTTATCTGTCAGATCGTTATTTTCATCAAACAAGAAACATGTAGGTAGACGTCCACTTTTCTACCCTCCAATACAAAATTCTGCTTCATCAATCAATTGACCATTGCTTAAAAATACGCGTATTCGAAGATTGTCTCGAACTGATACATAACCACGACAATACTGTAAAAACATTGATTCCATTATTCGAACGAGCCTATCTTCTATGTACGAATTTTCGTCTCAATGTAGATTGTGGGCTGTTCAATATATTTACATACGTGGGTGCGAAGTGTATTTCGACTACAATTGAAAGAAGGAAGCTAGAAGTACCTACCAAAACAATATGGTAAGGAAGTCGAGCCACTATGACGATGCCGGCCATGGTGAAGGTCCTAGAAATTCGTCTTGAGAAAAAGTACTCATATATCTTATATGACCGAATTCTTCGTCGAATCCTGAATGGAAACTATCAAACCAAACCATACAAGATCCCAAGGGTTAAAGACCCTTCAATGATGAGAAAAAAAATTCTGCCAAACAATTTTCTCGAAGACCGTAACTTAGAATCTATTAATCAAACAGTTTACAAGCTGGTGAATACAGCTCAGTATTTTGGCATTGAAAAAAAAATCATCTGCTAACACTACCAGTACTTAGCGTAGCATTATTTGCAAAGAAGTCGTGCTCGCTAAGAACCACAAGCTACGCCAGTTATAATTTTTCCCATATAAACGGTTCCTACATAGAACATTCGGACCAAACGATGTGTTTTAGACCTAAGGCCAGGGCCATAGGAAGAACTGTCTCATAGGGGGAGGGAGAGGGAATTTTGCTATTATATTTTTGCTTGACCAATAATGCAAGCATGAACAAACGGTGGAAATTATCGATTTGTTATACTTTGATTATTCATGATAAAGTTTTCTTTATATTCATAGTTATGTGCTTCAAACATAAACTTTCATAAATAAGTGCTGAAGTTTTTGAAATTTTTTTCTTAGTTTGTATTATACAAATTTGGGAAAGAAAATTTGGAGCTTAGAATCAGCAATTATTTAAAAAAAATCACCCTGACTTTTGTGCATTTTCAAATATTATACCATCAGTGAAAGAATTAAGGGTATAAGGTCGTAAAAAATGAAAGACGGAGATTAAAATTTGCCAATTTGAAATTCTTTAATGCTCGATTGAAATTTAAAATTTCAGTTTGAAACATTGTTTAAAAAAAAATGGTGACGGTCTAATCAAACCGAACTGAACGCCATTAGCCCTTTAAAAAGTCACTGGAATTCCAGGCGAAAAAAATGCAAAGACGAAATCTATGTTGTTTGAACCAGGGGTATAGTTTATTATTTAAAAAATCTTCAGGTCCATCATACCCTTTTGAAATTTTTTAAATTCAGCTTTATTAAATAATTTTTTTCGTGGCAATCGGATCGATCTAGTCGAAGACCGAACCATAAAAATTTAAAGGTACCATAGACATATGGCATTTTTACCAGAACATTTCATCTGGAGTTTGTATGATTTTGTCAGAAAAGATTTTATTTAAAATTCATTTCAAAATTGATATTCCGTGGGAATATTTTTTTATATCAAAACATAATGTTATCATAAAACATAATCTTTTAAATGACTAAAATATTTTATAAAATTTTTGATTTTCATCTGAATTGTGTATCTTGACTGCAGCTTATTTCTGGTTCTTAATGTAATGTAAAAACATATTATTTGTTATTATTAGCTAATAACAAATTAATAATAAATTTCTCTGTTTCAACAAATTCTAATTTATTCGCTTCCAGCATTTCCGTCTTGGAAAAGAAAGAATCCAATGACTTGGCATTTGCCAGAAGATTACACCTTCCACCATACAAACATACTGTACACACGAACAAAACAGGAAGAAAGAGAATGGGAAATTGTTTTTCCCTTTTGAACTTTGACGTGATCCTATTTTGTCTGTTTAGAATGGAAATCTTGCATTGCGCCCCTTTCTCATTCGACCCTTTCGATCCGGAGCAAAGCCATAGTCAGTATTTTGCGTGGGAGTATATGTAGGGTTTTCGAACAATAAACCCGACGTAAGTGGGTAATAATGCTGATACGTTTCGAGTTTACCATCCCTTACTCAATGGGGAGCGGTATTGAGGGCTCTTTGAAGCGAAGGGTGCATTTTGGATTTATTCCGGCGGATTTCCGGCTGCCATGATGCGTGAGTGTACCAGATTATCGGAAGGAACAATGGCGATAGTGATCGGAATGCACGTTTTACATTCACGTACCACACCACCTAACAATTCGATAGCAGTTCATTTCCGAGCCTCCAATCATCGTTCGTGGGTTGCCTGCAGTCAATCAAATGGCAATACAAACGGGCGGTGATTATGTTTATTGAATGTTGTGCGTGGGTGTGAATCCGATACACCGACCCGGAATGCGGTAAAAACGTGAACGATGGCTCGGTCGTTAATGGCGTCGTCGGCAGCGGTGGCGATGAGGAAGGAGGGCTCAGATGCATGACGTTCACCGGGTCGGGAAGATCAATTATTTGGAACAAATGGCTGGTGTTTGATGTGGAATTGTTTATTGGGTGACTTACTGTCGGGCGTCAATTTGTACGTGACAAACGATGGATTTGATCAACTACCGTTGAGGAATCACGCGTCAGGAGATTAATAAGACAGGATAACAGTTTTGTTTATGTTTTGTTATAGGAGCAAGTCTTTGAGAGATATACATAACCGAGACTGAATTTAAAAAGAAACATTTCTGGACTAGAGTAGTCTAACCGGGTTTATCGAATCCGGTAAAACCGGTAAAACCATCCAGTTTATCAATGCCTAAATTCTGATTTTGAGATGCATGAAATACCGGTAGTTCCGATACTTTTTTCTTGATCCTTTGGCTTTAAAGATGGAGTTGAATTCAATGAATTCACATTGATAGGAGATTCATTTGTTTCTCAAATATGTTATTTGGATTTAGTAGAGAATTATTAAATTTGCTTTCAAAAAGCAAACATTTAATTTTATATCAAGAGTACTTACTTACTTAATGTTCCCGTGCTGATCCTCCGGTGCATAGGGCCGTGATAAAAGACCTCCACTGCTGGCGATCCGTAGCCACCGTCTTGACTTGCTGCCAGTCAAGGTTCTCGTCAACTTTGCGGATTTCAGCGGCTAGACTACGCCGCCACGAGCTTTTGGGCCTGCCTCTTCTTCGATGCCCATCTGGATTCCAGTCAAGCGCCTCTCTGCAAATCTCGTTTTCATCTCTTCGCAGCGTGTGCCCAATCCATCTCCCCTTACGTTCCCGAATCTCAATTTCTAGCGCCTTTTGATGACACCGGCGATGAAGTTTCACGTTTGAGATCCAATTGCCAGGCCACCAAGCGTGGTTGAGCGATTCACAAAAACTTGCAGTTTTCGCGTTGTTACCGCATGTGTGCACCAAGTTTCGCACCCGTACAGCAATACGAATTTGACGTTTGAGTTGAAGATTCGGTTTTTAGTTCGTAGAGAGACCTCTCGTGAGCGCCGGATGTTTCGGAGACTCGCAAATGCAAATCGGGCTTTTCTGATGTTTTGTTGTTGTTTTCTTTTTTCCGGGATTTTCATCCTCGCGGATGATTCATCCCTTTTGGGCTTTTCTGATCCAATGTCTTTCTTAGTACAACCATCAGGCGTAAATTGGAAGCACTCCACTTTCTCAACCTATTGTCCAACTACCATGAAATTGAAACGATTTCCTGTGTTGATTTCAATCGACTTGGTCTTTCCGACATTGACTTTGAGACCTGCTGCCTTGGAACTTTCGGTGAGGTCGTCGAGTTTACTCTGCATGTCTTGTTGTCTTTGGACAGGGTGAGCAAAACAATATCGTCTGCCAGGTCAAGGTCGTTCAACTGCTCTATTGTCGAAGGATCCCACGGCAATCTTCGGTTTGGTCTACAGTTAATCAATCCAGTCAAGATCTCCTCCATTACGATGAGAAAAAGTAGCGGGGATAAGATACATCCTTGTCTCACTCCAGCAATTACTGGGATTGGATCAGGCAAGACACCGTCGTGCAAGACCTTGCACGAAAATGCCTCGTATTGTGCTTCCCTCGTCGCCTTAGAGCCGCCCAGATGTTTTCATGGTTAAGTCGGTCGAATGCTTTTTCGAAATCAATGAAAAACAGTAGAAGAGAGTCCTGGAATTCGTTGATTTGTTCCAGTATGATTCGTATCGTTGTGATGTGGTCCACACATGATCGTCCGGATCGGAATCCAGCTTGTTGCAGTCGGAGTGTTGCGTCGATTTTCTCTTGGATCCTGTTTAGGATCACTTTGCAGAGTATTTTGAGGGTTGTACAGATCAACGTTTTGCCTCGCCAGTTACCGCACTCTGTCAGGACTCTTTTTTTAGGGACCTTTACGAGGATACCCTGCATCTAGTCGGCCGGGAATGTTGCAGTATCCCAAATGTCAGCGAAAAGACGGTGCAACGTTTGTGCTTACAAGGCAGGGTCGACTTTGAGTATCTCAGCAGGAATGCAATGGATTCCAGGCGCTTTGTTGGACTTCATGTCTTTGATGGTCGCTTCTATTATAGTCAGCGAGGGTACTTCCGAGTTGACGCCATCTTAGCTTAGCTTAGCTTGGTTGACTACTCACATCCACCTTTAACCATTTAATTCGAAATGCTAAATCAACATTTTTCTTTTGTATGAGTTTATCAATGCAAGTTTAAGTTATGTATTTATAAAATGTTTTCGTTAGTTGGAAAATATCGTTATGGAAATAAATGCATTTTGAACTCCATGATCGCAGGCGTGGCTAAGTAGAATGAATTCCACATCGCCAATGGTTGCTACTCCGTGATTAACCGAGGCCATCAGTTTTGTTCAAAGGTCAAATGAACGGAGGCTGGGATTGGCCGCACATTCACAATGCTCAAACCTGATGCTCTCTCTTTAAATATCAATAACGGCGCCGGCCACGTCCTAGTAGTCAATGGATAGATTGGAAAAGGTAGAAAGGGATGAAAGTTCAATCTTGTGCTTTAGGACCGAGGTCACCTCTGCATCCTAGCAAAACAATTTTAGTTTGCAGGTGTGGGTTAAAGGATATGATCGGGAGACACTTTTGACTAGTGTGATCAAAATTATCAAGCCTTTTCTTCTACTCTCCTTCTATTGCCTAGTTAAACTAGTTGATATTTTTTCCTGGAAATTATTCCCTATCTTAATCTTACAATAAGTCTCACTACTGAAACTCGAATTAAAAAAAATTACCTTAGTTTGGTTCTATTTTAAAAAGATTTTTTCAGAACAAAGTTTCAGTTTGTTTGGATTACGTGTCGCTACTAAGCCTATCTTTTTATGACCAATCACCAATGTTACTATACTTAAAACTGCTTTGATTAAAAAATCAAAAACATTTGAACAAATGTGCTTAATTGATTGATTTCGTTACTTCTGAATACTTTTTCTTTGGTCGACTTTTAAATACAAAAAAAGATCAATGAATTTCAAAAATTTCACAAAAATAAGAGAATAAATAGTTAGAATATGTTATTGCATTTGCATTTATCTTACGCTATCACATTAAAAGTTATTGATGTTATTGAAATTCTAACATGTTGTTTGGAAATTTTATGGAACCCATAATGTAAGAAACGTAAAGCACGCAAAATTTTCTGTACTCGTTTTCTTGTTGGAAAGGCTATTCTCCTTGCTTTCTATTTTAGTTAATTTTGTTTTCATTCGTAAATCTACGGCACTTGACATTCTTAAATCTTTGATTCAAATAAATTTAATTTTATTGAAATTGAAAAAAAAAATTATTGAAAATTATTTTAAAAATAAGTTTTAAACTTATTATATAATTAATATGTAATCAAGTTATTATTTCATATTTACTAAAGCAAAATAATACAAAACATGAAAATAAATAATTAAATAATCTCAAATATTGTTTAATTTTTCTTCAGACTTTTTCTCGATGTATTTTCATGCGCTTTTTAAATTTGTTCAGTCTCATATAAAATCAATGAATGGAAAATAAAATCATTAATATACCTTTTCGAATTGAATTTTTTTCTAAACGTGAATCTGATAGGGTTTATAAAACTTACTTCAGAAATTGTATGCAAATTTCATCGAACTCGACTATCATACGAGTTTCTTGAAATCTGAACTTTTCAAAGGGTTTTTATCGAACTTCCAAACGCAATGTTTCCAGTCATCAAGTATCTGCGCTGTCAAAACTTTGTAAATTCACTTTTTTTTTTAAATAATTATAGAACAATTATATAATTGTGAATGCCATCAAATAATGCACAATTTACACAATGTACTTATCTTTTAACCGTCCTAAAATTATTGGATAAGCTGGTCTCCGGTCTTGTTGGTCCGGGAGGCGTAGCACCAGACTTTTTTACCGCAGCTTCTCAAAAACACCGATCCAAACGCAGAAAATTCACATTTTTCACCTTTGTCGGGCCGGAGGGCGCAGTGCAAGCCCCTCTTCTTCTTTCACACAGAATAATGCAATTTTTAAAACTTTCTAAACTCCGAACTTGTGTCTTCTGGTTCATAATTACATAATACCACTCGATGAATAAACCGATCACCTTATGGGAATGTTCTTTTTCGGATTTCTTCGAAAATTTCCTTCTAAAAGAAAATTTTCACGGACGGAGCGAAAAAAAACGCGTGTTGCTCACACAAAGCATCGCCTACTTTTATCGGTACTTCCGAGTTGACGCCATCTATGCGACTAACTGTTGACGCTTCAAGCTGCGGGTTTTGTTGGCCATCGCTATTCGTGACTCGGAAGAGCTATTCGAAATGCTTAGTCCATCGTTTGAGCTGATCTGTTTGATCTGTCAATAACTGACCTGCTCGTTTTTTTTGCTTCATTCTTGTCTACAAGCTCGTTTAACTGTCTTTTCCAGCTCCGCATATCGTAAGAAGGCGGCTGCTTTGGCCGACCCGGTACATGCCTGCTCAATTCCGACATTCGCCTTTCTCCGATCATCGACCATCCTCCAAATTACATCCGACATTCATTCACTTCTTCTTCTACAAACTTTACCGAGAGTACCATGGCTTTTCGTGATAAATGCATTCTTGATTATACACAACTGTTCTCCGTCTGTCGACAGCTCCGAGGCTTGGCATTCAAGTTGTTCAACGTATGCCCTTTCCACCTCAGGATTCTCCAACCGGCGGACGTCGTATCGACACCCGACTTTTTCCTTGCACCATTGGACACGCGCAACTCTTATAGTGTTTTCGTTTATTGGCAGTGGCAACCTAGTTACCCACGAGTTTTGCCCTAACTGCTGTTATTATGTTCGGTTATTAATTCAGAAGTCCACTAGTTTTGCCCGAGATTTGAACCTCAAGCAGGCCGTTGCACCCCGTAAAGGTTGTCAGTGTTGGGGGTAAGCATAAGGGTGAGTATAGCAACCATATATTTACATCGTCCCGGGTAACGATTCTGTTTGTTTATTCAGAAAAAGTTTTGCCCCGCGCGAGTTGAGATAAACGAAAACGGCATTAGTCGTATCTCGCCAAGGACGATATGATGGTCAGATGCAATGTCTGCGCTTCGTTTGTTGCGGACATCAAGAAGGCTCCTTTTCCATTTTCGGCTGATGCAGATGGGGTCAATTTGATTTTCTGTTCGTCCATCTCGAGATACCCAAGTGACATTATGTGCTGGTCGATGGGGGAAAAACGATCCACCGATCACCATGTTGTTGTTGCCACAAAATTCTACAAACAGCTCTCCGTTTTAGCTCATCTGTCCTAGGCCATGGCGCCCCACGATGCGCTCAAGGTCCTGATTGTTGGAGTCAATTTTTGCGTTGAAGACACCTTAGTGAATTTGAATGTGACCCTTCGAAATTTTCTCAACAATGCTGTTAAGTTGACTGTAAAACTGTTCTTTCTTCTGCAAATCGGCAACGTCAGTTGGCGCACAACACCGGTGCATAATTCTTTCGATTATCGGTTTCCATGTTATGAGCGCCGCATGGGCCTGCGGGCTTAACAGGAAACCAACTCCTCGTTCCCGAGTAGCATGTTCTCCTCGTATGCCAGAGTAAAGCAGCACTTGCCCGGACTGTGTCCTATGTTCTTATAACGTGAGGCCCGACGCTCTTCCGTTTTTAAGTGGGTGGCTTAAGCGCCACTTCCGGATGGAAGACCAACTACCCTGTCTTAGTTTGCCCAGTTGATGAGATTCGGTCGCGAGTTCCTGTTGATTCCCTATTTTGGGAAGGAAGCGGAAGGGTTTCCCGAAAGGGATTCGTACCTCGTCTCTTTTGAGGGGAGTTAGCTGTTGTTCGTCCTAAAGATAAACTACCAGGGATTATGCCGTCGTACAAGACTCTGCCCTCTCCGCCGGTTTAGCGAAAGAATGATCGTGACTGGATTCGCGGCCAGCTTCCGCAGTAAAAGAAGTGAAATTGAAATTACGCGAACAAAAAAAGGAATAACTTGTAACCCCCTTTCCCAATGCCTTAATAAATTGTACATTTTCGAATTCTCGTTTCCTTCGAGACTTATCTGAGCCGCCTTACATTTGTGCGAAAACATTCCATTAATTCTGTGTTTATTTACATTTGTAGTGTGCTAGGCCTAAGCTTTTCCTTCTCTCTCAAACTTTTCTGGTAGTTCTGCTGCGGTGATTCGGCGGAACTTTTTGGTCGGCGGATTACGGCGCAGCTAGAGAGGATGTTCTCTAGCTAGCCGTCGTGGCCGGTAAACCTGGTGCGTCACGAAATTCGGCGTAGGGCGACTTCCTCTGAAGTGATTACCGTGGACTTTGGCAAAATTTGTCGGGAAAATGTACGGTGTTTTACCCTACGCTCGAATTTTGCGCTTTTTTCCACAACATACCTTTTTGATCGATCTAATCTCGTAAAACTTTTGCCACGGCATTACCACTATCCTACGCTTTCTAGGTCTAGGCTTATCGAGAGAAGTTAATTAATTAACGCACTGACAAAGGAAACTACAAGTGTTCAAAATTACCAAGTCTGAATGGTTTTTGACGACAAAAGATAACCGATCTTTCCTACGCTAATCACCGGGAATAAATGGGTCAGGAGATCTTTTCGTCATCTGGCTTACTGGATTAGTTTAACTTCGTGACCGGAACTACCGGATCCGACTATGTCGAATCGCGAAGTTAAACAATTAAATCCTCCCTCGCGAATTTTTGGACAGCCCTTGTCTTCCCCTTCCAAATCCGAGATTAGAAACCAATCTTTTTCTTCCCAAAAATTGTGGTTCACAACTCTTCCCGAAGGAGGTCATTCACCTGATGCAAAAAAAGTCTGTTGTCGGTGGTCTACGGAATGTGGCGACTCAAGCCACTTGTTAAAATTTGGAAATGTGTTGGTTGATCTAATGCTTTTATCAGCATATGAATGTCGAAATGATTTCGCTTTAGGAATAAAATAATTTAATTTACACTTATTTATTTTGGTTAAACTATTAATAATATAATTATATGAATATTTACAATCGTTTATCTCAAATCAATAAGTATTTGATATTGGCCTTACAAAGAAATGTTTTACATAGTTGACCCGTTACATTCTCCAGTGTAAGGCCAACGGACTTCGCTCAGTCCCAATATCTCTAGCTTGAGGCGGCTAGCTTCTCTGGCAAGTTGAGCCAGCTTACCTGGCTGGGCAAGAGTAAAAACATTTCAAGTTCCAATTCGTGTTCGTGTTTTCATGCTAAAAGTCGTCGTTAAAGTTCCAGGTCGGCCATTTCTTTCGGATTTCGTAAAAATTTTATGAATCGAGAGCAGTTGGTTGTTAGCTTAAGGTTCTTATCCCACGATGGGGCTGCCATCTTGGACTTAGCTGGCGGGAGCCGCATTTCATAATTCCAGCCGCTCGCTGCGAGGCAAACGCTGTTTGAGCTGCCCCTGACCTGGAAAACAGACGCGTGCGGCTACTTTCTCAGTCTGCATTGCGGATAATAAGATGAGTTTTGAAAGCGTTTGAGAATTTTTTCAAATTTTCAAATAATTCAAAAAAAAATTAAATTATGTTCTTTTTTTTAATAATTAAAATGATGTTTATTGCATAATTGAAAATACTAAATTACAATTCTTTTTTACATGTGTCATAAAACATTACACTTCACTTGCAGAGTTTTACTATAAGAACAGTGGCTAACAACATTCATTGGACATTTAAACGTAAACAAAAAAAAAATCATCATTATCAATAGAGAAGGGAAATCTTCAAAGCTACTACTGTGTACGTCTACGTCTCCTAGCCTCCCGTCTACGGGGACGAGTGACCAGAGCTTGCGCGTAAAGAGCTTCCATTGCATTTGCTGGAACTATCTGCTGCTTTCGACCTATTGCGTCTCTTTCCGAGGTATCGCCAGTTTCGTTAGCCAATATCTTTCGCTCACGTTTTTTTCCTTTCTCCATCTTTGTCGTCTCCAGCCTCGGATTCGATACATCGCTTTTGGTTTCGTTATTCAAATCGTCGTTTGCAAGATCCATGTTGTTCTTAAGAGCCTCCCTCTGATCACTGATTGTACACTCTTCGTTGTCGATAACTTTTACTGGCGACACAGTGCATCACTCTTAAGTAATCATTCTTCGGGCAGCTTCGGGCTGACCACAAATGGTAGCGAGTGTGACACCGAGTGGGCTAGCCCTTGCAGAATGTGTTTAAGCAGCAAATGTGTTTAACCGGTTTGATACAAGGCGATCGCTAGCATTTAGTCTTTTCGGGCAGCCTTGAGATGGTCCAACGCACCTCACGTAAAACATCTACTTGGCAGACCTTCGTAATATACTCTGACTTTTATGCAATGGATATGGAGTTGTGCTGGAATCTCCTCCATCACCTCCATATGCAAGTCTCTCACCCCATTTAAAATTGGAAATCCTGTTTCAGCTGAAAACCGTTCTCGCACTTGCTGTTGAATTTTGCCATACTTCGACATAACCTTGACAATTTCGTTGTCGTCCGCTTCTGATGGTAAACCAAAAATTCGGATGTAATTCGAAGAGCCATTTGCCACTGAAACACCGACGTTTTTCGTGGAATCATCTCCATAGCAAAACGTCACTTGCGATCCTAATTTCATAAATGCATTTTTCATTTTTTTCTTCTGATTGTAATCGCACGAAAAGACAATAGTTCTCCCTGTACATGGCATTTAGATCATTGCTCGACCACGAATGCTTTTTAAAAAAAGCGAACACCTCGATGTTGGATGGATTTCTTGAGTTTGAACCAAACCGTTAAACAATAGTGTTTTCACGTTTGGGTTCCATCTTGTTCCAGTTTTTTCATTTTCCGATAAAGTACACTCTACTATTAGTTCTCCACTTTCCACGATGAGCACAGCTAGAGAAACACGTCCGCATTTAACGAAGCGTAAAGCCGAACTGTGCTGTTTCAATCTGCCGCGACCTTTAGCTGAAAGCAAAGTGTCATCAGCAAATAATCTGCTGCCTTTTTCCTTCTGGAACGTCAGGAAGATCAGAAGTAAAAGTATTGTATAATGTTGGCCCAAGTTTACTGCCCTGGGGGACGTCAGCTCTAATGAATGTCCTTTCAGAGCATGAATTTTGATCAATTCGTTTGTTTATAGTTTTGATCACCGTGCGTGCCTGTAGTTTTTAAAAGATAGTATATTCGTTCTGACTTACAGATAAAAGTATTGAAATTGTCAGGAGAACAAAGAACAATAATTTTTATTTAGGAGATAGATAAATTTCAAATACAACGCGATTAAACGCTATCAAAGAAATGGTCTCAGCATCTTGCCACAAACAAGTTCACCACCATTCAAGTTGAGGTAATCATTCCGGCACTTATGAATTCCATTTCGAGAAAAAAAAAGTGCCACGACAAATGCAATGAAAAATTAAACGTGACTGCAAACTATCACAATAAGGTTCGCCGTAATCAACCGACCGTGGCGTGCAAGCGGATGGCACAAAGCAAGAGCGAACCAAAGATTAAAAAGCAGAACTGTTAAAATGCATTTTGATAATCGCGTTAAGTGCAAAGTCCATTTTATCCCCAGTAGACACCTGGACTTGTTGTTTGGCTGTCTGGTTGGTTGACTGAGTGCGGGTGGCCTGGCTGTAGCAGCAAAAATGAGTGCTCGCGAAAAACTTTATGCCATCATCATCTCCTGCTGCTCGCTGAACGAAATGGTTGTTCCAACAAGTCGGGGTGCTCGGGGATCAGCCGTAAAGTATGCAAACTCCTAGGTGCAAATTTGAGCCAATTGCGAACCCCTGAATGGTTGGTTGTCTTGAAAGTTTTGAGCAGCCGGCAGGGAACGGAGACGGATTCACCGGATGTTCCGTGGCCGTGTCACCTACGCAGCTTGGCTTGCGGTTTGTGCCACTCCTACTTTGGCCGGGCTAGTGCATCAGCAGCAGTGCCCTGCAATTCACCGGCAATAATGCTAATTGTATTTGCGAAGAACTGCTGCTCCACCATCATCAAGCATTATTAAATTTTCATATTCAATTTACTTTTATGCGAAACTAGTTGACTGCTCGACAGTTTTGCCGCCGTTGTCGTCGTCGTCGTCGTCGTCTTATAAAGCTGTTGACATCTTTGCCGCGTCGCCTTTTAGGAGAGGGGGGAGTTTGACGATGTCCCAAATGGGAAACCTTTTGAAGACCGGCAATATTGGGTGGAAATTTGACGCCATGTTGTGAGGAGCTGATGGGTTTTGCATGCACTTTGGCAAAACTTAGAAGTTTTGCTTGGAGCTAGACCGTTTGCGAACCAGAACGAGTAACATTTAGGAAGTCATCGAAATGGTGAAGTATAAAACATGAAAATTTGAAATGTTTACAAAGAAAAATTAAAAAAGGTGAATTAGAATGGAAATGGAAGCTTGTGATAGATCTTAGTTGGCAAAGTCGTTGCCTCTCGAGCCGATGTCTATAAGTTCGAGCCCAAGAGTAATCATCGAACACAGTCAGGCCCATGCGCAAGACCCCTGTCATGGAGAGGGGGTTTCGAAATTGAATGTTAGCTAAAAATTAAAAAAAAAAAACTACCAAAAATAAACAACAAATAAGCACATTAATTTGTTCTAAAGCCATTTTCTAACCACACATGTTTTAAAAAATAATAAATTTTGCTGATGAGGACGCTAAAACCTACCAAATCAATCATTAAAACATCACCATAATGGTGTAACGCTGAGTTATAAATAAAAATCTATTAATTGTTTTAAAATGTTCAGACGTTTTTTTAAATCTTTCTTAAATGTTAAAAAATACTTATCTTCGTATTTTGTTTCAACTTTCAAATATCTACCAAAATCTTTAGGTTTATCTTCATTTTTAAATTCTGATTTATTGTGTTTTGAGCACATTATCTTCTTGATAGCCCATAAGTCTAAAATAAAAAAAAAAACAAAGTTTCTACATTTTTTCCTTTCCAGAACCCAATACTTCATGTGACGGCGACACAATTTTTAAAGCTTGAAATTATTAACTATTATATCTGCGCTTGAAAATTCATCACCGTTTACCTTATTTTTATAATTGTCAACTTCAAAAATGTTCTTTTTTTACCATTTATTTTAATAACTGCCATAATTTTCAAAAAAAAAAATGATTTTGGGCAATCAAAATTTAATATTTAATTCTTTTTATCATTTTTTCCTGACTTTGATTGAGGCATTTTTTTATTATCTGACGGGTTTGCGCCGGGGATCTTCGGATTTTCTCCAAAATTTTAAATTTTGGTTGTTTCAGTACCATAAAAAATGTGTTTTTACATATTTCTTAATCATTTATTATTCAAGTTAAATAACTTTAATGCTATATAAAATTGCACATCTAAGCGCATTCAAATTTTACCAGCTATCCAAATAAAATAACGAAAATATAGATATAGAGTAAGGGGGGGGGTAAAAGCATGAGTCGGGTAAAAGTACGTTTTGGGACTATCACAAACCGAGCAAAATAAAATTCAAAACTCTGGTGTGGATTTATAGTGATTTGGACTGCCAACAACCAGCCATAATTTTTTTCGTAGAAATTGAAAATACTCCGAAAAATTAGGTAAAGTAGCTTTTTTGCTTGAATGATGTAATATTTCCAATAACGGCAAACATTTTTGTGCAATCAAAAGTCTGACTTTCAATGAAAGTTTTAATGTGTCTTTTTAGTTGGTTTTAATCACTATCGAATGCTTTAGAAAGAATTGTATTACTATGTCTCTGTTCTGCACAACAAACTGTGAATCATGAAAAACCATGAAAGAGCAAAAGTACGAACTACAAATGGGGCAAAAGTACGAAGGGTCTACTGAAGTAAATCTGAACGGAAAATTTAAACTTTTTTGGCTTTCTTACAGAAAGGCATAGGGAACGGTCAGTTGGGGATATAATTAATTAAGGGTCCAAGACCCCACTTTATAGGTACCAATCGACTCAGCTCGACGAGTTACGATGATGTCCGGAAATTTGTATGTTCCATAAAAACGTTCTTAACACATTAACTCCTATTCTAGGTTTCACGATTTTGATGAATTTAGTATCAAAAAATTGGATTTTTTTTCCTGTAGGACTTATCTCAAAACCAAAAAAAAAAACAAAATTGTTTAAAAATTTTCTATTCCATAGAACATATCATGCTTACGTTGGCTTCAAAAAAGGTAGCCATTTGCTCAGCAGCAACAGCCAGCAATCGCTAAATTAATTACGGAGGCGATCGAAAATTTGACAAAAAGTTCATCAAACAGCAGAGAATCGAACCCACGACATCTAGCATGAGAGTTTAGGAGGCTAACTCCTAGACCACTAATGAGTGTTGAGAATTGTGGCTCTCAAACTTGAACAGTTTGAAATATTTTGATAGTAAATGAACTCGTTGAATATCAGTTCGCTTATCCTCCAAAAAACGTACTGACCACCTTTTTTTTATATTGAGTTTAGTAATTTTTGCTATCGATTTTCTTTAATTTTAATCTTTTTAATAGATTAATCATATATAATTCAGAAATAAGGAATCCATTATTGTGTCATTTATTTCCAAAGATAATTTACATTCAGTAAGAAAGCCTCCAATCCACTGATAAGTGTATTAAATCGGGTTTTTTAAATGCTCTGGAAACATCAGCGAATATTTTTGTTTCTACAAGACTTGCTCGCGCAAAAAATTGGTCAAACTCAATGAGAACTGGATACTGTAAACCTGTTAAATATGGACAATTGGTGAAGAACTAAAATTTGCGCAGGTTAATCTCTCATGTATAGAATTTGTATAAGAAGCGAACACAGGAGCTGCTTTTGTAAGCAAAGAATGATACAAAATAATTTTCCTCTTGACTTAATGCAGAACTGTGGAATTTTAAATGGTCGTACTTTTACCCCACATCAATTGAACTTTTGCCCCAGAGGTGGGATAAGAGTACGTATCGATAGCAGTTAGGCATTTTCACTACTGCTATCAAATGCGTCGATCGATTATCTTTTTAATTTTGTTGAAGAAAGATAAAAGTCTAAAGAATCAAATGTTCTTGGTTTTTTTGGAAAACAACCGGCAAAATTATCTAAAAATAGGATAGCACTAAGGTTGTGCTTTTACCCACCATACTCTATATATTGATTCTCGGTATGAAATATAGAAAATATGTTAAAAACAACGTTCAAAAGTACCGCCTGCATCACCAAAATTTTTAAATTATATTTAATTTTATAGTCCTATCAATTTCACAACTTTCATCTGAAGACACCAAAGTGGGCCAACATATCCTTCAAGAGTTATGAAAGAAACAGACAATAAATCTCTTTTTCAATGTCAAAAACTAACAATTTTCGAACAACTTCACTCACATATAGGGACTTCTTCACTTATCGCACGCGTATGCATCGGCGGTGAAAAATGTGCAAAAAATACTATTTCATAGTCGAATTAGTTTTACAACTTTCACCTTAAGATACCGAAATTAGCCAATCACTCATTCAAGAGTTATGGAAGAAATAAGGACCATAATGTAGGGTTGCCATCCGTCCCGCAAAAGCGGGACATGTCCCGCTTTTTTGTTGAATGTCCCGCTGTCCAGCTTTTTCTTCAAAATGTCCCGCTTTTTTTCTTGAAAAACTTTAACAAAGTTCACTTTTTTACACTAGTAAAAATAAAATCTGAACCCCTATTTAATGGTTCAACACAGAAAAACTTTCAATTTTTTTTCCTTAAATAGCCAGCATTTTTCATCTAATATATAAAGATGAGTTGGACTATATATGTTTGTTTGTATGCACCTTATACAAATCCACACCGCTTAACCGATCAGCCTGAAATTTGGTACAGTTATGTGTTTGGACCATGGTAAGGTTTTAGTAATAGTTTTGAGTCCCTCCCTCCAAGGATAAGGGACCCTCCCAAACAACTTTCGTTTTTATTCCCACAAATCAAAAGTCATAGCACCCATTTTTCAAAACCGAATTTTCCTTTTGGCGGGGTTGTTTTCACCATCATCATGGGCCGGGTATTAGAAACGACCATCCAAAGTTCACGTGTACTGGAAAGCAAATCAAAGCTTGCTGAGCATAAAAAATTTGAATGGAGAAATTTTGGCGGGTGTTTTTCCTTCTTCTGTTCAAAGCACGTGGCACCGGTGCGAGGCATTTGATTGCATTAATGAGCCTTCATTTAGGATAGAAAAAACTACTCACCTGTTAGAAATATATTGAGAAGAACAGTGGTTGAGAATCTACTAGAATATGCAGTGTGTAAAGTATGGATACATTAGTTCATTATGAATCGACTTCTTCGGTTGAATAACTATTTGGACTGAAAACTAATGTTACAGCTTTTAGGAACCAACCATTTTCATATTTTTGGAACTTCTTATAGGAAAAAAAAATAAAACAGAAGGTTGTAAGTTCAAGGCAGTGACCTCTACATTTTGATTGGCGTGTAGGAATTTAATTTACAATGAGAATTAGACTATCAAACGTTCATTTTATGCAAAAAATAAAACCAAATCCAACGCACGAGACTTTTAGTAATTAAATCTGAAGTTTTTTGTTTTATACCATTCAATTTCATTTGTAAATTTTTAATTATTATTGATCATAGATGTGTCCAATTCTACCGTCTCATTATAAGAACTAAAAAAAGCACATTGAAAACATGCAGATCAAGTCTTTTATGAAGTTTCAGCGGAAATCTATTTATAAACTTCAAAGTACAAAACAAAACTGAAATAGGTATTCCATTCTACGGGTGGATCTTGAAAAGAGGTCGTTTACATTTGTTTACAAGCTTAAAACATTGGATTTTCACTAGATAACCCATGGAAAAGATTAAAAAATAGTAATCATTTGATGAAAAAGAGTAACTCAATTCAAGCTTCCTTAAAAAGGTGAGTGTAAAATAAGGTTGCCAAAATTGCCGTATCGGGACCAGACAAATCCAGCCAATTTTATCGAAAAACCTGGCCAAATCCAGCATTTGATTTCAAAATGTTCAAACCGATATCCTGGCAATATCCGGGCAAACTTGGTCTAAACCGCGGAATTATTCAGTAAATAACGAAAAATTTACTTGCAATTTTTTTTTTTTTTTTTCAACAAACCGCATCAGCAGATTTTAAATTGTATATCAAGCTTCCAAATACGAGTCATGATTATTTCTAAAACTTGCCATTTAAAACTTCTTTTGAACGTAAAAATGAAAAAAAATATAAAAATTATAAAATCTCAGTTTATGTTACGTTTTAAAAATGATGTGAATAAATCCGGGCAAAATCCGGGCTTTTGCAACAAAATCCGGGAAACAGGGCCAGACCGAACGTACCTCATATTTTGATTCAAATGTTCTAGCAAATCCGGATAAATCTGGGCAACCTTAGGTTGAAAAGTTTTTCGTGATAGAATGGATAAGCGTTCAAGGGAAATTATTTCAAATTTTTATTAGCAAACCTTAAAACTATTAGTTATTCAATAATATGAAAACGATAAACTTTGCTAATAATACCAATGAAATCTTTAATAAGACTAACAAAACTTACAAAGCTCACATGGCCAAACATGGTCCATTTTGGTATGATGATGAACAAAAAGCTTTCAAAATTTCAAAAAGTCAAACGACTCATTTCGATTTATATTTTATGTGAACCCGAGCAAGGCCGGGTAAAATCAGCTAGTCTAATATATAAAGATGAGTTGGACTATATATGTTTGTTTGTTTGTATGCACCTTATACAAATCCACACCGCTGAACCGATCAACCTGAAATTTGGTACAGAGATGTAGTTGAACCAGGGTAAGGTTTTAGTAATAGTTATGTGCCCCTCCCACCTAAGAAAAGGGACCCTCCCATACAACCTTCGTTTTTATTCCCACGATTCTAAAGTCATGGCACTCATTTTTCAAAACCGTATTTTCCTTTTGGCGGGGTTGTTTTCAGCATCACCATGGGCCGGGTATTAGAAACGACCATCCAAAGTTCACGTGTACTGGAAAGCAAATCAAAGCTTGCTGAGCATATATAATTTGAATAGAGAAATTTTGGCGGGTGTTTTTCCTTATTCTGTTCAAAGCACGTGGTACCGGTGCGAGGCATTTGATTGCAATACATAATGAGCCTTCATTTAGGATAGAAAAAACTCCTCACCTGTTAGAAATATATTGAGAAGAACAGTGGTTGACAATCTACTAGAATATGCAGTGTGTAAAGTATGGATACATTAGTTCATTATGAATTGACTTCTTTAGTTGAATAACTATTTGGACTGAAAACTAATGTTCCAGCTTTTAGGAACCAACCATTTTCATATTTTCGGAACTTCTCATAGGGAAAAAATCAATAAAACTGATGGTTGTAAGTTCAAGGCTGTGACCTGATTGCCGTGTAAGAATTTAATTTACAATGGGAATTAGACAACTAAACGTTCATTTTATGCAAAAAAAATAAAATCAAATCCAACGCACGAGACTTTAGGTAATTAAATCTGAAGTTTTTAGTTTCATATCATTAAATTTCATATGTAAATTTTTAAATTTTAAGTTAATATTGATCATCGATGTGTTAAATTCTAATACTTATTATAAGATCTAAAAAAAGCACATTGAAAACATGCAGATCAAGTCTTTTATGAGGTTTCAGCGGAAATCTATTTAGAAATTTCTAAGTACAAAATAAAACTGAAAAAGGTTTCCCATTCTACGGGTAATCTTGAAAAGAGGTCGTTTATATTTGTTTACTAGCTTAATACATTGGATTTTCACTAGATAACCCATGGAAAAGATTAAAAAATAGTAATCATTTGATGAAAAAAGAGTAATTCAATTCAAGCTTCCTTAAAAAGGTGAGTTTAAAATAAGGTTGCCAGAATTGTCGTATCGGGACCGGACAAATCGAGCCAATTTTATCGAAAAACTTGGCCAAATCCAGCATTTGATTTCAAAATGTTCAATTCGATATCCTGGCAAACTTGGCAAACTTGGTTAAAACCGCGGAATTATTCATTAAAAATAACGAAAAATATACTTGCAATATTTTTTTTTTTCAACAAACCGCATCAGCAGATTTTAAATTGTATATCAAGCTTCCAAATACGAGTCATGACTATTTCTAAAACTTGCCATTTAAAACTTCTTTTGAACGTAAAAATGAAAAAATTATAAAACGTCGTTTGTTACGTTTTAAAAATGATGTTAATAAATCCGGGCAAAATCCGGGCTTTTTGCAACGAAATCCGGGAAACCGGGCCAGACCGGACGTACCTCAAATTTTGATTGAAATGTTCTAGCAAATCCGGATAAATCCGGACAACCTTAGATTGAAAAGTTTTTCGTGATAGAATGGATAAGCATTCAAGGGAAATTATTTCAAATTTCTATTAGCAAACCTAAAAACTATTAGTTATTCAATAATATAAAAACGATAAACTTTGCTAATAATACCAATGAAATCTTTAATAAGACTAACAAAACTTACAAAGCTCACATGGCCAAACATGGTCCAATTTGTTATGATGATGAACAAAAAGCTTTCAAAATTTCAAAAAGTCAAACGACTCATTTCGATTTATATATGTGAACCCGAGCAAGGCCGGGTAAAATCAGCTAGTATTTCATATAAGACAGTCCTGAATAACTCTGATGTTCTTGGCATTTCAGAAAGTTTCTGATTCAGTTAACCGTTCTTGGAGCACGTTCAACCAATACAATGAAAATAACTTTGGTTTGAAGAGAATATTGTTTAAATCGCTTCCAAATGATTAAAGATCTTAATTTTTCTCCGGAATTGCCTTATATTGTATACCATATTTTAGACTCAATTGTTCAAAGTATACAAAGTGTACAAAGAATTTTCTTGTGTATTCATATTTTTAAAACAAGTTTGAAATATATTTCTTTTTACACAATGGTTTGGAAATATTTTCTCTCAAATAACGTGTTAATTCGCGAGAACCGTGGAAATTAAACGGGTTTATGGCAAAAACTAGGGAAAAAAGAAGTCATGTAAAAAAACTGAACAAAACCAATCCACGTGAAAAATAAACCTTAGTGTAAAAATAAACTTTTCTATGAACAACTTTGGATAATGTTTGGTTAAACAATTGTGTTTTCTTTTAAATTTTTTAAAGAAAAAAAAGTTTTTAAGAGTTTTTCAAATGTCCCGCTTTTTTCGGCTATGTCCCGCTTTTTTTTCGTGAAATGTCCCGCTTTTTTCTGAAAATATCTGGCAAGCCTACCATAATGTATCCTTGTGCCAGCGTCAGTGTTTATCAATTCTCGCACAGTCACTCTCTTATACGCAGAACACCATTAACACGAACGTACATTTTTAATCATACCCTTAAAACGATAATATTCATTGATTGTTCTTTGATCGATTTTTAAAAAGAGAAGATGAATAACTTGCCAATAAAATAATATCTTCGTGCTTTGTTTACAACTCTGCACCTACACTGGATACCTCGATTTCAACAATGATCGCATCGCTAATGTACGTTCAATCATGCATTTGAGTATATAATTTTAAGAATGAGATTAGAATTCCTGAAATGATTGAATAAAAACTATCTGAATGAGATGATTAAAAATTATACTATTCTGAATTGATAAGTCACCTGACAGGTGCAGAGTTTTAAACAAAGCTCGTAGATATTATTTTATTGGCAAGTTATTTATCCTCTTTTTTTAAAAATCGATCAAAGAACAATCAATGAATATAATCGTTTCTAGGGTATGCTTAAGAATGAACGTTCGTGTACATGGTGTTCTGCGTATAAGCGAGTGACTGTGCGAAAAATGATATACCCTGACGCGGGCGCAAGGATACATTACGGTCCTTATTTCTTCCATAACTCTTGAATGAGGGATTGGCTCATTTTGGTGTCTTCAAATGAAAGTTGTGAAATTAATAGGACTATAAAATTAAATATGTTTTAAACATTTTGTTGGTGCAGACGGTACCTTCTGATGTTGTTTTAAGCAAATTTACTATATTTCATACCGAGAATCCATATATAATTTTTTTCGTTATTTTATTTAGATAGCTGGTTTTTGTAATGTTCATAAGAAAGACCATGGTTTTCGAAATCAATTTCCTTATTTATTATAAATTATAAATTGAACTAAATTTGGATTTCGAAAACCTGTCCTCCCCCCTTGGACGAGTCCTTCGCACGGGTCTGCTAGTATAACTGACAATACAGAAGCAACTTAAAAAAAGGTGTTAATTCATTGAAAAAAATTGCTAAACCCTGCAAAACGATTCGATGTTTGCTTTAAAATATAACTAGCATTCAATTCGGGTGAAAGCTTTTGAATAAATTAGTTAAAATTTGAGTATCTTACAAAATGATTTAAAAAATACAAATACCTAAATATGGAAATTTCTTAAATTACTTTTTTTTAATTTTAACAATTATTCAAAAATTAAATGCATATTTGGATCTAGGGCACCAAATCAATAATAATAAGTTTTTAAATTCTTTGCACTTTGGAAGTTCGTCACCCTGTGTAACAAAATAGAATTAAATTCAAGTTCCATAGAGATACAGACATTTCCTCAGTGAAATTCAATACCTAAAATCGGATTTTATTCAGACCCAAAACTCAAAGGCTCAAATTTCAATCGTACTATCAAATAACAAATGAAATTCAAGAACAAAATTGAGAATCAAAGTAACATTCAGGGGAAAACAGCAATTGCAAATTTGATAATTCAAATTCAAATGTTTATTTCACTTTCATATCTTTTAAGCTAAATAACTTGTTTATGTTATGTGTCAAAAATGTTAAATACATAATGCGGACAAAACTGAAATTTAAAAATTTATCATTTATTTTTAAAAAATGTTTTAAAAAAATAAGAAGCTTTTGTCAAAAGTTCTTTTTAATAAATTTGACAAAAGTTACCTTCGAAAAAAATAATTCAGAATGGAAATAAAATGTTCAAGGTACAGAATCATATACCTATCTGGAATAAAATGAGATTGAAAGTATAGAAATGTTCATGTTTAAAGAAAACTCGCAATTGAACTATGAGAGCGTTTTTTATCATAATTATTTGAGAATGGTCATTTATAGATCAATTTGCTGAAATTTTTTGGAATTCAATTGGGTTTTTAGTGAAAAAATCAACGCAAGTTTCCATAATAATCGAAAAAATAACATTATTTTCATTATTCATACTCATACTTATGCTTATAGAGTGAGCATTAGACTGCTGCAAGCTTTGTATGGAAATTTCAATTTAAAAAATTTATACACCTCCCATAATTTTTTTGCAATCAAAATCTGCAATTTTTAAATACTATTCAATTCTTCAATTGAAACGGTTCTTACTTTTTTCATGAAATTCTTAGATGCTTGTCATGTTAGCAAAAAATAAAGCTTAAGAAAAGTCAAAACCAAAAGTCAAAAACCAACTTCTACTTTCAAGCTTATTTGAATTTTCTGGATTATTTAATGTGCAAAAATTTATTCTTCCATACAAATTTCCATACAAAAATGAAACGCGTTGCGCTAACTCAGGAATCAACCCAATCATCTCAAATTTATTCTGATGCTTAATGACCCAAAAGGCATCGAAAAACATATGGGAGCAAAAAGTCATTTTTTGCAGTGGTCTAGAGCATGCAAGATTGCCTGGTTTTATTAACTTTATTCCCTACGAAGTCCGAGAAAAAAAATAATTTATAAAGGATTTTAAATGTTTTCCTTCACTTCCTTTATTTTCTTCAATTTTTCAATTTTCTGTAAATTTTTTTTCAAAAAATGAAAATTTTTGCACGTTTTTAATATTAAAAAAATGCATCTATTCTTCATAAAAGCCATTGCATTTTTTATTATGACGTTGGTATTTTATCAACAGAACATATTGCTTTATTCGCTGGAAACTGATGGAATATTTTCTTTCTTCAATACAAAAAAAGAGAAAATGATGTATTATTCATTTATTGTTGGGTAGATTGCTAGGATTCATTCGAAAATCCCGGACCTTCAAAGTAAAAAGGACAAATAAAGCAATCTAAGGTTTAAATTAGTCTCAATTTTTCTGTGCTTGTTTTATACAAATTGTTTTTATATTGTTAGTTTGGAAAGAGATTTGAACGCTGCTGACGTGTTTCGATAAAAAAAAATGGGTATTTTGGCAGTCACTTTATTATAGATTTTTTTTCTGAGAATTACCACTGAACTCTGCTTAGATTTGTCCGGATTTTGTTTTGAAAAAACGAGATTTTATGTTTTTATTTTTTTGCTTTTTGTTGAGAAATTTCTGGGTTTTGACGGAATTTGCCCGGATATTGCCCGGATTCTTGGTCGTCAATGATGAAATAAAATGCCCGGATATTGCCAGGTTTTCATATAAAACTGCCTGGATTTGCCTGGCCCGGATTGGTGCTGAAAAAATTCTGGCAACTTTACTCTAAGGGGCCCTTGGTAACTTATATTAGAGTGAAACTATTCGAGATATTATTTTAAGGGGGTGTCTAGAGTGCCCCAAATGACCCGACATTTGAAAAAGTTATGCGCTGCAGGCTTGAAGAAAAAATTATTTTTTAAAGATATCTGACGAAGGGGACCAAAGTTATTCATGAAAAACTGGATTTTATCAAATCTTATTGGCTTCCAAAATACCTTTCATGATTATTTTTATAAAGTTGTTAAAAAAATCTATTTGGAGGCATAAATGAGAAATTTTTACAACACAATTTGTTTATTTTGTTTGATTTGCCAAATAAAGTGAATAAATCCGGGTAAACCCATGATTTTTTTTTTAATGAACAACCAGGCCAGGCCGGACTGTTCCCAGATTTTATATGACATATATCCGACAAACCCGGATAAAACCGGCAATCTGATATCGTGGCATCATGGACTGAGCAAAAAGAGAATAATTAATGACAAGAGCACTTGGTCTAGGGATCACGAATTGCATTGTTATATTTATAATCTCATCATTTTTTTCTGAAAATCAAGTTTCAAATATTTTGAAGGTATTCCAGTGAAATTTTACATGCTGAAAGTTTGTTCGGATAATAAGTTACAAGAAACAGTGAATACTGAAACCTAAACAACTTTACCATCTGATTCCCCACAATCAACGGACCATAAAGTTTGTAACAGAACCAAAACAACGTACAAATTTAATGCGATGATGTTGATTCTTTTCTGTCTGAAACATTAGAAAATTGCACCTGATGCTTTGCTGCTCCGGCTTTGATGGGAAAGTTTTTCTTCCATCTGTAGCATTTGACCTAGAACCGAGAGAAGAACTAATGTCTTAAGTCAACATGAAAGAGACTGAATGTAAGCCGGGGCCAAAGAATAGGAATCACGGGATGGATGTTCAAGTGAAAGGAAAAAAAAAGAAACTAAACAGGATGAAAAGAACTTTGCTGCAGCTTCTTTTGTAAGTAGAAGGAACGATGAGGCGCTCCACAGAAGGAAAAAAAGGGCGCGCACGTCCTTTGCTTGATGGTTTTATGTCAGAGAATATAGTTAGATTGTTCACAGTAGGTAGGTAGTATGTGAATGAAAGACCTGCACTGTATGTAGCTCACTGAGCATAGTTATGTGCCCGTTCTGTTTGAAGAATAATGAAGAATAGTGCAATCTTTTTGTGGAAAGCCACAATTCGCCCACCGAGAAGATGCACAATTTGTGTCATGACGTTTTTCGATTACCAAGCTTGGTAACCTACGTTTATCATTGGATCTACTTGATTGCAAGCTTGAAGTGCAAGAAAGTTTCTAAAGAAAATATTGAAATAAAACTATAATCGTATTTCTTATGTAATTTTTATTTCATAATGTTAACGTAATCATTGAACATGCCATTTTTAAAGTTACAAAAATTCTTACTCATTTTGCGAGTGTTTAACGGACCCTCTACCACAAAAAAATAAAACTTAAAATTTAAAAAAAAAACCAACATTAACTCAGACAAAAGATATCAAAATAAAACAAGATGCAAAAAGGTTAAATAAGACCAACAAAATTTCAACTTAAAAATAAAACAAAATAAGATTGAACAGGAAAAAAATGGAAGATATTTGAACAAAATTTAACAAAATAAAATAAAAAAATATTTTAACAATAAAAAAACATGAAAAGGGACAAAATAAGAAATCAATCATTTCTAAAGTTGAAGGCTGTTATATAAAACAGTTTAAAAAAAACTATGGAACTGCACCATAAATGGCAGCTGACTCGAAGAGCCCCATTGGATTAATTTAGCTTTCGTGCCGAAAAAAATCTCATTTTCATCATAAAAATGATTCTGGTTTGAAATTCAATTAAAGTAGCACGGTTGACGAATATAATATGTTCTATTGACTAAATAAATTCTCTAATTCTGTGATTTTTAGTTGAAGCTCTGCGACGGAATTCTTCGATATTCAGTTATATTTCGTAAGCTTAATTTGTGAAACTATATAACACAAAATGGAAAAAAAATGTTCATTTTAATGCAGCTCTGCAATCAAAAAAGATGTTGTAGAATGTCAATGTCAACCGGAACTAACTATAAGTCAAAAGTGTACTGCATTGACGGTCTACCGTTTGGCCGGTGTTTTTTTCTATCTTCCATTGTATTCTATGTGAATGAGATGGAAATGAGATGAAAGTGGGATGGAAATGGGAAACGAGAAACTTTTTTCCATCGCCGGTTTACATACGTACGCTCAGCTGATTACTGTCGGACATCTTAGCCGGTAATTGTTTACCGGGGGTTGGCAACAAATAAATGTTTTTTCCTTATGCCGGTTTACATTCTCACACAGTGGTACATCATTCGACAATACCCTGGTTGGCTGATTCCATCCTGCATTGTCTTGGATATGTTTTATTTGGTTTCTTTCAGAAATATGCAATGCTGTTGCTCGAGGAGGACAATGCTAGGGATGAGAAAGCTTGTTAGTGCCAGTCTGGCATAGAATCTTATGCCGATAATTTTACCTTCAAGAAAGATCTTAAATGGAGTAGAGTCTGGTTTGTGGGTAAATAGGCAGTCGTGTGCCCTTCAGTATATAGAGTCAGTTGGCAGAATTCTCGTGTAGCATGAACATTTCTCGCGTGAGCTTTCATTACGTCGAATGAAATAAAAACACCGAAACGAGAAAAACGCTTTTGAAATTTTAAAAGTATTTAAAAATTCGCAATATGAATGGAAACTTTTGGTATGAGATTTTCGACATAATAAATTTAATTTTATACAACTTTAGAGCTAGTTTTTAATCATTTAGGAAACATACGACATTTTCAAACATAAATCGTTCATGCGTCTGAAAAAAATGGTCGCCTGAAGAGAAACTTGTCTCATTCGCTTTTATTTATCATCTTTCAACACATAAGCTCTGTGATAAATAATGCGAACAATCAAGCTGACTTCAAATGATGAAGTGCGAAAATCGTGGCTCCAGAGAGTAATAGAAGCTGACAGAAAAAGTTCCATTGTTCCATTTGCACTATCGTAACGTAATCAGCCACTGGATACGTTAAACAATTACACAAAAACTATCTCATGTGAATCCGAAGATATTGAAATATATGCTTTTCATTTATAGTCGTGGCTCCAGAGAGCGTCAACTTTCGTGATTTTCTTTCTAAGTCGTTCAGAAAGGATAAAAAGTGAGGGTTTAGGGATACCGTATAATAACAAAACATCCCTCCGCAGCTACTAACCGGTTCCATCCGTTCCATCATAGTTTTTGGCACTTGTTATCCAAATGAGTTATGATGATTCATTTTCAAATTTCGTCACGTATCTAAAAGTTATTTTTAAGAAATATTTTATTATAACGGACCTGCTAAAAATAAATAAAAATATAACTCACAAAGAAATTTTCAGCTCAGCAATGCTTAAGAAATTCTTTCCAAGCCTTCGCTTCGTTTTTGCAAACTTTTGTTGTGGCATTTTAAATATTCTTTCTCTGGGTAGGTCATCCAAGCTGCTGCTAGTTAACACTTTACATTTTTCCCGTGAAACTATAAATTAATTAACATTAAATATCATATCATGTTTTTGAACGTATAGGCGATTCAAGAATTCTCATTTTCTCACCATATCCTCCAATACAAATTGACTTAATTATTTTATTCAACTGCAAAATTCTTAAAAATTGTCTTGTGTTTTGGAAAACTACTTCGCGTTTTGACACTTGCGTCCATAACATTATCATTTTGATCGCAGGGTCCTCTGAGAGTCGTTTTGAGCTGCAAATCGCCAATAGGCGATGGAAGCGAAAAGTTATTCTTTCTCTTCTCAAGAAAAAAGTTGGGTGAAATTTTAGCTGCATCCCACTTGCACTAATGCAAAACCATCACCCAAATTCGGCAGCGCTTCCATCGCCTCTTTTAGATATTACTACATAGTAGCCCGCGGATGTCGAAAATTTTATTTGTTTTCCTCCGCGCTTTAAAACAAGAAGGAAGAATTTCACGGCCCAAAAGGATTTGTTTGGTGGGTGTAGTGTATAGTATCTATTGCAAAATTATAAAAACAAAACTAACCGATTGCAACATAAATCTCAAAAATAGTTATTTAATAAAAGCGGTAAGTTATCAAAAATATAAATATCTTTTGTGTACCGTGCACCAATTAAAAAAAAAGAGAATTTGTTTTAGTCCTGTAAAATAAATGAGAATCAGAGATTCCTTTCTCTCTCTGTAGAGTTTGTAGAGATAGTTTTATTCCTAGAGAGAGGGAATCGAGGATTCAGTAAAACACGTTGGATCTTCAGTTTTTTGGACATTTTAGCCGAGTAAACACGTCGCAGATTTCTAGGATACTGGAATGAGTTCTGGACGCAAAACCCGTCACGACAGTGGGTAAGTTACATAAAAATTATCAGAATCCCTGAGCAAATCTTCAACGAGAAGGTTTCTTTGGGTCTTTTTCTATTTTAAGGGACTTACCGGGAATCAAATCATTCCATTTGATTTCCTTTGGAATAATATTCGTCCGGAGCTAAAGGTAAGCTTATTTTATTATTTCCTCAAGAGCAAGTTCGCTGGAGTTGCGAAAAAGTGGTAAAAATTTTGACATTTTGAAAATTTCATCATGGAAAAATTTTTTCAAGGTCTTGGGGCGTTGCAGTTTTTATAGTACTGTTTCTATTTCAGCCAAATATTCCCCCTTATTCTGAGCCGCGCGTGAGGTGACGAAAGTCGAATCGAGTCGGAGTCACGCGTGTCTTGTCACTTTATTCTCGAAGCCGATGTGACAGAGCATATGATTTGTACCTCACGGTGACTACTAGATTAGGATAAGAACTCAAAAAATTCATTCTAAAAGACGTTTCTCACCTAAAGCGACTACTGGAATCGGGTGACTCGACTATCGTCACCTCACGCGCGGCGCAGAATAAGGGGGATTGCTTTTTTTGCCTCACAGCATGCGAAACTACAACACGTGTTGTTAAAAAGCTTGAAGGTCATAGATCTTGAAAATGTTTTTGCATGGCAAAAATTTCAAAATGTGCTAAAAGTGACAAAATGTCTATCACTTGTTCCCAACACCAGTGAACTTGCTCTAATAAAATGTGAAAAAATAATCTATAAGAACAGTTTTTTTTTCAAAACTTTTCCGTTGTTCAACGAAATTGTAAACTGATTCATATTTTTACCGCGGATTCACGATTTTTTGTATCAATATCGGTTTAAAAATTGGATACAATAGTTGCGTGAAAACTCATTTTAGTTTCTGATTAGATTACGTCCGTTTTTCAACTTCATTTTTTTTTTATTCAAAGTTTTAATAAATTAAGTTTCAGTATTTGCTTTAAAAAACACTTACAAGTTCATCGTTTTGAGGCATCTTTTGGTGTTTCAAAATTCCTAATACTTAATACCTAATACCGGTTTAAAAAAAAATACTACGTTTTGTTAACCGAAGGATGTAATACCATTTCCGCGGTGTTTGAGAACTATTTTCAAATGTTTCTTCTACTTTTTTCAGTAACAACATTCCGATCAGGTTAGAGGCGTTAACTTTGATGCAGTGCACGCGTTTTTCGAAGTCCATAGTGTCAGAAGTGATATAACTGTGCGGAAAAAAATTAAAATTTGTAAGATTTCCGTATTCATTTGAGTGCATGTTTTTGTATTCTGGAAGGCATCTGAGAAACAAATTTTGAAATGGATGTGGAAGCGGACATTATTTGTTATTTTGCTACGATTGAGCAAACGTCGTAAAGTTGCATAACGAGGCTTACTGCGAACTTTGCCAGGATCATGTGCTTGAAAATATCTGCTACCTTTCCCCTTCCTTTTGCCGTATAAAACTCCTGTCCCGGAAGCTGCTTGTAGTCGGCTTTGACGTAGGTTTCGTCGTCCATTACCACGCAATCAAACTTCGTCAACATCGTCGTGTACAGCCTCCGGGATCGCGCTTTGGCCGTCGTATTTTGTTTATCATCGCGATTTGGAGTCACTACCTTCTTGTAAGTCGTCCTCGTTTTTTGGCTCGATACACGGTTGTAGACGATACACTAAGGTTGCCAGAATTTTTTTCACTACCATCCGGGCCTAGCAATTCCGGGCATTTTTTCAAAAAAGCCTGGCAAAATCCGGGCATGGATTTCAATTTTTCAAATCCAAAAACCGGGCAAAATCCGGGCAAATTTAGGTGTTATTATATAGAAAAGCAAAGAAAAAATGCAAAAAAAATCGAAATTAATATTTTATTAATGTAATTGCAGACTTCCTACAACTTTTTGGAACACTTAAATATTTAAAGGTTTATAAAAGTAAATCAGCGAAATTATTCGAAACAACCGTTGAAAATTTCCATACCGATAATCGATTTTGCTGAAACGTACTCAAAAACATTGATTTTTTTGGTTTCTTTGTGAAAATTGTTAAAAAATCCGGGCAATATCCGGACTTTTTTCACGATATCCGGGCAACCGGGCCGGACCGGACTTTCTCGAAATTTTGCATCAAATATCCGGGCAAACCCGGATAAAACCGGGCAATCTGGCAAGCTTACGATACACCCAGCTTATTTGCGGCATCTCGAAGAGAGAGGTTAGGGTTTCGCTTGAAACTACCGGCAACTCTCTTTGTCGTTTCAGCGGCATCCGTTTTTCGATTTCCTCCCGACAAACGTTCCCCAAACACTTTAATTACATTTGTAACGGTTGATTTGGCGGTTTTGCCAGCTTTGCGTGCGAGTAGCTCGGATTTTCGCGATGCGCGAGCAAAATTTTGATACGCTGCTCTTCTTCCTTGGACGGCATTTTGAGAACTGAAGAGTGAATTCCAAAATCAAAATAGGAGCAACATTCTACACACACACACATCACACCTTCAAAATGAGGGGTGTTCATGTTTTTTAAATGCAAAATTGAAAGAAATACGTCAAGTTGATATTGACCAAATTTTGACCGTATTAATATGATGACTACGAGCGAATGCAGCAAACTCGGTGAACCAATTCCAATTTTTCGCCTTTCTGATTCTCGGTTTTTCGTACTAGTGATAGGTTTTTACGTGTTTTTCTTAATCTTCAATCAATTAAATACTTCCAATAAATTTAGATTAATAAAATAGATTTTCAACAGGTTTATTATAACAAGTGCATAAGTTTCAATTGAAAAATTCACTTAAAAGTTAACCCACTGAATGTTATCCACAGGATTCACAAATATTATATTGGTAGTTTGAACCGCATTTGACGCTATAAAATACGCAATATGTTATTATTTTATCATTGAATTATTTTGAAAGAAGTTTCTTGGGGAAAGGGGATTTGGGAACACTAATTATGTTTTTTTTTTGTTCTTCTAATATTTCTTTTCAAGAGCGAGCAATGGCGCTATATCCAAGGTCAAAGACCAGAACTACTATTACTAACCACGTTAATACAACACTTAAATCGTAATTTGAAAAAAATGAAAGATAAAGGAGAAAATTAAGGAAAATTGGAAGGAAATATTGGAGTTTTGGATTTCTGTGCAGAAAAACTTCATTTCCATCCACAGAAAGACGAATGCATACGGGTCATCTTCAAGGAGCACAAAAAATTTAGCATATGTGCTTCCAACGTTAAAATCTTTGTTATAAGTAGCCATGGAAACGTATAGTACTGTTGTCCACGTTTCTTCCTCCCTGTGTTCCAGTTGTCTCTGCGTCCAATACTGCACAGTGGGCCCGGCCTAGTTAAGATGAGTAGTAAATGTACTTTTACTACTCACCGGGATGCTGACAAGATCTGGCTGTGTATGTATCATAAGCATAAGCATAAGCATATTTTCAAATGTTTCTTCTACAATTATTTCAAATATCCGTTGTGCGCATCCAAAACTCTGGAATTTCATCAAAAATTCATATTGAAAATCGAACCCGAGAAAGCAACTCGTTCAAACGCAACAGTTGTGGGTAGTGCAGGACTAGTACGATCTCTTGTTAGAAGCATTAGTAAATAATTGATTTAAAGTCTTTTTTTATAGAATAAGTTTTATGTTTAGAGATAGTAATAAACAAAAATTTTAAAAAAATAAAAGAAGCTTCATTGATTTAATTTCACAAGGAATAACCTCTGTTGGGGAAAGATATGTAAACCTTTTTAGGGTTTCTTAGGAGATTCCTTACCAACTATTTCAAACCGAGCTAGGTTAGTGGTGCGCAACTTTTTGAGTCTAGCTCTTCTTTGAAAGTGTTTTATTTTTTGCAGTTCGAACATAGATACATTTCTGATTTTTATATTTTTTTAACATGGTTACATGAACGTAGTAATGCAGATGGTAAAAATCGAATTCAATTACAAACTTAAACTCACATTTTTTAACCAAATTTAAAAGAGAAAAATATGATCATTTTGACAAATGTGGACCATAATTTTTCTTCAGGCTAAAAATGAACTTCTTTTTGAATGACATAAATTGAAGAAATTCCAGAAATCCAGAAAGCCAGATCAAATTAATGAAGGTATCCCTCTGAAAAGAAATATTTTAAATAGAGCCACAGAGCAAGTAATAGGATATTTCTTTATCAGGTTTCGATTTCACAAGCTAATTCCTCTAATAAGTCGATATTCCGGATAGTACACGGTTGTAGACGATATTCCCAACTTATATACGACAATTTGAAAGGATAGGTTGGGATTGCGCTTGAAAGCGCTAGCCATTCTTCTGTTTGTCACTGCGGCTTCTGGCTAACGGTTTTTCTCAGATCTAGGCTTTCTTGTTGTCGACAAACGTGCTCTGAACAGTTTTATTACTTTGGTACCAGTATTTCCGCGTGCAACGCATGTACAAAATTTCGATTCGTAGCCCCTCTTGCTTGCACGCCATGTTGGTAACTAAAGATAAAACGTCGAAATCCAAATAAAAGCCCCCAATTACCACCACCAAGCAAAAAATGTGAAAATTGTTATAGTGAAGAAAAGAAATGATGTGCGATCGAAATATTGTAAATTATGAAAAAAAAAGTAACAAAAAAATAATAAATAGTGAGGAGGTTTTATGCCTTCGGGAGCATGATCTTCCATTTTTAAAATAAGATCAACTCCCGGGTGCTTTTCCCTGCTCTTAAAAAAACATACTAATACACACGCACACACCTTCAACATGAGGGGGTTTCAGGTTTTCATATGAATAATTAGAAAAAATACGGCGAATTAAGGTTGACCACTTTTTCATCCGAACACCCTTTACTCTATTAATACGTTTTATACATTCTGTGGAAAAAGGGTTAAAAGAATAATTTGCTTTGTATTTGTGCTGATTGTAGTGAACCCCGTTCGCTTATATTGCTAAAAATGCAATTTCTAAAATACACAGTGACAAAATTCATCCATGATACATTTCTCCTACGAGCAAGAAATGGGCAATTTCCCCGTAACGATACCTATCCTTGCTGTGAGCCTAGAATGACGAAACAGAGAAAATTTAAGCAAAATTCCGCAAACGTAGCAGTAGCATGGACTGGACATGGACAAACGAAAGAAAGTTGGTTGTTAGCTGACTCCGGGAGCTCCTCTGGAAAATCTCATGTCAAAGCATTGTGTTCCGACACTCTTTTGGAAAACACTTCAAATTCCATTTCCTGTACCGGACGTCCTGAGAGACTGTTGCTGCTGCTTTGTGTCAAGTGATTTTCCGTCATACAGAGCAACTGAACGACCGACCGGGATATGACACAAATCGGAATAATCTAGATGTCCTCTGCTGGCCACCGAATCCCTATGTATGGGGCGAAGGACTGTGTACGCCCAAATGTACATACAAACATATAGGGCATGTGGTTTTTGAGAGTCACAGCTCTGAAACGATAAAACGTTCCATGTTTACCCCCAGGAGCATTGGAAAGTTTCAATTTTTGTTTCAATGTATGGTACAGAGTTTTCTTATTAAAAAAGTATTTAAACTTTAATATTTTCAAAAATCATGAATCATCAAATGTATCAAAAATAAACTTTTGAGAAATTAATCTCTCTACAGATTTCATAAGGTTCAAATTCAAGCGGAATACCTGATGTAAAAAGTTATTCCAAACAAAATAGATGCTATCGGCGGAGCATCAAACATTTTATTCCGTTTGTTGCCAAGTTTTTGTTTTGGGAATAAACATTTACCTTGGGTTGATGGTGAGGGTCGGTCTACGTCCGATTGCAGTTTAAAGTGTACTCTTGGCTTGATTCTGAACACAAAGAAGGTTGACAGTACTTTCGCTTGCATTTCGTTAAAACTCAGACCAGCTAGTCCAGGGGTTGGAAAACTGCTGCTTAGTAATTCAAGCATTATAAGCTAATGTTTGTATGTATGTGTTTATGTAGATAACCCTCCATGGGTGTACGGATTCACCGCAGTTTCGCCAACGTATGCGCGGACTTGCATCCTTTAGATTATAAGTTCGGCACCGTTCTAAGGCCAAAACCATCCTTTTCGAACAACCCTTGTTAATAAGTAAATGTATATGACTTCAATCTGTACAGTTGAGTCGTTAACACGTACGCCAGATCATCTGTTTACCTGCAGGAACATTTTACATTATTTATTTCATTTTCTTACCTGTTTTTCCATCGAAACTTTTTAGTGCTAAAATTATTTTCATTTTTTCTTTTAATAAATATATTTTCTTTTCTTTCCAGCATGGGGAAGTCATCGGTCGGTGTGAAAGCCAGATGAAAACGGATTGCCGATCCTAATTCAGGTCCATCGCCAAAAAAAGTTAAAATTTTCAATTCATTCGATGTCATTCATAACATCGGCGATGAGGAAATATTCATATTTAATTCTGATAGGAGTACTAAGAAAACTTCTTCTTCTTATTCTCTTAAAAATGTAAAGGTTCCACCAATTACTATCACGATTCCTGACTTCAGTGCCTTTCGGAAAGAAATCGTCAAGGATGTGAAGATTTCTTTCCAGATCGGTCGAAGGGGAACTGCTCGTATTAATAGTCGTCTCAAATTTTGACTTCTTCCTTCTTTCAATAAAAAAAAAGTCTTAGAAACAATTGGAATTGAATTAGAAACGTCTATGGGGAAAATTATAATTATTGCCGCATATTTGCCTTTTCAATGTAGCGGTGAACAGAAAAAAGGGAGATTTACCAAAACCCACCAGAAATAAATCTAAATTTTTTTTCATTATTGGTGACTTTAATGCAAAACACCGATCTTGGAAAAATATTTCATCAAATTGTAATGGGAATATTTTATTTAATGACTGCGCTGCAGGTTATTATTCTGTTGAATATCCTAATGGGTATACTTGTTTTTCTTCAATTGGAAATCCTTCCACAATTGATTTAGTTCCAACGGATTTGGGCGAGCATTGTAGTCAATAAGTTACAAATGCGGACCTCGAATCAGACCACCTTCCAGTAACTATTTCTTTATCCCAAAGTCCCATTGAAACCCTTTAAAATCAACTTTTAACTTTCAAAAAGCTGACTGGGAACGATAAAGGAATTTTATTGAACGTAATTTAGATGTAAACGTTCCACTGAATTCAATAGAAAATATAGATTTGGCTGTAGAAAATTTGACCACTTCAATAGTCAATGCTAAAGCCACTTCAATATCACAACATAAATTTAATCACCTTTGATCGATGATGATCTTCAGGTTTTGACTCGACTGAAAAACATTCGTCGACGCCAATATCAGCGTACTAGGGATCCTTATTTGAAATTTATTTATTGCAGCCTCCAAAAAAGATCAAACGTAGTTTAAATTTCATTCGTAATGTAAATTTTGCTAAAGCAGTAGATGACATAAAACCCTACTCAAAGCCATTTTGGAAATTAACTAAAATTCTTAAAAAGCCCCACAAGCCAATTCCTACTTTGAAAGATGGAGATAAACTTCTTTTAACTAACGAAGAAAAAACTAACGAAGAAAAAGTGAGACAAATATTTATGAACTTTTTTTTTTTTTTTTGTAGCGGCCCACCACACTCCCCCACACCAAAAGGCTCAATTGAGCCTCCTGGTAATGGACGCTACTGTTCTCAGCATGTTTGATAGGATTATTGATTTTCAAAAAATTTAAAAATATGAAAGCTCCGGGGGAAAATGGGATTTTCTTTATTCTTATTAAAAAGTTGCCTGAAAGCACTTTAAATTTTTTAATTGAAATCTTCAATAAATGTTTTCACTTGGCTTATTTTCCCAATAAATGGAAAAATGCCAAAGTAACTCCAATTTTGAAACCTGGAAAAAGTGCTTCAGAGCCTTTAAGTTATCGACCAATTAGTTTGCTTCCATCTTTAAGTAAACTATTCGAGAGAGTTATTTTGAATAGAATGATGATTCACATTAATCAGAATTCTATTTTCCCTGATGAACAATTTGGTTTTCGTCATGGACATTCTACTACACATCAACTTTTGAGTGTAACTAATATGATTAACGCTAGCAAATCTGAAGGTTATTCAACTGGTGTTGCTCTTCTAGATATTGAAAATGCTTTTGACAGTGTTTGGCACAAAGGTTTAGTAGCTAAATAAGCTCGACTTGGTTTTCCTGTATATCTCACTAAAATTATTCATAATTACTTGACTAGCCGAACTTTGCAAGTAAGCTATCAATTTTCATGCTCTGAAAGGATTCCTATTAAAGCTGGTGTCCCTCAGGGCAGTGTACTTGGGCCAATTTTGTACAATATTTTTACTTCTGATCTTCCTAATGTACCAGAAGAAAAAGGTTATTTTGCTGATGATTCTTTGCTTTCAGCCAAAGGTCGGAATTTACGGGTGGTACGCAGTAGATGGCAGCAAAATTTAAATTCCTTTTCGAATTACTTGAAAATGTGAAAAATTTCTCCTAACGCTTTCAAATCTCAACTGATTTTATTTTCCCATAAGCCAAGAGCTCAATTTTAATGGGGTTTCATTAGAATGGTCTGATCACGTGAAGTACTTGGGACTCACACTTGATCGGAATCTTACTACACTAAATCTTTTCATTCTCTCATCAACATGAAATCCAGACTGTGTCTGAGGAATAAGATGCTCATATACAAACAGGTGTCCCGACCAGCGAAAATGTACCTTTCACCTTGACGAGGCACCGAAGATCTCCATCGGATTGCGGGCATTGAATCGATCGAAGATTGTATCCCATTTACCCGAAAACCATTGCCCAGAATGAATTTTTCCCAGAATGACAAATACCCAAAATAATACCCCAGAATGAACCATTTCCCAGAAAAAAAATTCCCCAGAATGCACCATTTACCAGAAATTTTTTTCCCAGAATGGACCATTTCCCAGAATTTTTTCCCCAGAATGGAACATTTCCCAGAATGGCACAAATCCCAGATTTTTCCCCCTAGTATTTTTATTTGTTTTTTTTTTCTAATGATTCTTGTATATTTCATATGAATCGAAATTAATTTTTTCAAAATGATTTTTAAATGAAACTACGACTTTGAAATTTTCCAACTAAATTTATTTTAGAACCAATATTGTGCTTTGTTTATGGTTTGGGTACTTTAATTGATTCAATGCTTACCGTGGTCCTTTAAAAAACCGTTTTGGTATCCGACTCCTCACGCTGCGCGTTCGAACATGAAAGACGGTTTGTCCTTCACGCTGTCGCGTGGCGGACGGGGCTAAGGGATCACCCCTAGCTTTCACGCAGACCTAGGAAGCCCCGGAAGACCTAGACCAATGTCTTAGGGCCGCCGCTTCCGACGGCGGGTCGGCGGCCTCCTCGGATTTGGGAGCTTCGGCGGCTTTTTGCCGCCTCAGCCCCTTCATCATCGTTGGTTGCGGCTTTGCCGCAAAAGAGTAATGTTATGAAACCCCATTTTTTTGTAACAATTTTTATTTCAAATAATTTCTAGTAAGGATAAATGTTTTCAATTTTCTGGGCAATGGTTCTTCTGGCGAAAAAATTTCTGGTACATGGTTCATTCTGGTGAAAAAAATTCTGGAAAATGGTACATTCTGGCGAAAATTTTTCTGGTGAATGGTTCGTCTGGGGAAAAAAATCTGGGGAATGGTTCTTTCTGGCGATTGGAATTCTGGGGATTTTTCATTCTGGGCAATGGTTTTCGGGTAAATGGAGTACAACCCGATCGAAGACTGGCCAACAATTAAGTTAGTTTTTAGGATTTAGGATTAAGTGTATACAATTTTTTTTTCTTGCTCTATAGGACATTCGCGTTACTGACGTTATTTTTCGATCGTGATGAAAATTTGCACATGGGAGTTTATAGTTAGAGAAAATTTATTTCAAGTATTGAATTTTAGGTTAGGGGTCAGCAAAAGGAGTCGTCCATATTACCTTTTCAATATTTTTGTGATATTGACTTTATTTTACATCGGATTGAGTTGAAAATTTCCACATAAAAATTTTTAAAGACTAGACAATTGATTTTAATTATTCAATTTTGGGTCAGGGGTTGGCCAAAGGCGTCATCTATATTAACTATTCACTGTTATTTTGCGACTAAGACGTTATTATGCAATTTGATGTGCTTCACCCTTTGATGTGCTTCACCCTTTAAACGTCCTGATCCTCAACATCTCTATTAAAAAATCGAAGAGAAGGATGACGATTTTCCCAACTATTTTTGTAGGAATAATTTCTGAAAAGACAACTTTTTCATCTGTCTAGACCATATGATACTTAAAACAGCTCTCTGGTAAACAATAATCCCGAAAACTTCCAAACGCATTCAACAAGAAAAATACGGCTAGGTTTTGTGAAAACATATCGTTCCGTTATTTGTACGATGACAGCTGTAGATCATCAGTACAAAGTGCCAAGAAGATAAAGGTCCTTTTTAGGTTATAAAGGTTCGGTTCTTCAGTGTGCAGCAGAGAAAGCAGTGAACGAATTTCATTCGAGGCATTCGAGGTAACATTAAAACAATATGACGACAAAACTGCTGAGCAAAACTTTTCCCCGAATTCGTGTGCCAGTTTGTTTGGGTAATGTATGTGATGACTGTTAAAAGGAATCATCTTCTACAAATTCCGAGCGGAACATCTTCATCCGACATGTATGCTTCGAAATGGAGCCCCGCTTTCGGGAGATACACGGGTTAACGTGCCTTTCTGACTTGGCCCTCTCTGGAGCCTCTTTTGGTTGTGGGTGGGCTTTAAGTCAGAGAAACATTCAACAGACACACTCAAGGGTGGTAAAGGCAAATTAAGTATGCGGATTCGGTTTCTGGTGTAGTGGGGACATATCTACTATACCTTCACGAGGAACCTACAAAACCGGGCGGAGGTCCACAGACTGCCGCAAATGTGGAAATTTACGCGAATGAAGTCGTTGGCTCCATATGCAGACTTTGTGTGGTTTTGACTCCGATGACACAGCGCGCGGAGAAGCAATTAGAGAAGAGAACACTGACTGACTTGGCCAAAAGTGGCTCTGGCAAAGTGCCCTTCGGCAAGCAACAGTGGAGTGTCGTTAATTATCCTTACGTTTGCGAGACAACCGAAGGATCTCCGCAAATCCGACGCTCGCTGCTCGGTTTATGTAAGATATGCTAAGTGTTAAAGTGTCGGTTTGCACTTTTGTACCGGAAAATCCGTGGAAAAAGATTTAGTAATTCTTTGATAGACTTCTTTTTTTTCTATAATAGAACATTTCAGAATCATAGAATTATGAAACGAATGTGTTCTACAATGTGGTATGTTACGGAATTTATAGCTAGGGGCCTTTATGTCCACATGTTTTCTTGAATACTCGCATCTTAAGACAATTTGTATTGATTATACTTACGTAGAAGACAACTTTCGCCCGGAGGATGATTATCTCTATCAAACCTTTGGAATTGAATTTTCCAGCATACCTGCGTACCTACCATTTCTCATTAAGGACAAGAAACGTCTTGCTTTCGTTCAAGCTTTGCTCCAGCATAATACAACATGCAGTTTAATGAGCGGCATGCTTTATGTGTGTCATCAACAGGATCCTACACACAGAAGGGTGAGTGAGATAGAAATCTTGTTTGCAAAATTCGTTGCATACGTATGTTGAGTTCAGCTAGCAGCTGCCTGCCTGGGAAGGAAATTTCTTCCGGTTTCTGTTATGGAACGCTTATGCTGCCACAGTGTTTCCGGTTCAAGGCAACATCGCAGTGCGTGTGTGTGCTTATCTGAATCGTGTTACCACATTTTCTTAAAACCAGGTTGTTTATGGTATTTAAAGATGTTTTCTTGGTTGCTTTGATAAGTTTCTTAGGTTTCAAGCAAAAGGTAATATAAAAAAATATTTTTAGGAAAGCTTTAATTTTTCATGAACAATCGTCCTGTTTGTTTCATTTACAAAACGGTACAACTTAGTTGGATTTGATATTTGTTGCTTTTGTAACATTATACACCTAGGCATATTTTTTATTTAATTTAATTTAAAATGTAATCGGAAAATCTAATCGGATCTAGATTACTGATTGTATTAGTATCTAAGTAGTCAGGTATTTCTATAACGGTTCATCACGGTAAAAAAGGTAAGCTTCTCCCACAAGTCAGCAACTCGTTTGAATGTAAACAAATGACGTCATTGCTCTCTTCGAACAACTTGCAACCAGGCGCAGTCCTAGAGCTTGCTCTTGGGGGGTGGAGGGAGGGATTAAAAAAAATTCAAAAATCTGCCAATGAAAAGAACTTTAATATCTACTGTAAGAACGATCATTTTGAAAGAGTGAGAGAGGTGTTGCACATTGCCCCTTCTTCTTCAATTTGATCTTATTAAACTAAATCAGAGGCCCTTATTTTTTTTTTTTTGAAATTCCATAAATAGAGAAGAAATCAAACTTTCCTAACCAATTTTCTAGAAAATATTATCTCGATACCCTTTAATTTAACTTCAATCTGTAATTCTATAATCTTCCATGCGTAAAAGTGTTGATAAAAAGATAATTTTCGTATTTTGTAAACTTAACAGGAAGTTTGAAAAAATCTACTTATGGAGGAATTAAGGGATGACAATGAAAATGATGTACATGTTGTTGAACAGAAAAACACTTTATGAAATTTTTCAATGACCGTAATACGGGGTAAGATTGATCACTTTTTTCAATATTTTTCAATTATTTTTTTCTGTTAAGGGAAGTGTGGCATGTTTCATATTTTTTTAAAACACTACTGGACTCCTATAAACGTAAACATGGTTGAAGAAATTTATTAGTTAACTTTAAATTTGATTTACAAATCAATTTCGTCTTCGAATTTGATGCTTTGGGCAGGGTCGTAAGAAGGACTGCCTCATAGGGGGGGGTTTTGGTTAAAAAATTTCCCAAAAATTTTTGCTAGAAAAATGCATACATAGAGAGTAGTGAGAAAAAGTGAAACTAAAAGTATCTTATTATTCGGGTTCAAGCTCTTATAAATTAATAGTTATTCATTTCAAATCATAACTTTCGAAATAAGTCCTAAAAGTGATAAGTTTTTTCAAATTAAAAAAAAAAAAGGATGAGGGATCTTGAAGGCTTTATTTGAAAAAAAAAACTTATTTGAGGTTCGAAACAGATTAATTTTTAATTCTTGTTAACTCGATACATTCAGCTCAATTTTTTTAAGTATCTACCATATAGATAATGTTAAACAACAAACATATAAAATATATTCCCTGAACCCAAAGATGAAGTACAAGTTATTTTATCAACATTCAATTATCAATAATAATTTATTTCATCATTGGAATCCTGTGAAAAATTGAAACTTGAATTATTCAATGAGTTTAGATCTTAATTTATAACAGTGGTTTTTACCTGTTTTTTGTTTTGTTTTGGGAGATGTTGAATTTTTGTTCCGAATCTGAATTCTACATTTTGAACCTGAATACAAACTTTGAATTCATATCCTGACTGAAAATTCCAAATGATAAAACTCTTATATTTCATCTCTGGATCACCATTATGGAATTTCGAAAGTTTCAATTCGGCAAAAGAATTAAAAAAAATCAAATCCAAATTTAATAAATGGTTTGTTATTTTAAATATTTTTTTAATATTCCGGAATGATGAGTTTCGAACATGTCAAATGAATCTTATTTTAGTCTTAAATGCAAAACCAAGATTCGAATTGTGATTTTGCTCCAATTGTGAACCAAACTGAAAATCAAGAACTATAATCTAGATTCAGATTCTTCAATCCGGTCCCGAGCAACAAATTAAGATTTATGAAAAAAAAAAAAATGGTACCATTATTTAAACCTAAGCTAACCAGATATTTTTCCGCACTTATCTGGGCAGGGAAAATCTGGTCTGTTTTATCTAAAACTGTAAAATCCAGGCATACGATTTCAAAGTTTACAACCCAAAATCTGGGCAATATCTGGACAAATTTAGGAATTTTTCAATTAAAATCATGACAAAAAAAACTCGAAAGTAGTATGTTTTCATAGAAAAACATCAGCCAGTTTATTTGGATAAACTTTGTTTAAAAAAATTTTGGACGCAAAATACAAAATAGTTTTCACGCAATTTGAATTTTTCTTTGAATTTGCAAATCAGTAAAAACTTTCGGGTAAAATCCGGGCAATCAGGCAACTTTAGTGAGTCAAATCTTATTGAAAATTGGATATTGGAAACAGGACTGTACCCAAAATGTATGCACCAACTTATTAGAGCTTGATAGAGTTTTTCGAGTACAATCTATAAGATTCTGTCAACAAGTGAGAAATTTTTTGGAAATCTATAGAAGAATTGGGGGCCTGGGATAAGATTTTGAGGCTTTGGTCTTAGTTCTGAGTCGAGATTGTTACTCTTGATAAACTTGAGTCGTTCATCGAAATTTTGTTATGAATTTAAAATTGCGAGTTTAGTGAAGAACATTTTGCTTAACAATTTAGGACCCTCATGGGGGAGGGGGGTTTAACCCTCAAAACACCCCCCGTTCCTACGGCCATGGCTTTGGGGTAACATTGATCAGTCTCTATTTTAACGATTTTAACATGTTTTTTTGATCATAAAGGTTACAAAACACCTTCATAATATTTACAAATGCTAGTAATTGATATACTTAGGCAGTTCATGTGTTAAGGCCGAACAACAATTAAAATCGAAAGATGGACAGTGATGCTGAAAAAATTAAGGGGCTTAAATTTTTAACATTACCTTCTTATACACTTTTAACAACAACAAAAAATGAAATTTTGTCAGTACCGTTCATAATTGTATAGAAATTGGAAGCAAGCACACTGTCACTTCGACTTTGAACTTCCATAACATTTTATTCTGATGATATTTTTTGATCAAATTTTTTGTGTTAGATAGATCAACTATCACACTATCATATCACAAAATTTGAGCTTTCTGGAGTTTGTGTGGCCTGAGAAACAGTAATTCTACGATAATCGGACTTTTTAGACTTTTATCTTTCAAACTGCAATATCTCTGAAACTACGCTACATTTTTCATTGAAATTTTGCAGAGTGATTGTTTAAACGTAAAGCTAGCATGTCTGAAGTTTTCGAAAAGTTATATCGATGACTTCAAAAGTTACGCGAGGTGCAATATTTCAGGCATGGATCTAGAAATGCGATTTCTATAGAATTTTGGACGAATGTTTCCATAGGAAAATCATATTCTCTGTTTAACAACCAGTAAATCACAACAATATCACGAGATTCTGATTTCAAAACACAAGTGGATCATTTATTCCATTTTTTCTTTTCTTCATTGCTTTTGCCAGACATTTTTCGTCTGATTGGTGGAGGAAATGGTATTGTTCTCATGAATCTTTCAAAATTATATAGAAATCGCATTTCAAGGTTCATGCCTGAAATATTGCACCTCGCGTAACTTTTGATCTCAACGATAGAACTTTTAGAAAACTTCAGACATGCTAGCTTTACGTTTCAACAATCACTGTGCAAAATTTCAATAAAAAATGTTGCGTAGTTTCAGAGATATTGCCGTTTGAATGAGAAAAGTCCAAAAATTCCGATTTTCGTAGAATTACTGTTTCTCAGGCCACCCGAACTTCAGAAAGCTTAAATTTTGTGATATAATAATGTGATAGTTGACCTATCCAACGCAAAAAAATTGATCAAAAAATATCATCAGAATAAAATGTTATGGAAGTTCAAAGTCGAAGTGACAGTGCGCGTGCTTCCAATTTCTATACAATTATGAACGGTACTGTATATGAAAATTTACCTTTTTGGACTTGATTTATTCAAACTGTAATATTTGAGATACAAATTAAAGCCTCTTGCAAAAATTATTCATAGTTGTTCTCGCGAAGCTACTTTTCAATGTGGCAGATTTCAAAAATGCTCGTAGTTTTTGATTTTGAAACACAAATCAATTTTATTCATTTTTTTATTTTTCCCGTTCTGTTAAAACGGTATTCAAATGAAATTTCATATCAAAATGAACTCTAGATATTAAAAAAAATATATATTTAAACACTATACAGTTTTTAAGAAAGATGTTAAAATAATGAAAATAACAAAAAGATAACAATGATTGATTTATCTTAAAACTGTTGTTTTAGACGCCTTATCAGTAAAACTGGATGCAATATACAAAATCTGACAAAAAATCGGGTTCAGGACGCCAAAATCTTCTAAAACCAATTACAAAACATTGATAGAAGATTTGAATTCAACATAGTTTGAAGTTATCGAGCTAAGGTTGGAGTAAGGATGAGCAAGCACTAAATTTCTATTGAGTTTTGATCGGATCTGTACAAAGTTATGCTTATTGAAACATTGAATTTTCTGATAAAAAAAATTCGGCAAAATCAGGATTACTTTAAAAAATCAGGGAAAACCGAGGCTTTTTAGGTTATCAGGCGGGGCCTTAAAAAATCAGGCAAAGTCTTAAAAATCAGGCACATTGGCATCTCTAGGTACCTAAGTTATCGATCAAAATATTGGGATCACCCCGCAGTATGGTGTATTGGCCAAAAGTTTGAGATCGGTCTTCAAATGCTTGTTACTTTGTTTCATATGTATCTCTGTTATCAAAAAGCGTATCGCTTATCTGTTTAGCGTGTTTGTTTAATACAGACCCCGTTCGATTTTGGCAACACGCTCGTACATTTTGTGTTGCCAAAATCGAATGTTGCCAAAATCGAACGGTTTTTTTTTCTCATCTTGTATTTCAGTTATTATTACAAAAATACTATTATTATTATCAAACACGTTGGTTTTAGTCAATTTCCGACCATTTGTAGTATTTTTTTTAATTTTTTCATCATGTTTTTGGTGCATTTTAAACTTTTCTTGTTTTGTTTATAATGTTTGTTTACTTTTGTCATATTAGCTGTTTTTGTCATTCCTTATAATTTTTTAGTTGTTTTTAGTCATATTCAGTCTTTTCTTTGAATTTGTTTTTTAACTTTTTGAATTTTTCACTTTTTTGTCATTTTTGAGTACTTAATAATTTTTTTAAATTTTTTTGGTTTTTATTGTTGCATTCTATCACCATTTCAGAACATAAAAACGTTTTCATGGTGTTTTTCTAAGTTAAATTGGTCCTATTATAACGAAAACGAAAAGGTAATGTTGTTTCTTCAAACCGTTCGGTTTTGGCACATGTGCCAAAATCGGATGTTGCCAAAATCGAATGTTGCCAAAAACGAACGGGGTCTGTATATACAGTTGCGCTCTGTTGTGGTATGAGCCTACTTGGTTGAATGATTCAACTGAATCAAAGCAATCGAAATATTCCTTTTAATCCAACCACGGTAAATGAAAAGTTCATATACCAGTATTTCGATAGCAACTTACTACCTTCTTCAGTGAACGTTTTCGAATCGAAACATTCTTTGTAAAATTTTAGTTTTGTGACAGAAAAAACCAAGAATACATGGATTACGATGTTTTCCATACAAACATCCTTCCAAAAAAGAATCAAATCGTCTGCTGGGTGATAATGAACTTCATTTTAAATCCGGCATCATTTTTGATCACGTTCATCGATTATAACGAAACTTGGCTTGGTGTTAGATCAAACATTTTTACATCTTCGGACAAAATTTCAGATTTTTTCAATGAAAATTGTCAAAGATACAGCAAATTTAGTGAAGCAATTCCAAATTTCTTTTTTTTACGGGAAAAGCTGTATCTTTGATTCCCGTCATTGTAAAGACTTCAAATTTTGTAGAGTGTTAGTTGGATAGTTGAACTAGATTGTGTGAAATTTTTATGAAAAAAATATAAAACGAGAGAGAAATGGCAGCTTGTCAGAGTTGGAAGTGGGTGCGCAGCTTCACGCGATTTCATTCTTTTTTGAACGCAACTGTAGTGAAATTTAATTTAGTCATGCTTCATTAAAACTTCAACTACAGATTTATTATCTTACGAAAAATTTTACAAACATACCTGGAAATTGTTGTTGATCATAGCTTTGTCTTTTTTTAGCCAGCGGAGTAGGTAATAGGTACACCAACTATTCTAGGGAAGAATGCCTCTAAATGCTGGGAAATAGAATACTGTAAGTCGTCATTGAATGATTTTGAAATAAAACTGTGGCTAGTGTCACCAGCTTTTTGAATGTTTTTTTTGTGTCGCCGGCAAAATTATTTTAAATTTTTTTTAGAGAATAAAGCCCTGAGAACAACTAGTTTTGATTGTTGTGGCTTTGTAACTAGAAATTTGCAACGTGACCTTTATGCGTACCCCACCACTAACTTGCATTCACCGGGGCAGATTTGCTGGCTTGAAAGCTTTTTACATGGAGGTTAATGGCCATGGTTAAAATCCTGAAAAAAAAAACGTCATACGGAGAGACGACACGTTGCGCTTCTACAACGTCCTGTCGTGATGATTCTTGCTCTTGGCGAGCAGCACCAGCCGCGCCATCAATTTAGGTAACACACATCCGCAACTCAGAAATGTTGAAACACAACTTGCCAATTGATTTTCGAGGCAGGAATATTTATACATTTTCTAGCACCAATTCGTATTTGCACTTTAATGGTGTTGATGTACCAACACACAACCATCCCGAAATGATGTTTGGAAGAGATGTCCGTTAAAGCGGCTATTTTAGTGACGCGAGATCCGTTCGCGAATTTCAATTTGTACCCCTTTAATGTTGCCATAAGACGTAATTCTACGTCAAAAATGTTTGAGCCAAAATACTGTTTTTTCGACACATCCTAACATCACATACATCAAATCGTTAAAGTCCATACGATGACAGTTGTTTTAAAGTTTTGGATGATCTCCCTCGATATACTGCAGAAATATGGTGGCAACTCAACATCTATTATGGATTCGTCAACTATCCCTATGTCTTAAAAGCAACGCATTAAAACATGCCAATGAAAGCTTAAAGATTATATTCAAACCGAGCTATTATTGAAAACCATCTCTCGATATCATGTCTCTTACCAATCTCCATTGCGTCGAAACCATACTCAGTTGCTACAAGTAATGTTCGGTCTTAACGACTGATTATTATTTCAATTTCAATGCCCGGCTCCAGGAATACCTACAACACCGCAACATTAGCATGTTGAATGAGCAGTAAAATATAATAACGAGAGAGCAGCACTAACAAGTTGGGGTACTTGGTATGCTTCATTTCCGGGCGGCACACGATTTCACACAAATGTGGCTGGCTGCATGGTTACAATTTTCCATATCCATCCAGGACCAGATTGGATGTGGTGTGGGTGTAGGATGTAGAAGCAGAAAGCAGGATTCCTTGTTTTTCTCCCATTGAAGCACACGAGACGACATGCAATGGCCGTTTCTGGTTTGCTTCTTTGGTTTCCGTTTGAGTTTCCGGTTCCTGCCAATAAAGAGGCGCAACGGGTTTTGTGTATGGTTCATTAATTTTCTGCTACGTAGATATCTACCTTCCATATGTACTACCCATTCCTGTCGAGACACATCGAAACCGGGGTATGGTATCATCATCAGTAGCAGACACTCGTTTCGGTACCATTCCGGTTCCAGTAATGTGAAGTCTGTCTACTGTCTGGAACACTTGCTTCCTGTCTTTCCGGCCGTCGCGTGTGTTTTCCATTGCATTGGTCGGAAGCGAGAAGGAGGGGAAGCAGGAATGCATTTTCCGTGATAGACAATTGCAATCGTTCCTCGAAATCCGTTCTGGTTTGTACAGGTTTAGTTAAATTTTACCTTTTCCTGGCTGCTACTGCTGCAGTAAGTCTGTTTAGTACACGTTGAGGTTGTTTTAGTTCTGGAGTAGCAAGTTTAGAAATATCTGGAATGGTTCTGAGATTCACGTAACATTCTACAATATGTAATCAAGGTTAGGGGTCAGCAACCTTTTGACTTAAATGTTTTAAAGTTATACAGTCGAAACTAAAAAGTTTCACAGATATACTTATTTAGGAAAAAATAAACTGATTTAAACTGATTTTTATAAAAATTCAATTTATATGTAATTATGGGAGAAAAGAATGAAGCTTGAAAACAATTTACAGTTTTTATAAAATGTCTGGCAGACTGTTGTATGGAGAAGCACAACATTGAGATAATCATGTTCAGCTCCGACAGACATTTTTCACAGGCCTTACCTCACAATGGATAAGACAATCTCGAGCGGAACAGTGCAATGTAAATATTCAAGCATTGAATTATTCGAGAAAAAAAATCTACACTTTGATTTGTAAATAAATGTTGAATGCAAGGATGGAAATTGAGGAAATTTTCAGTGAAACTGCCGTGTAATGTAATGTGTACATTCAAGGATGGAACGAACAATGCTGCAGTATAGGCTTTTCAGTTGTTGTTATTAATTCAACTATCTGTTCCTCTAATACATAAAAGTTCGCAAACTAACCAAGATTTTGCTCGCATGTTGTTCACGGAATTTGCATAAATTACGGCGATTCTATTCTCAATTTAAAGAAAACCGACTTCATTAATGCAATTTCCTCAGAATGGCACAATTTTTTCAATTGATGAAGTGATTTATGCTGGAAAATACAGTTTTTTTTTTCAAAATCTCTGAGAATCACTAAAGAAAGGAGAAAAGTTACCCTTGGCGGCGTCGATTTTAAATCAAATCAACACTAAGACCAGTTTAAATTGTATTTTTCCAATTCTAGGTACATTATCACATCATGTAAACAACAAATTCCATTTCTATTTCACTTTCTTCTCAACGCCGGATTATGGGGTGAGGGCAATGGGAAGCTATTGCCGCCGGCTCAAAAGGCCCGAGGATGAAGAAAGCAAACTATATTAAAAGTTCAAAGTTTATTAAATCTGAATCTAAAGCAAAGACGGAGACCCCCCCAAAATATAAAATAATTCAGGATTTGTAACTCAGAGTATGAAAAACACATTTAATTGGAATAAATCCTCCAGGGTCCGATGGTATAACCTATACTATCAGTTAAAATTTCCTCAAATGCCTCCATAACTTCCTAAAGAAACATACACAAATTTTCAAAAGTTCTGAAATATTAAGAAAGAAAATAAACTTAAAAAATAACAATTAAATTCACATGAGATAATACGCTATACCAGTAAGGTATGAGACCCTTTGAGCCAAAGATTTATAAGAGCATCAAAGCTGTTTTCGAGAAAGTTTCTCTCAGATAGATTTAACATTCGTACGATCGGAAAAGTATGTAGGAAAAATTTGATAAACCCAAAAATTTCACCAAATATAGTTTGAAACACAAAAAATCGATATGTACCTTGGTTCTGAAGGCCTCATATGGGTTAAGCATGGAGTAAAATCGTAAAATAACGTTACATACCTACCTTCAAATTTTCGACGAAGAAATAAATAGGTATTCACAAATCATAATTTTTATAAAGCTCTTACTTAACATCCTTTGATCTTAAAAAGTATATATTTCCTCACTATTATGAGAAGAATTCCAAATATCACAGTTGGAAACTTCTATTTATCAATAATCCAAAATTTTATTTTTTTAACACTCAAGTATGGAGCATGATCCAGAGATTTTTTAAATCTGTTGACAAATATCGAATACAGTCTATTATTTTTCAATTTTCAAATTAATATCGGCAAAAATTCAATATCCGAGTTTTGAAGTTTGGTTGTGCTTGGTTTTCTAGACACAATCAGTGATTTGATTGAAAATTGCTATGCTAGTTATTTTCCTAATGTTTTAGTCGTTTTTAATAAGAAAATGACAAAAATAGCACTTCATTTGAAATATACATTCATTTTCTTAAGTGAGTTTTGATTTTAGTTCTTAAAATGAAAGACTGATTTTGAATACTTAATAATGCATTCCAAACTAGCTCTGGCACTGGATTTTTAATTCATACTCTCTATCGTTGAATTCTGTTTATTTTTATTCCTTTTTTATCCTTCAACTAAATTTGATTTTCATTCTCATGTTTAAATTATGTTGATTTCGAGGAATAAATAAAATATTCTCGTTCTTTTAATTTTGTCGACTTTTCAAATTTACAGTATCTAATAATTTGTTAATTGAAACTCTGCTCTTCATTATTGAATTTTGCTCAAGAAAAATTATATCAATTTAGGTTTTTTTTTATTTTGTTATGTGATTATTCAAATAGAAAATTTTATAAGCTGAAGCTACTTTCTTTTGAGAATTTTTATTCCGCTCAATAATTTGAGACTTGAACTCTGAACTGTATTTTTGTTGTTTACAGGATACTTTTGATTGTATTTCACGAAACAAACATTTTTCAACATTTCCGAAAATGCCTGTCCGTTCAATTTACACTTTTATACGATTATAAACATTTATGGTCCTTCTAAGTTTTAAGATTTGACGAAAAACGAAAACAAAATTTTTTAGGAGCTTTTCTAGCAATTTTTCAACTTTCTCATAAGAAATTACGGCATCTATCAGCAAAAAATACCTGGCATCTATTCCAATTATGAAAATTGGTCTTGACAATCATGACAAAACGAAAAATTACCTTATTCATTAATTTTTTCTGTTATTTTGAACGATTTTTAATAATCATGTCTAGGCGGGGCAAAACGCGCCATGTCCGTTTATCATCAATCATGTTTCATATTTGTTTTAGTTAATATGCAATTTTCATCGCAACAACTTTCAGAATATTAATATGTTTAATTGGAAAACATATCTGGAATATAAACGAATATATTTAAAATTCCTAAATTTTAAATGAATTTAATTAACTATTCGCAAGAATGTCTGTATGTCTGGCAGCACTGCGCGTAGCAATACATTATTCCATCTGTGAAGTAGAATAGAAGTGTTTTTACCAGGCAAACACTTTCGGAGGCCCTTGAATCAATAAACACTTATCAAACTTTAGGCGGCGCGTTTGAGTACACACATAAGCGCAATTTGCCCCAGACGAAATGGAAATCATACTTTAGAAAGCCTTTTTAAAATTCTATAATATATTGGTTTAAGTCTTCCTGTTTGTATATTTCTGGTGAAGAGCAGTGCACTTTTCAAAACTATTGTCAAATTTACTGGATAGCATTCTTCATTTACGAGTAATAAAAGATTCTTCTTATCTTGGGCGTCTTACCCCCAGTTCCCCTTATCAGGATTGATCTTTCGAGTTTGAATAAACGATCTGAAGTTTTATTTTACATTTTTAGGAAGATTTTTTTTTCAAACTGCAACAGATAAAAATACTTTGAAAATATTAAAAAAAAAATCAGGACTTCCCCCCTCCTTGAAAAAATGCATCGGGACCCCGGACAACTTAATCCGACCCTCTATTGCATATTAGCCGTACATACATTTCTATTTTTTAAGCAAACATAGTTCGGTACTGTGAATGAATTCTAACAATTTAAATTAATTAAAAATCAAATAAATTCAAATTCGAGCAGTTTGAAATCAAATGAAAAAAGAACAATATGAAAAATAAGATATGAGGAATCAATTGGTACACCTATCTCAAAATTTATGATTTTGGGACTTACAGCCCTTTGCCCCTGAAAGATTAAATTATTTATGATTTTTGTTTGCAAAATTTACTAAGTTAGAAGTCAATAAAATTGTTACCATTGACGGTTTTTTTCCTAAATGGATTCATTCCATGCAGTACAGAGTTGAGAAATATAATCCTTTTGGTGTTGCTGTAAGACGTTCTTTATAACACTTCAGTGGTTTTGGCGCAATGACCTGGAAAGTCTATCATTTTCAATTTTAAAGCTGGTAAAACTATAACAGATGTTTAATCCCATTTAATTTCATTAAATATTGGTTTACAGTAGGGTTACCATACGTACTCTTTTAAGAGTACATGTATTCTTTTTTGATCGAGAAATACACGTACTCTTTCTTATTGTAAAATTTTGTGGAATGTACTCTTTTTTTCTTTTGAAAAACATTTTATCAGAGGAACGGACTTATTCCTTCCAGTTTTTAAGTTTGTGTTCCTATATGTACAAGAAGTCAGAAAGAAATGCAACACTTTATGCATTAATGGCACGGTACTTCAGGTTTCTCTACCTTGTTGAGTTTTACAAACGATGAATTAAAATATAAAGCATCACAAATCGATTTAAATATAAACTTTTGAAAAAAGCTTCTCCTTTGAATATGCAATTAGCGCTCAAACAGTTGGCGAAGAGCATAACAGCAATTTGAACTCTTTTTGAAATGCAACATTTTCTTATGTTTGCGATGTTCTGATCTCTATTATTTCAAATAATCCAACGACCCTTTGGCTTTTCACTTAAAATCTGCAAGGAAATAAGCAGAAACTTAAAACGATATCCTTCAATTTGTAAAAGTTTTTTTTAAATCATAATTGCCAGGTAAGTCACATGAATTTCCTGGTTTCTCCCGTTTTTCCTAAATATTTTGAAATATAATTTCAACGTACTCTTTTTTGCGTTGAAGAATATGGTAACCATAGTTTAAAGTAGAAGAAATGAACATTAGCGTTACTCAGTGTTTTTGAGTTCTTTTTTCAATGTTCATCTTATATGAGAGTCGAACAGTTTTAATGCAATCGAATAAGTATTTCATGAAAACTGAAACATAACAAAGGGTAAGGTAAACTTTACTCAACATTGATGATTTGGGCACTCGCACTCCTCTGGTTCTGATGAGATTTACTATTGACCGCAGGGGGATGGCAACCTAGTTCTTTTTGCGATCAAAATCTTTTTCTTCTGTTATATCTATCGGGTTTATGGTGTACAGAGTAGAAAAAGTCAAAATTACAACCAATGAGAAACCAGAATTATTGTTGTGTTATTGTGCAATCAACCATACTTCTCTAGTATTTGACATTTAGCTCGGATCCTTGACAGTCATCTGTCAGGTTTGTTTGAGGCCCAACAAATCATGAGCCCCAAATATTGATGGTTGTCAAATTCAATGAAAAAGAGAAAGAAAGACAATTTCCCGTATTTATCGCCGTATGTAACACTAAGGTAGGTTTTCATTTGGAAAATGTATTTTTATGATAAAATAACGTTCACCTTACGTATAGTGAAGAAATTTTAAACAACTCGAAAAAAAGAAATATGAACCGACTTACCCATCTTGGTTTCTCAACTACTAATTTTTATAATCGATACCATCCACATGTAATTTTCATTCTGTATACAATGAACTTTCATTTGTTTGGGCCCTTTTTTTCAGAGAGCGTTTGTTAAAATTAAATGGAAATGAGTGAAATTATAAATAAGTGATGATGCAAATAAGATGCATAAGATTGAAAAGCATGAAAACTAATTTTAAAATAGAAATCAGTATCGTTTTGTTGGAAAAACTGTGAGTTTTCTTTCCAGTAAAAACACAAATACTTAAAATACTTAAATAAACAGTAGACGGATGGCAACATTTATTTTACTGTCTTTTAGTTTCTAATCAATAGATTTCCTTCAATTTACGCAATATTTCCTATTCAAATACATTGGGTTACTTTTCATCTATAAATTATCAATAAACAATTTAGCTGAATTTTCCGAAAAACATATAGTTAGGTTAAAAATCATCGATACGCAAAACTTTACTACAACAATAAGTCTCGAAATGCCTCATCTTGATGTGTTAATAAATACTGGTTTTTTATTTTGATTTGTTACCCTTTAAAGACAACGTTTGACGATTTTATCTTCGGTTTCGCATCTGATCTTTACAGATGCCAAGATGATTTGATCGAATTCAATTAACATATGTACGTTCACATCTCCGTAGATTCGAGATTCTATCTAAATTCTGTACACCCGCTTCGGTTCCTGTGCGTTCGATTCTCTAAATAGTTCAAACCTTATTCTTGACGAATTTACGCGATACATTATAACTTCAACTATACACACTTATCTACACGAGAATACTTTCGGTTAGGTTAAGAACGATCTCTGATAATGTACAAATCAAAACATATCTGAACGTAGAAACGCCCTGCCCCGGATCCTGCACCGGGAAGGCCAATGCAATGGGGGTAAAAAAGTACAATTTATCGGGAGAAAATTATTCAATTTAGCACAAAAACGTGTGAGCGGTTTCAGGATTCCCTGGGTTGATACTGTGACCATCTTCCTCTAGTTCATGATCTGTTTCTTAATGCTCTCGACGGTGACTTCAATGGGGGCCAGCACTACGATCACAACCAGGGCAATCACGAAAGCCACAATGATCAAGGTGTAGAAGAACAGCATCACTTTCCGGAAGCCACCGAACTGCAAAAAATAGGAAAAAAAAGATTAGATTGACATGTTTTTTTGGATTTTTAAAGGAAAAATAAATAAATAAGAACGTGATACTAACAGCTGCATCTTGTTTGCGCTCGCCGGAACTCATAGAATTGCGGGAAGGAGTCATGTCGGCCATCGGGAACGAGGTTACCCGCTGGCTGTTGCGCCGATCGGTTACGCAGCCTCCAATCTGCATCCAGAAGAAAATCTAAATTAGGCCAGTTGAATGGTCTGTTCTGAGTTGAATGAAACCTTACCCCCGAGGTTAGTATGGGAAAGTTGGAAGTTGTGAACCCTGATTTCAAGTTAGGTGCTTGTTTTTTACAGGTTAGATGAGTTTAGACTTTTCGAACTTTTATTCTGTTTTGCGATGAAAATTATAGTTCAACAGAAAAAACTCACCACAGCATTGCATGAGATATGTATGTGTTCATGTGCGTCATATATACAAAACGACGAGAGCCAAAGTTCCAGAAGCACACATAATATTTTAGAAATATAACTATTATAAATCTGTTTGTTTGAAACTCACATTTTACCTGATTCTCAAATCAATCATTAATTTTCTTCTTTCTCTAAGATATAAATCAATAGAAAACAAAGACAATCCATGTTTTCAAATTTTCTAATATTTCTTACAGAGAGCAAAAAAAGTAAAAAAAAAATATTTTAAATAAGCTGGCTAAAAAGAAAAACATTGAACTTCAGTATTGAAAAATCAATTCATTCAAAGTTTAACATTAAATTTTAATCAATTGCGGCGCTTATAACACAATGGGTGAAAGTTCCCAAATGGCAATTTAGAGAAAACGCGTTCAAAGTTTTCATGGTGCTTCGGTTTTCATATATTTTTTCAAAGAATAATAAATTAAAAAAAGTTTGAATTTTGTACCAGATAGGTATACTTTGAGATAAAAAAATTCGTTGGTATATTTTAATGAAATTGATGAACATCAAAATGTTTTTGCCAGCAAAAAAAACTTGATAGAAACCATGTAAGGACATAAACGGCTGACATTTAAACGCTGCAATATTTCTTATAATAGGTATATTACACGAATTCGTTTTCAAAAATTTAGCTGAGTTTAGTTTGGCAATTGGATTACTTTTTCAAATTTTGGGAGCTGGTAATGATATAATCTTATACTGTATCTAGTAAACTGTCCCAAATTTGTATGAGAAATTTCAAGCTTGTGAATTGTTATGCGCTGCAGGCTTAAATTGGTCCTAGGCCTAGTAAAAGGTCTCATGCCAAATTTGGGCGTGATCGGACCACGGGAAGGGGTCGCTCAACGAGCCTAAAGTTTGTATGGGATTTTGAGACATTTTGTTCGGGAGGAACACGAAAATCCAGTTTTCCATGAATAACTGTGGTCCCTTTCGGCCGATTTCTTATAAAACCGGTTTTTCTTAAAGCCTAAACTATGAAAATATTTCATCCGAAGACTACATTACGATTCGAGTTATGACAAAAAAGTAATTCAAATTAAAAAATGGGGTAACTTTTTTCAGGGTGATATTCATCACTGTTTATGCTGCGTCAAAATGTTTGAAGCAGTGTCTCTCATTAATAGTGATGAATACCACCCTTAAAAAAGATAACTATTTTTTTAAGCTAAATAACTTTTGTGACTTAACTTGAATTGGAATACAATCTTGGGATGAAATATTTGTTATAGTTTAGGCTTTAAGAAAAACCGTTTTCAAAAGAAAAAAAGTCCAAAGTTATTCATGAAAAACTGGATTTTCGTGTTCGTCTAGAACAAAATGTCCCAAATTCCCATACAAACTTCCCGTGATCCGATCTGGCCCAAATTCGGCAAGAGACCTTGTACTAGGCCTAGGATCAATTTAAGCCTGCATCGCATAACTTTTCCAAATGTTGGGTCATTAGGGGCACTCTAGTATATAGGTATGTTTATTGTAAAAATAATATGGAAAACGTATCTAAATGTTTATTGAATTTCTAAATACAGAACAATTAGGCTGCCTCTAAAGCTGTTCAGCCCAAAACGCACATTCTAATAATCTTCATCATTCCAAAAGACTTAAGAACTGACACATTTGAGTGACCAAGTATGTTCTATGATAATGAAGATCAAATTAACCAAAATAAACTAATATTTGGGACTAAAACATCTGTTTCTAGAAAAATGAAAATCAGCGATGCAAAGCCGAAATTTTTTGTTATTGTTTTAAGTATTTTTTTTCCTACCGGGTCGTCATTTTCATTGGACTCAAACATATCTTTACATCATCAGATAGGTTTATTTAAGACAATTCCAAAAATCAATAAAAAAAAAACTTGAATACAGCTAAGTTGTCAGAAATTATTAAAATTGTTTTTTCTAGAATTTTTTTCATTTGATCACAATAGGTAACCTGACTCTATTTCGAAACATTGAGAAACAAGGATAAATTATCTCCACAATGAATATAATATCATCAAAATTGGTTAACATTTTTGGCCAGGAGAACCCTCCTAACTACAGGTAAATTTTTTTCCGAAACGGATATTATATGAACAGCTTTGAAGGGTTAAGAAGACTTCCATATATAAAAAAAGCATTAATATTTGATAATAAAAACTCCACCATTGAACTATTGAATCATCTAGATATTCAAAGTCAATTGATTTCACTAGCAAGTTATTAATGAATGTTCCCTTTCTCTTTAATTTTTTTATCCAAAATCGAACGTCGAGAAATTTTGTTTTTGTGCCTGAAAAACATAACTAGCAAAATCAATATAGAATTAATTCTTCATTATTTTATATATTTCATTATATATAAATATTATATTCATAATTAAACTTTGTTGAGCTTCAAGAGACACAACCTTGGCTTAAGATGAGATGAACACATAAAAAAAATTATAAGGAAATTCTGTGATTTCACAAAATTTTATTTCAGTCTCCAGATTTTGTGTTCTGTATCAATTTAAAGAACAATAATTTTTGAATTAAAAAAAGCTTTCTGACGACATCTTAAATTTTACGTATTTAAAATACGAAATAAAATAAAGGATCTAGAAAAAAAATTAGGATTTTAATCTGGCTTAAAAATAGGTTTTGTTAATCGTATTCTCATTTCAAAGGTTCATTATTCCGTATTTCTTACGAATATATGGATAAATTTTCCATACTCTAAAGCCTGATTCACATGTTGATCAAATGAAAAACAAATCAATAAATTTCACAAAGAGTAGTGTGTGGTGAAAGTGCGACCTAAGTGGTACCCAATTTTTAAAAAATTTTGCAGTTGTTTTTCTAAAAATCATGCACAGAATTTGATTCCAGTATAAGACTTTTATCTCCCTTCTAAAAATTAACGATGATAATCGAATGACGGATTGGATAGCAGTAATGAAAATGTCGAACTGATATCGAAACGTACTTTTACCCCACCTCTGTGCAAAAGTTCGAATGATGTAGGGTAAAAGTACGACCATATAAATTTTTACATTTCGACATGAAATCAAGTAAAATATATTTTATATCGTTCTTTGCTTTCAGCAGCATCTTTTGTACTCGCATCTGATTCAAATCCTACACGTGGAGGAAAAACCTGCGCAAACTAAAAGCTAAATAGACACATTAAACCACATTAAAATTTGGATTGCTCACACATGTTTGCATTTATTTGAAATATTACATGATTTATGCCAAAAAAGTAGGCAGCCCAAATCATTATCAATCCATGCCGAAGTTTTGAATTTTACCGTTCTCGGTTTGTGGTACCCGACTCGTACTTTTTTTACCCCTTACTCTATTCATAATCAGAATTGAGCCCTTATGTTCATGATTGATCATTCAAAGTCGATATAATTTTAAAAAAGACTTCAAAACAACAATGAAAACGATGTTTTTTTAAAAGTTTATTGACGCTTTAACCTCAGAGGTCTTTCGCGTCCCTTTTTTAAAATAATATTAAAATCTACAATTATTACAAAACTAATTTCTTTAGTCTACTTCACAAAAGTTTGAATAAATTTGAATCTTTCAAAAAACTGATTACTATTTTTTCTGAACGATCCTCATTCGTAAATATGTTTTTTATTGAGTTTCCCAGCTTATTTTTTTTAAATTTTACTGTGTAGCATGGAACATTCGAGGAAAATATGATGGATAGTCAAACGAGTTTTACAGGTGCTACAAAGAGGGGGATCAGAAAAGGGGGTGAAAAGGAATTCATGGGTTAAATGACTATGCCCGATTCTAACCCTAGTTAACACTTTCTGTTCATATGGGCATTTGCGATCATTGGGTTTAGAGACATTATTCTTCACAAAAAAAAAAAGATGTTTATGACTCAGAGAGCTGGTTAAAATTAAAAAAAGTGAGTGTTTAAAATTCATTTCAAATGATTAAAAGTTCAAATTCAGAGTCAAAAATTAAATTGGGGAATTCGGAATAAAATTATAATTCGTAGCTGGGATTTATTTTCAAGAGAAAAGTCCAAGTTGTGGATTAAAAAAAATTAAATCAAAATCGCAGGCAAACATTTGGCTTTAAATCAAGTACTTTATGTTCTACCATTGATACTGAAGTACCAAATTAAGCCAAACAAATAAATTAAAAAAAAGTAATGATTTGTTCATCTTAGTTAAGACCTAGAAACCCTTACAGGTATAAAGTTGAGGGCTATTGTCTTGCAAGGGTGGACTGTTGTTCATCAATACTTTATAAATAAAAAAAATTGTTATCATTTCTGTATTGTTAATTTTAATGTTACAGTACTCTCTTGTTAATCGAACACCCTTAGGACCGAAGGATGCCTCCGACTAAACAAAAACCGTTCGTTTAATTATTATTGAAGGTTTAATAGAAGTAAGAAAAACTTTTTTGAGTTAATTTTAAGAACTACACATATTTGATAACAAATATGGAAAAATCAATAGTATTGCCTGGTAATCCAGCCAAACTCAAAAATGCATCAATTAATTATCAGGAAAGCATCTAATTGGTGAAATATAAAAAAATACTTGATTTTTAGGAATTATTTCAACAAAACGGCTCCCAAAATCGTCCGATTACCAAGCGTGTTTGAATAAAAAGTTTTCGATAATCGAACGAGTACTGTATTCAAAGTTCATCAAAAGAATTTCAAATATATTTTTTTTACTCAAGATGTTTAAACGATTCGAATCTCAATAATAGTGTTACTTTTACTCTCATGATCGGTTTTTAATTTTTTATTGTGCTTGGGAATATTTCTACGTTTTTACGAGTACCGGTTTAAACTGTTCCATAAAGGTGGAACAAATTTGAAATCCTTCTTTTGTCACTTGAAGTTGCAGCATCACGAGGAGGTGGAGGTAGGCGGATAATTAAAAATAACCCAAATGTTCTATAAATTGAAACAAATTTGTCAAAAGCTTGCATGCAATAAACTTGCGTACATTCTACATCTGCATAGTGCAAAATCTAAAATTCGAGCTATTTTGGATAGAAAATTTGAAAAAATACAAAGGTGACATCATTCCCATCCTCTAAAGTTTGACTTCCACTTCTTCAACTGATAGAGTTTTTAAAGAATTCATCTAATTTCTCTATAAATAATCTTAAACTTCAATTATTCCCTTTTCTAAATTTTCGGAAAAATCGAAGGGTAGGGGGTGACAAAAGAAGAATATGAAGTTTGTTCCCTATTAGCCCTATTAGTTCTATAGATTTCTAGAAAAGAAAATATCCAACTTGCTATTTAATGATTTAAAAAAAAAACTAGATTTATTTATTGAACTATAAGTTTTTTTTCTTAATTTTATGTAGCTTTGCTAAGCAAATTAATTATTTCAAGAAACTTTTAAACAACGCTTGTTACCTAAATTTATCCGCCTTGTCGGTGAAAAGTGATGTTCTTTTTATCAGGGATGCACGGAAGTTTTTAATTTTTCAGAAAGCCAAAATATAGTTTATGATTTTATCTGCAAATTTCAATGAGAATTTTCAACGTAGGTGTTGCCGTTATTGAAAGATTTACAAATATATGTAAGATCAACATTTCCAACTTTGAACCTACTGTTCCTGTTTTGGTACTAAATTGGTTCCTTTTATTGGACCTGGATAAAAAATACTTATAAGCTGCTTAATTTTTTGAGAAAAAAAAACTAATCATTGATTTAAAATGAATTTTTACATCAAATATTATCAAGCAAAAGTATTACAGCCTTTCAACGTATTGAAAAATGAAAAAAAATTTTTGCTATAAATATCACAAAAAAATTCACTATTAGTCAGCACTGTCAGCAGCACAGCAATTAGAACACATTAGTGTTCACTTACAGTTTATTTCCATCAAACTGACAGAAAATGTAAGAAAAGCTCAATAGAAATTTGAAATTTTGCCCCAATTTAAGATTCCCAGTTTAATTGATGAATAGTTGGTATTGAAACCAAGTTAAGGTGATGTTAAGTCTAAAAATGGAGCATCATAGTCGGAAGTGTCCTATTTCTGGACTCTTTACAAGTTTTCCGGATTTTCCATATTTTTTTTTTGTTTTATGAAAAAATGTAAGTATACATCACATTCATCACAGTTATAGTGGTTTTCTCTTAAACTTTGGCTTGGGCAGGTAAAAAAATGTGATTTTTTCTTATTCGCTCTGATTTCTCAAAATGCGCCCCACTGACTGAGCGTTCAGTTTTAGCGCTGAAGAGAAGGTAAATTTTGAAAAATGTTGAAAATTTTTTTAGTATTACATTTTATGGCAAAAACGGTATGAAAGGGTTGAGGAAGAATAAGATTTCATTGTTTGCATAGGAGTGTCTTTATCCTATGCCGGCGAAATTCAATTTTTTGGCATTTAAGGTCCAAAGTAGGCTCACTCACCCTCTATCAATTTTTTGTTCCGCCCTATGCCAACTACTATGAATTGGTAGATACAGATGATGTTGTATCTACAACAAAAATGTGTTATGTGATGATAATGCTTCTACAAAAATTCTACCCGCTCATTTTCACCATCTTTCTTTTCTTCTAACGTTCCATCCATCTAGGAAATTTCATGATCTTAAGATGTCCCACTAAAAAGAACATCACTTTTCACCGACAAGGCCGATAGCTTAGCTTGGCTTGTTTGACTACTCATATCCACCTTAAATCATTAAGTCCGAAATGCTTTAATTAGTCTTCAAAAATACCACCATTTTCTCATGGTTTTACTAAAAATATAATAATATATTGTATCAAATCTTTCAATGCATTTCGAATTTCATGATCGCTGGCGTGGCTAAGTAGAACAAGTTCCACATCGCCAATGGTTGCTACTCCGTGATTGATGGAGGCCATCAATTTTGTACAAGGGCCAAAAGAATGCAGCTTGGGATTAGCAACTCATTCTCAATGCACAAAACTCATGCTCTCACTAAAAAAAAAAAAAAAAGATCAATAACGGCGCCGGCCACGTCCTAGTAGTCAAAGAGGGATGAAGGAAGGATTGTTAGTAAGATACTTTTTAGGATCAACCCCAAATCTGTTATTCCAATTCTTTTCAAAAGCTTGTTTTGAAAAACTCTGAAACAATGATAAGTCAGTATCACCACCTATAGAAACCGTCTATACGTCTGCGAATCTATATTCAAGTATCTCAGGAAGGGTTGTTTTTGTAAGGGAGAGGTTTGAATCAGGAGCCATTTTTGGAAAATGGTGCGATTTGGTTGACCTACACCTCCTATGCTCCTAGAGATTTCCTAAGGAAACTCCTAATAATGTCTGCGAGGTGTTTTCATTAGAAAATTTTAAAAGAATTATGAACTCTCAAATAATTAGAAATGCAACCATTCGAATTTTCTACAAGCTAGCTGTTTCCCTCACTATATTTTCTAACACATCACTGATTTTCGAAACGACTCTTGAAAAGAAAATTGTAAGTCTAAACAATAAGCTATTAAAAGTGGTGAGAACTTTTTTTTTAATTGAATTTTGATAATGAATATCATGATCTTCAATCTACAACGGCCCATACAGTACTCTCATGAGCAAATCCGTAACTAGTCACTGGTCTGTTTCTGTCCTCTGTTAGTTTACTGTTAATATGATATTAAAAGACATTTTAATAAAACTATTAACTTCATGAAAAAGTAATATATTCAGATTGCACTCTGAACATTTTTGTTCAGTTGTGCCAAATAAACGCCTAAATGTATACTGAATATTTCTTTAAAATGAAAAAGCTTCTCAGGCAGTTTACCTACTTACACATAGTGGTATAAGCTTTCCCATGCACTTTAAGTTGTATGCAGGCTTTCAGGTGGTTGAAATCATTCACGGCTTGCTGCAATTATTATAAAAAAAAAGTCGAGGAAAGCAAGGCAAATCGATTTAAAAAATTATGGAACTTTGTTTTTCATTACTGTCACTATAAACAGTATACTATTTTACTTAATAATCCTAAACAGCTTTTCATTTCCTAAACTTTTGAACCTATATTATAAAAGTATGTTTTTGGATAAATTACTTATCCAAAAATTTATCATGTTCATTTCAATCATATGTTCTCAACACCACATTATAGAATAACATAAATTCATGATCATTTAAAAAAAAAATGAAGTTTTATATGCGATGACCTAGCCTTTTCTGAACAAATATGAAATTACTTTTCTATTTTGCGCACTAAGGATCCCCAACACTAAAAATTTACTGGAGAAAGCCTTTCAAACATTAATTTTATCTCTCCATTCAGAACCTAGAAATTTGAACACTGTTCTAGATAACAAGTTATAATTCTTCATTCCTAAAATAAAAATCTTTCAATGTACATCCATTGACGTTTGTTAAGACATTGAGACTAAAATTTAACAATTTACATGACGTCAATATTGATACGGAAGTGTTCCAACAACTAATTAAATGGCATAAAATTTAATGCTCAATTCTCTTACATAGATAAAATGAGTTCATAATTAATTTCTTGATAAAATATTGAAGATAAATCGACAGTATCAAAATGTAAATACAGCTAATCAAACCATGAAGCGTGATGTGTATATAATGCTTATTTTTTTATCCAAATGGTAATAAGATAACTTTTAATTTGATGACAAATATAATTTTTCAATATTCTAAGTTTCTTCAGTTCTTCCTACAGTTCAATTCTAAGAATACGGCGGAAAAAACGCCTGTATATATGCTACATCATAACAGCTGTTGAAATTATGAAGCTTCTTGAGTCAAATATTTCATTAGAAAAAGCCTTTTCGAAACTTCTTTCAACAAAACTTGTACGCAAGCTTTGATATGATTGAAATATTTCACATCTTGCTGAAAACTGCCTAAAAATGAAAATTTTGGCCATGGTAGCTTGTTTCTAAATATTTAAATCTAAAAATTCACAAAAAAGGAAAGAATGGAACATGTATACTCATCTTAGACTCGTCCCAGTGCTCTCCTCCAGTTGAATGTTCGGTAAAATAAACTATTAACCTGCGTTGTTCCGGAGGGCGTAGAGCTAGCCCCTCTTATCCAGCCTTTTATTCTTTGCTAGAGATCCGGCAATGGTTTAGGCACTTCGGTTCATCCGGAGGTTTCTGCCTAATGGAACAGCCGACAGAATTCCGGGAGGAATGAAAATTGGCATGGTTTGGAGCTTGGGCATCAGGTTGAAGAAGCTGATGGAACGATTCTTGATTCGAACTTTTTCACTTTTTACTATTTCATGAATTTTTCACTTTTTCGCTATAAAATTTGGCAGGAGCGAAAACTTTCCACTTCCTAGTCAAGCAAGGCCTACTCCTGTATCTTTTCACCGACAAGGCCGATAAATTAAAATAACAAACAAAAATCACGGTGATTGATCTCTTCATAATTTTTTTAACTACTTTCTAGGGAAACAGGTATCTGTATTCGAAAATTAAAAAAAAAAAACTATTGAGATTTCCACTGCATCAACTTGTATTTCTTTGTTCTGAAGTCAACCAAAATGTTAATAGCTTAAGCCAAAAATATTTGATTCTCAAACGGACATTTGATAATATTAAAAAAAAATCAACAATTCAGTGACCGTCCAAAACAGTAACAAGATAATCCGAAAGTCTTAAGCGCAAAATAACATCTATAACAGGGGACAGACTTTCAAGACGGTTGTTCATCAACTACTACCATAAATCAATCGAAAACGTTGCCTTTGTTTGCCTTAGTTATATATATACTAAAGACGACTGAAGAAGAAATATGATTTGAATATGGTTAACTTATCTTCATAATACCTATTATAATACACTTAGATAATTTGGAGTCATTTCTGAATTTTTCAAATCCTTTGGTGTAAAAAGCTGCGTTTGGTTTCAAACCACATCCATGATTTTTTGCAGAATTTTTAAGTTACGTGTTCATGAGTAAATTTAAACTTTGAGGTTTGTATGAGGAACATGCACCCTTTCAACAGCTAATATTTTTTTGTTTGATAAGATACGAAATTTCGGTGTTCGACAAAGATGTTCAGCAGAAAACTTCCTTAAGAGATTTTAAAATCACAAAAACCATAAGCAGGCTTTCCACAGGAGAAAAAAATGATGTTGATTTTTCACTACCATATATTCCATTTTTACATACAAACCAAAAAACTCAAATTTAAACGTTACTTAAAATTTCTGCAAAAAATACTGGTGAGTTTTGAACCAAGATGAAGCAGTTTAGACCTCAGGGTTTGAGAAATTAATGACCCTTCTTTTGACTTTCTCGAAAAATGAATTCAAAAAATGCTTCTCAAAACTATTTAAGAACATTTTGTTTTAAATTTTCAAAATCAACTATCTGTATTGAAACATGACAGTTTAAAAACAAACAAAATAATGCATTACACGCTTAAAATCAAGTATGAATAAAGTTTCAGTAAAATCTAAAAATGGCAGTACTTGCAACAAAATTCGCATAAATCCCACCACCATTAGCCACAGTTTACTCACGGAGAAGATCAAGTGCATGATCACGTGGAACGCCACGAATGCGATCAGAATAAAATCGAGCCAGTCGGGAAGTTCTGCCTTCTGCAGCTTAACGGCGAAGAATATGGCAACGATGGCAAGGATGTGGGCCAAATTACCGCCCAACCAGTGCAGCCAGTTGAACACCGGCCGCCGCTTGGTACCAGGGTGGGGTCTGAAGTAGGCCCCAATCGGTTGCAGGAAACAGATGATCGTGGTGGCCAAACCCACGAAGGCATGCGGACTGGGCGACCAACGGCCCAAATCGACGAAGATGATGATGAAACCGGCGATGGTTAGGGTCCACGTGATCACCATCATGAATCGATGCCACTGGAAAGCGGAAGGATAAAATGCAGTGGCGAATTATGAAATTTTATTTGATGACTTACAGCGAACCATTGATCCTTGCCGCACAACTGGCTGCCGACCCAGGTTTGTCGGAAATAACGAGCCAACAGAATTCCTAGGGAAGCGGTTCCGATCCAGGCCGTCAACATGAAAGCACCATGAAGTCGCACCATAAGTTTTCCCCGTCCCATCACTGGTCCAACCTCGGCCAAAGCCATGGGAGCTCCTGACACATGACGTCCGATGTCGTGGTAGGAAACGTGGGTTGCTAACGAATAGGGAACCGATGTCAATCTAGAAACTCTTCAATGGTAATTCAAACAAAGAAAACTTACAATCAGCTTTGCTACCGACGGCAACCATCAAATGGTACTTTCCGTTGATCAAATCGAACTTCTGGCCCTTTACGGTACTGACGGCATCCCGTTCGACTCGGCAGTAGATTTCTCCATCGTTGTAGGTCTTCTCCAGCAGCCGGAAGAAATTCTGGGCGATTCCTTCCCGGGAAACACCGTACGGTCCGGCGAATGTCCACGAAGCGTACGCATTGACGGTACCTTGTTCCGGAACGCACTCGATCACGGAATCGTCACCCATCCGGTCGTCCATCGACAGACCAACGGCAATGTAGGCAGGACGTTCTAGAATTGAAAAACATAATAAGCAAAATAATGATTGGAACTGGTATTTAAAAATAAAAAATTCGTCACTCACTGGAGCCTGACTTCATTTCGAAAATGTATCGCTCTCCTTGGACGGTGGTGGCTACGATGGCTTGACAGCTTTGGCTGTCGACACAACCCTCCGGGAAACCAAAGCATCCCTTGATATCGCCACAGCCCTGGTATATGGGATCGACCGATTCAGTCTGAAATTTGAGGGTTAAGATGTTAAAGATGAGAATGTTCGTTAAAGTTTGAATTTACTTTTGGATACGCGACCAAACAGTTCTCCTGCGTGACTTTTTAAGTTGAAGGAATCAAATAAACCCCAAAAAGTTTGACAGCTCTAGAACACTTTTCAAGACAATCAAAAGTTTCAAACAAAAATATCCGTTCTAAACTGATCATGGTATACACTGAACGCACAAGTTGATAAGTGGACGCCCAGATTTTGTTAAAGTCGTACACTAAACAATGCTGATCAATAGGAGAACCGATGTCTGTTGTCTGGTTATCACTCAGGATACAAAATTTACCTACAACAGCGTCATTTGGGCACCATTTGCGTCGGAACTCATCCAAGTGAGGCCTTTCTCTGTAAACTTTCGAAAAGCTACTGCATCGATTGCCAGCTAAAGTATTTGGCCAAATAGGGACTCAGTGCATGTTCTGAAATGATAAATACTAGACCTGGTCCTGCAGAAAATCACCTATGTATATCGAATTGTTGTCAATACGCCTCCAAATAGATTCATGGATAACCTTGATCTCTTAGCGATGGGCTTCGCAACTATGTATACTCTTAAAGTACAGCAACGTGCTACCGTAGTGTTCGAGGTAGTGAAGAGTTGGATACCACAAACCCACGATGGTGTTGATCACCAACCTGAACTCAACGAAACTTTGGTTGGAACCTTGGTGCAATGATTGACGCCTCAAAGCCACGCTAAAGATCTAAACTCCCGGCTCTGCGTATCGAAGACGTTTCCTGGGACGATCTGGAGCTTTTTTGAACCCGCATTGATCTCGGTAATCGGAAACTCTATCTATGCGTAGTTTACGTGAATCCTGATCGTTCCGGGGATCTTGTTTTAGCAGAGTCCTTTTCGCGTTGCCTGTCTAAAGTTAGCTCTTTTTGTTCTCCTGAGGATGACATACTCGTCATCGGCGACTTCAACATGCCCGGCCTAAATGGTGCTTTTCCCGAAGTGGCTTTCTGTTTCAAGACTCTATGCGTTCTTCGTTCTCGGCATCTTCTAGTGTATACTTACAGCCTGAAAACGGACGTATGCTCGACCTCTGTTTTGTAAACGAAGGTTTCAGGATTCCTACGAAAGACTTAGCTCTCAATCCCCTTGTCAAAGCTGTTCCACATCACCTAGTGGTCTCTCGATGAGTTTATCGAAAGGGAAGTTGAGCTCGATCCTTCTGATCCAAACGCAGCTGCTAAGACATTTGCGAACATTCTCAACTACATTATTGATCGCCAAGTTCCGAAACGTAGGGTGGCTACAAATCTGCGGGCTTCCTGAGTCACTAAAGAACTGCGGCGACCGAAGACGGCCAAGAAACGTGCACTTCGAAACTACAACAAGCACAAATTCCCTTACACTGAAGGAGAATACCGCAAACTTACCTCTACTTATAAAAAAATCAGTAAGCGTAGCTACAAGGGTTACAAAGGAATTTTAAGACCAGTTCGAAATTTTTTTGGAAGCACGTAAAAATCAACGGTAAAAACCAGGGCTTTCGTCTTACATATTCCTTGACAGCGGCACATTAAATTCTGATCCTGGAATTTGTAAACTTTTTGCCGAGAAATTTTCGAAAACTTTCAAAACTGGGGAAATTTTCTTGGAGCAACTGACCAGGGCTGTCGGAAATATGTCACCCTCCAGGGTCATCTTTGAATGGTATTATAGTCGACGATGTAGCCATCCTAAAAGCGACAGCTAAACTAAAATATTCAACTTCTACGGGCCCAGACGGTATACCAGCTACTTTTTTGAAGCGTTTTATGCCATCTCTGCTGACACCTATCAGGCACATCTTTCAATCATCGTTGGACTGCTCAATCTTTCTCTTATTGTGGAAAGAAGCTTACATGCTTCCTATCCACAAAAAGAGAAATAATAGAGATGTGTGCAACTACCGTGGAATCTCCGCTCTATGCGCGATTGCTAAAATGTTTGAATTGATTGTTTTGGATCCAATTTTCACATTTTGCAAGCCTCGCTTCTCCAACGATCAGTACGGGCTTATGCCTAAACGATCCATGACTAAAACCTAATGAGCTATACATCGTTCGTGCAGGACAGCTTTGCAATGAAAACTCAAACTGACGCCATTTACACAGATTTCTCTGCGGCGTTCGATAATGTGTACCACGATATTGCGATCGCAAAGCTTGAAGGTTTAGGCTTCTGTGGTTCCCTACTGAATTGGTTCCAGAGCTACTACTGGGACGGAAGTTATCCGTTCGTACTGGTGAATCCTTTTCTAGGCAGTTCGTTGCCTCTTCAGGAGTGCCACAAGGAATGTATGTATGTCTGTATTAATTGCTGCCACAACGAAGTCATTTGAGACCGATCATTTTCGTGATCTATTTTAATTATGTACTCTAGCTCCTCGGCGCATCAAAGCTCGCTTATGCCGATGACGTGAAACTTTTTCACACCATAAACGGCCAAGACGACATTAACTTCCTGCAACAGCAATTCACCGCTTTTGCTCACTGTTGCGATATGAATTGCTTGCCCGAGAGCCGCAGTAAATGCTTGGTAATATCGTTTTCCCGTAAGCGGCACCCTCTTCATGGAGAGGACACCCTTGAAGATGAAACCATCATCCGGGTGGACAACATCCACGATCTGGGCGTTATTCTCGACCGACGGCTGGATCATACAAACTATGTTGTCGACAAAGCTTCTCGAAGCCTTGGATTCTTGTTTCGTATGGCCAAATACTTTAAAGACGTATATTGCCTAAAAAGTCTTTATTGCTGCATAGTTCGTTCTATTCTCGAGTACGGTTCAGCTGTTTGGTACCCTTTCTACCAGAACGGATCTGAGAGAATCAAGGCTATCCAGCGGTGCTTCTTGCGGTACGCTCTGCGATACCTAAACTGGCAAGTTCCGTTTCGTTCACCAAGCTATAAAAACCACTGCCGTCTCATAGGCTTACGCTCCAAGTTTGCCGAAATGCTACTCGTGCTCTTGTTGTCGCGGACCTTCTCACATCTAGAATCGACTGCCCCGAGCTGTTGGAGGCCATACCTCCCAGCGTACGACCCCGAAAAATACGAAACCAGAGCCTGCAGCTCTACGTTCTTATTCAAGTGGCAACTGACTTGCCGACTGAGCTTTATCACAAGTCCTTTTCTCGTAATATTTGAGGTTAGCGCATACATGTACCTTTACCCTACTCAATTCAGAGCCTAGTGTCTTTTATGTCGATTCAGGATCTGACCTATCCTCTCAATAAGTCGTGGTTATCACGCATACCCCTCCTTTTGACGAATCGTGGCCTGTTCTTCCCTCTAACGACTCGAGAACCAACCTCCCCTCGTAATTATTAGAAGTTTAAACTGAATTCTCACCACTTGGTGACTCGATGTCTGATGATTCGAGAACCGGCCATTTCTCGTAATGACTCAAAGTTCACGCACAAACCTATCCACTTAACGGCTCAAGGCCTGATCTCTCCTCTGGTGACTCGATATCTGGCCTCTCGTAATGACTCGTTGTTTGAAACACCAACCTTTACTCAGGCGACTCAAGGCTTAGCCTCTCCTCTAACGACTCGAAGTCTGACCACTCAGTACAAAAAATTGAGGGTTATCACTTTTGTCCATCGTGTATTGGTCGAAGGCAGCATATCCTTGACTCGTGCCTGTAATAACACCCGCACGGCACTTTACGTAACGACTCGCTGGATTCCCAACTATGACGACATCTTTTACCAACTCCAATGGACCACGGGCGTCGAGAGCCATTCGTATCTGCGGGTTTTAACCGCCAATGGAACAATCCTACTGCGAGGGAAATCAATTTATGTCCCTTATTCAGCGCCGCGCGTAAGGTGACGACAGTCGAGTCACCTTCCCGTCACGGGACTCTAATCACCTTATTCCGATTGTCGGTGTAAGTGAAGTGACAAAGGTTCATTTCCAAAGTTCATCCGAAGTGATGTTCCTCAGCTACAGCGACTCCTGGACTCCGAATGACTCGAGTGACTCGACTATCGTCTCCTCACGCGCGTTGTAGAGTTAGAGTATATATCTCTAAAGCTTCGATCTGTGGAAAATGACGCTACTCAGATATTCATCGGTGGTGCAGATATTGTACTCGTGCATTAATGTAGGTACTCATCAATAAGGAGTTAAAGCCAACAACCAGCAAAGGCGATCGATGTGTGGGAAATGTTTTACCGTAACAAACCTTAGCTGGCTGTTTTGATTGAAAAGATACTTTTGTGCAAACCAACGATAAAATGAACAAATGAGAGCTGATGATAAAAGTTACTCCAGATTTTTTTCATGATGGGAACTATTTCAAGTAAGGTTCACTTAGACTGCAGTATAAAGCAATTGCGGTGGCTGAAGGATTTCTGCTGGATTGTTAATAAAAAGCACGGAAATGAACGGTTTTAGTGACTACTCTGCGGAATGTCTAACACAGAAGAGTGAGTACCACAAAGTAAAAAAAAAACTTGATGAATCAGGAGATGCGAATACAGTCCCACTTTGAAAATCTTTTTCAATTTAGTCTCTTTTACAATTTTACTAGTTATTAGGATAACTCCACCAAACAACCTGTTTTTTATGTTGACCAACCTCAGCGGAGATCGGGTACCCAACCCTGGTCGCGTGCTAACTGAGTTAGGGGGCTCCGTACGCGTCCTTTCTCCATATTAAGGCGGCGTGCAGAGTACAACAACGTCCTGGTGGTGTTCGGGGCCCAAAACACCATCTGGGTCCTCCTGTAAATAAGTGGGGTTATCAACGAGCCTTGCGAGCCCCTTGACTACAAAAAAAAACAAGCAACGAACCAGAATGTACAAGAAATTTTGGATACAAATCGACAAAGACCCACGCGACGAAAAGGGACCAGCAAATGGAAACTTGGAACATAGAACTGCTGATCTCTAAATTTCATGGGCAGTACCTACGTGCTCTCCTACGAATTGAAGAGCCGCAAATTCGACATCGTAGAGCTGCAGGAAATTTGCTGGAACGGCTCCACGGTACGAAAGTACCAAGATGGTCATGCCATCTACCAGAGCTGCGGCAACACATACGAGCTTGGAATAGCATTTATAGTGATGGGAAAGATGCAAAAGCGCGTGATCGGGTGGTGGCCGATCAACTCACGAATGTGCCGGTTGAGAATCAAGGGCCGGTTCTTCAACATCAGCATCATCAACGTGCACAGTGCACAGCCCTCACCTCGGAAGTACCGGTGACGACAAAGACGAATTTTACGCGCAGCTGGAGCGTGAATACGACCGTTGCCCAAAACATGATATCAAGATCGTCATCGGGGATTTCAACGCTCAGGTCGGCCAAGAGGAGGAATTCAAACCGACAATTGGAAGGTTCAGCGCGCACCAGCTGACCAACGAAAACGGCCTCAGACTGATTGATTTCGCCGCCTCCAAACGAATAGCCGTACGTAGTACCTTTTTCTAGCACCGCCCCCCACACAAGTACACCTGGAGATCACCGTACCAAACGCAATCACAGATCGACCACGTTTTTATTGACAGCCGTCACTTCTCGGACATCATCGACGTCAGATCCTGTCGAGGCGCCAACATGGAGTCATACCACTACCTGGTTATGGTGAAGATGCGCCTAATATGCTCCGTAGTGAACAACATACGAAACCGACGCCCTCTTCGGTTTAATATCGCACGACTGAAGTAATGTGAGGTCACGGCAGATTACGCGCAATCGCTCGATGCAGAACTGCCGACAGAGGACGAGCTTGAATAAGTCCCTCTCAAGGACTGTTGGGATACCATCAAGACAGCCATCAACAGCGTTGCGGAGAACGTCATCGGATATGTAGAACGAACTCGACGGAACGACTCGTTCGACGAAGAGTGTAGAAGGGTGACACCGCACGGACGGCAGTAGTGCAAATAAGCACCCGTCGAAATGTGAAAAATCTCTGACAGCGGAAAAGGCAGCGATTCCAAATTTTTCAGGAGAAAAAGCGCTGCCTGGAGGAGGAGGAGCTCGAGAATCTGGAGCAGCTAACAACGTTTTCAAGAAACACGAAATTTCTATCAGAAAATCAACGCATCCTGCAAAGGTTTCGTGGAGCAAGCCGAAATGTGACGGGATCAGAACGGAGCCATCTTGATGAACAATCGTCAGGTGATCAAAAGGTGGAAGCAGCACTTCGATGAACACCTGAACGACGCACACGCAGGAGATAAAAACGGCGAAGGAAGGTTCATCGTCGGCATAGCCAACGACGAGGTGGAGCCACTTCCAACGATGAGTGAAGTTAAAGAAGCAATTTGCCAGAAGAAAAGCAACAACTCGACTGGAAAGGAGGCATCGCAGCTTAACTCATCAAAATGGGCCCGGACTAGTCGATTGCCTACACTGATTGATGGTTCGGATCTGAGCCACAGAACAGGTACCGGAGGAATAGAAGGAGGAGATAATATGCTCCATCTACAAGAATGGCGACAAATTGAACTGTGAGAACTACGGAGCGATCACTTTCCTCAATGCCGCCTACAAAGTGTTGTTCGGAATCCTACTACGCCGCCTAACGCCATGACGAGCTAAGGTTATTCGTGAAGGAGGACAAGAACGACTTCTTAGTGAAGCTGACCAGACTCATCAAGGCGACGATGGATGGAAGATGAGAAGACTTAGCTCTTGCACGAAAGGTATCCTCTACATGCCGCTCATTATATAGGTTGTTTTTTTACGGGCACGAGTCATGGATATTGCTCGAGGAGGACCTGCACACACTCGGATAATTCGAGCGACGAGTGTTAAGAACCATCTTTGGAAGCGTGCAGAAGAACGGAGTGTGGAGGCAAAGGATGAACTACGAACTCGCGTGACTCTACGGCGAATCCAGTATCCAGAAGGTGGTGAAGGCTGGACGGATACGCTGAGCAGGAAAATTCCGGACGGCTATCCTGCAATACAGATGCTCCCTACGAATCCGTTGGGAACGAGACGTGCAGGGGCGCAACGAGCGAGGTGGTTAGATCAACTAGTCAGAGGGAATTACATATAGGAACTATGTTCATCAAGTTACGGAATACTATGAAAACAAAATAATAGATTATCGTCATTGAACAACTGAAAGTGTTGATTGAGGACTTCGACTATGCTATGACATCTCCAAGTGGCTGCTATCTTGGAGTCAACGAGGGTTTAGCACAACATCCATCATACAAATTCCGCGATCAACCTCCGCAAGATGCTTGAGTGGTTTAACCGGTACATTTAAAAGGTTAAGGGGTAGGTTTTTGACCAAGTTTCTAGTGCTTAACCGAGCTAAGTGAATAGGTTAAGCACGGTGCCTCTGATAGAATAATTTTAATTATCGAAAGTTTGCATCGCAAAGATACCGTCATCTTAACAAATACCTACCACGCGCCTCTAATTTTGCTTGGCTATCCACTTTTATAATACTTTTAAAAAAAATTCATTTGTTAATTTATCCCTTATTTTTAAGTTACATAAACCTTACCTTTGCAACAGTTGGAGAAACATAGGACGGAACAGTGGTCGTTACAGGTGGCCTTCGGCTAGTGGAAATTCCGACGACTCCCGGTGGGCTCTGCCCGCTAGCAACTATTTTAACAGGCGAGGATTCGATGCCAACCCAAAACTTGTCGTAATCCTGAGCGATGGTTCCGTTGAAGACGATCTCTCCGGTGAAGTCGGATGGGGCGATCCACTCCAGGGCCAGATCTTTCTTGGTTTTGGTATTGGTGTGGGTGGCCGTATCATCCTGGCCGCCACAGTTGATCAATTTGATGGCATCTTCATCGGTCAGCTCGAATCGGCCGAGCACCTGATTCGGGGCCTGTCGATTCCGGGCCTGAACCATGAAACCCTTGAACACAACACTGGCTGGGAATGACTCGATTTCAACCTGCAGCACCTGGCCGCTACCGATGACGGAAGTAACCGGCGTTATCCGGAACGGGGAGGTGGTGGTCAGCGGTGGAATTCCTCCACCGTGAAACGGAAGTAACGTGTTACAAACACTTGTTGGAGCTCCATTTGGCAGTGTTATGGAGGGTGTTATGAGGGCGCTGAGCACCACGACCACGCTCAGCATCGACCACATTTTGGATCTGAAACGGAAGAAAAATATTTTTTTTTGATTTAGGAGAATGACCATTTAAAAAAATCAAATGAATTTATTTTCTTCCATGAGTTAAATTGTTTCTTTTCCAACTAAATCTTAAGCTGTCATAGCCTTTTGGCGTTTAAGTCTTACAAATTTGAACCACTTTAGATAAAAAAAAATTGATCCATATTCATTCATTAATTCATTCAATTTCAAATGTATGTTTAAATTTTCGGTGGTTGAGATGGATCAAAAGCGTTAGAACAAACTATCGTGTGAGAAAACGACTGTAACGAAATCGCTGAATTAAATCAAAACATAAACATCGGTATAGTGCTTCAATAATGACCGTAGCCAGTCGTCTAGAGTGTGCTTAGCCAACAGGTGTGGATGGCATCGTTTGGCCGTCCATCATGCCGTTTATGATGTCATAACGGGGGAGCTCATAATTAACATAAATAACATTGTTTTCCTTTTTTTGCCTGAATATATTGCAAATTTTAATCACGTGCTTTAACGGTTCCCCCAAAAACCCACATGGGATTGCTGTGGGTGACCTTGGGGTTCCGCCTTCCGTTTTGCTATTATTTCGTTTGCGTTGAGCCGTATGATTTATTATTATAAGTGAGCAGGGGCCCATTCACAACGGCACCCAAACACAGGCGCCTCACACACGCAATTCAATCAGTACCTGCCGGTGAATGGGCGAGAGGAGCCAAAGAAAACGGAAAATGGATGAACGCTGACCGTTTGAGGGAGGGAAATTAAATCGAGGCCAAGGATTTCGGAATAAATTTAAGACAATTCCGAGTTGATCGATGGGCCGGCAGATTTAGGTTTGGGTCACAATTTGGAGAAAGGTTTTCGCTGCGACCTTGTCCGTGAAATCTTATCGGGACTGAAATTCTATATTTGAAGGAAATGAATCATTTAAACTTATTTTGAAGATGTTCATAGGAATGTCTTAATGTATGGAGAATTTGTTTATTTGTTTATTTGTTTATTAATTTTTAATCCATCGAACGACTAGTCTAAATGGATGGGATGGGAAAAGCACAAGGCATAAAAACCCATCGATGAATGTAGCAAATACAATACATAAACGATACAATAGTTTGCCAGGATATTTAAAACTAGTTTTAGGGATTTTACATAACACATTAAATATAGTTGATCAGAAAATAAAAGTAACGATAAGAGTACTACAATAAAACGATATCATCTTAACATTGAAGCCCGTAAGCGGTTCACAAACAGATCCAGAGTCATATTAAAATCAAATTCGCTAAATTTATCATTAAACACTACACACATTGCACGGATAGGCTCGTTCTGGCCGTAAAGTGTACGATGAAAACCAAGCCGAAGGAATTCGCGACTTCTTAGTTGTCTAGGCATCACGTTGAAGTCAATCCTCTCAAGAATGTTTGGTGCATCAATGCTCCCGAGCAGCAATTTTCCAACGAAAGCCGCTTCATGTATTCTAGTCGATCAGCAAGGGTATCCAGTTCCAACCAAGAGCATCGTTGCGTATATGAAACAATAATGATTTATTTTTTTAGAACTATTTGATATAGTTGTCAAATAAAGTGCGTTTCATTTTTAGATTATTTTGAAATACTACGAAATTAGTTATCAATAAGACAATCTTGTTTAGTAAGGGAAAGCTTTAATATTGATGCAAAATATAGATCCTAACACAAGATCTACACGTTTTGTGCATTTCTGAGTCATTTGGCATCAAAATCAATATTGCGATTTACTCGATCTTTCTTGATTTTTCGGAATAAAAAAAGGAACTTTGAGCGCTTTAAGACACTCCTAAATAAAGTCCAATTGAATTATAATTTTGCATAGGTCAGTTTTTTAAAGCTACTCTACAAAATATAAATAAATCATTCCATGTCAAGTGTACACAGCAAAAAAATGTTATCAAAAATTCGCCAAACTTGGATGATAGACTCACTGAGAACGAACATTAGGGGAGTCATTGAGAACTATGTGCAAAAAAAATTTGAAAAAAATATTCAATATACATATATCTAAATTCTCGCAAACATGAAATATTATATTGCGGTTTTGGGTTCGTACGTTAAATCGTCTCAAAAACATTATGCAGTCAATAAATTGAAAATAAAAATTAACTTTTCTCGAGAAAACTTACGTTTTAATTTTTGAATGATAATTTGAAATATCTTATAGTTTGACGTAATTTTTTTTCAAAAAATAGATAAAATCACTCAATAGAGTTCAATAAAATCTTTGCAACCTTTTGTCAATTTTCTATCACTTCAAAGTTCGGAAATATTGTATTCTTAAAATGACGAAAATCGTGAAAAAAAGGTGAGAGAATCCAAGAACGAGAGGTGAGCGATTCATGTTAAAAAAAATCAGGGATTGTATTATAGACCTCAGCGAGTCTATCGGAAAAGTTTGACGATTTACGGATAAGATTTTCGAGTTGCGAAATTCAACATGACCCAACATCACCCCCTAAGGTAGATACACAAACTACAAATATAAATGTAATTCAAACCGTTAAAAAAACAATAAAACACGTCCCGGAGGCCAAGTGGATATAATGGTAAGATGGTAATCGCTAGTCCACTGATGGCATGGATTCGACTCCTATCTCGATAATGTATGCTTCAATGTTAGTCCTAAGATGTTCACCTTTATTGTTTTTTTTTTAGGCGAAATTCCGTTTAATCTGAACATAAGTCAAAGCCCAGCGACATTGTTTATAGAAATGATATATTTTCTACTATTTCTGATTGAAATGGGTGAATAATAATTTATTGAATAAATAAAATAGTTTTACGACTATTTCATCATTGAAATGTTGCATTATTAAGGATTTGACTAATAAGTATAATGATCATTCGAATATACAAGGGTCTTGTGATATAACGCAGTTGAAAGTCAATTATTTATGCGTAAAACACAAATTTTTTAGCAAGTTTTATGAAAATATTGATCAAAGATTTTTAAAGCCTTAAAAACGATTTGAAATCTACTGATGAACTTTGATGAAAAAATGTATTCCAACTTTTTTGTTTTGTTTGTTTTGTTTTATCGTTTCAAAAACCATTGACATAGTTGTCTTCATGAAAAATTGAATTTAAGTAACCTTAAAACTCCTTGCACGAGCGATGATTCTTCTTATTATTATTTCTCAATTCATCACAAAAATAAGATTCAATCCGTCGTTTGAAGGTTGTTGTGCAGACATTGAAGTCAAAAAGCGTATAAACACGCAGAAAGCTTACTTTTGGCATTATTTGCCTGGATATTGCCCGGATTGTGGTCGACAATTTTTAAATGAAAAGCTCAGATTTTGCCAGGTTTTTAGATAAAATAGCCTGGATTTGTCCGGCCCAAAAATGTGCCAAAAAATTCTGGCAACCTCAGTCTAGATTAGAGATGTACCGAATATTCCGAATATTTGGCGCCGAATACCGCCAAAAACCGTTAAGCCGAATATTCAGCTCACCGAATAGACCGAATAGGCCGAATTTTTTTTTTCAAATTTATACAAAAACAGACTTCTCAAATTTATCAACTGATGTTGGATAATTCATAAAATATCCAAAAGTTATGTTGAAAAACCTAAAAAATCATCGAAAACTTATAGTTTCAGTAAAACGTTTTAGATGTATCCGTGTATTTTTCACTGTAGATATGTAGGTTTATACTTTGATTTACGTTTATTCCACATATACTTGATTTATCCAGGCTTGCCCATAAACCAAATAAAGAATTCGAGATTAGTTAAATCTGACCAGGATGGCCACATATTTTTTTTTTAATTTTCCGCATTTTACCCGGGTTTATTCAGATTTTTTTGCTAAATCAAATTAAAAAAATTATATGCCTCTTTGAAATTTTTGAAATTTTCTGTTATAAAACGATTTTCTAGAGTAAATTTATTCGTTAGATTCGATTTGAACACTGCTGTTGAAATTCGATGAAAACTTTTAATTTTGAGTAATTTTATTTCTGTTTCTTCTTGTATGTTTGAGAATAATGCCTAAGTTTTTGTTCAGATTTTCCCTGTATTTTACAAGTTTTTCAAAAAATCGTTCAAACCCAGAAGTGTAGATAAGTGTCGTAGAATTGTATGCTTGAGGTCAGAGATTATCGTTCTTTTTGTCAACTATTTTGATAACTTTTGAAATTAATTTTTACGGCCTTATCGGTGAAAGTTATGTTCTCATAGTGAGAACATTTCAAGAATTGAAAATTATAGATGGATAGAAGACTCAACCCTGTCCGATTCTAACATTTCAAAATAGTTGATCCGTGATTGAACAAAAGTTAAGTATGTGGTGAAAATGCTTCTTAAAAAAATTCTACCCGCTCATTTCAACACCTATAATTTTCTTCTAATCTTCTTCTATCCATCTATAATTTTCAATTCTTGAAATGTTCTCACTATGAGAACATAACTTTCACCGATAAGGCCGTAAAAATTAATTTCAAAACATAAATCACGGTGATTAATCTTAATTATTTTGATAACATCTAGCAAAAATTAGACATTTATCTTTTAACACCTGTTTGACATGTTTTGTCCCAGATTTCACTGGAATCCAATCTCTTTTGTAATTAACGTCCTATAACCTACAAGTCGTCTGATATCTTTTTAGCTAATAGTGACTATTTGAAAATGAAATAGAGCTCTACTTAAAAATAGATCTGATACATCTGGTTGGAAATAATCGACATAAAACAAGAGGGACATATGGCAGAAATGGAAGATTTCTGTTACAAATAACAGTAGAAATAGAAGTCTTTCTCTTGAAAACTCAACCGAATATTCGGCCGAATATTCGTTTGGCCGAATAGTTGAAAAGGTGTTCGGTATTCGGCCGTTCGCCGAACACCACTATTTGGTACATCTCTAGTCCAGATACTACACATTTTTACTATATACATTTCAATATTACAGCTCGAATTACAAAATTTAATTACAGAAGACAATTTTTTGTGAAGAATAAAAAAAAAGAAAAATACAGCTTCAATATACCTATTAGAAAATCTTACCAGATTGCACGGTTTTATCTGGGCTTGTCAGGATATTTTTAACAAAATTTAGAACGGCTCGGCCTGGCCTGGTTGTTAGGATTCTGTAAAAAAATATCCGGATTTTTCACGGGCTTTTTTACTTTATTTGTAAATCAAAAAACAAAACTCGAAAAAAAACTCAAACAAAAAATTAAAAAAATACTCAATTGGACCCGATAGGCTTTGCTTGAATATGTTGGCGTATCTTTTTTGGCAGCAATTTTTCCAAAAAAGAAAAAGTGAAAAAATATGATTTTAAGTGAAAAGGACCCGCCATTCTCAGGGAATCATACGAGAACAAGCGTCGTTTAAATGGAACCCTAAATTGTACATATTTATTGACTACTAGGACGTGCTCAGCACCGTCATTGATGTTCAAAGAGAGAGAGCATCAGTTTTATACAATGAGAGTGGGCAGCTAATCTCAAGCGCCATTCTTTTGACCTAAGCATTCTTAGCAACTATTGGCGATGTGCCATTCGTTCTACTAAGCCCCGCCTGCGATATATTAAGTTAAAATATATAAAATTTGATTAAGATTCATTCATTCGTTTTGAAAAATTATACCGTTGAACAAGAAGATGAAGCTGACCAAGAGACTTTATTTCTAGATTATTTTCCTTAAGCATTTCAGGTTTTATGAATGAAGGTGGATGTGAGTAGTCAATCAAGCTTAGCAAAAATCGGGGAAAAAAGCTCAATTCGAGTAACTTTCGTGTTTTTGCGACCATAAACGAAAAATATTGAACAAATTTTGTGAAAATAATCAAAAACGATTTCATGGAAGCCTAGAATACAATAAAAAAATCCTTTGGTAGGTTTTTATAAAAATATGTTGTTTTAAGTGTTCTTCTTCTTGTTAATTGTTCTATAACTTCCGGCTTTTGGCCAAATTTTCCCGAATATCGCCCGGTTTTCGGTTCATATAACCCGGATTTGCCAGGCACGGATCCGTGCGGAAAAAGGTCTGGCAACTATTTAGACCATGTATTACAATGCTTCATAATGTAAATTTGAATTATTGATTTAAGTTTTGAATAAGATATTTTTCGTAATGAAGATTCAATTTTTTTCTAAAAATGCTGAAACAATAGATAATAGTTTAAAGCCTTTCAATTTAAAATTTAAAAATTTTGCAAAATTACAACTTCCAATTAAAAAATGAAAATTTTAACTCAGAACATAAAACACATAAAAAATTTAAATCCCGGCTTTAAGTCAGGTTCAAATTAAACGTAAATTATTGTATTTAAAAATTTAATTAGAGTTATCGAAATTTCCATCGAAACATCAAATTAAAATTCAGATTACACTGTTAGAAATGAATAATAAAATCATAAATAGGAATAAGTTTTCATTTGATGTTGGTGCATCAGAAATGCCATCAATAACATAAGTTATGAAACAGTAATCTAAGTAAAAGTATTTTAATATTCTCATTTTAAGTCAATAATGCATTTTTTTTAAAGTATTGAATCATCGAAAATTCATCTCTCATCCACAATAAGGTTTTAAAAATCATATATTTTTTTTTTGTTGAGTATTCTGAGCTCATAATTATTAAAAAATATTCGAAACTTTAGCATTAAACATGAAACCGTGCCAACGTTCCGAAAATGCTTCAAAATTTAAGGAGAAACAATACAGAAGAATTAAATGTGGTGCTACTTATAAAGCTTGGATAATTTAGAAATATTTTAGAACACTTATTTTAAAGAAGCAATTTGGTGGGTTCAGCTGTTTTAAAATTAACAAAGCGTGATTATTTTTATGCCACTAAAAACATTTTTACTGAATGTCATGTTTTTTGAACAAAAACTAGAAACAGCACATTTTCTCAGTGTCCTACGTTTCGGCCATGATCTTGGCCATCATCAGGTATATAAAGAGTGTACTGTTTGTCAAATGGGGGGATTCTGGCTTTTGTATTGTTGTTGTTTTTTTTCTTTTTTTTTCCTTCCGATCAGTGTAAATTGAATAATTAGTCACTTTTGAGAAATGTTACGGTTGTTTTTAAATTGTCTGTCTTCTCGCTATCACTTCTTGTTTGATGGTTACAACTATTGGAGTTGTAACCATCCAACAAGAAGTGATAGCTAGAAGACAGACAATTTGAAACAACCGTAACATTTCTCAAAAGTGACTAATTATTCAATTTACACTGATCGGAAGGAAAAAAAAGAAAAAAACAACAACAATACAATAGCCAGAATCCCACCATTTGACAAACAGTACACTCTCTATATCCCTGATGATGGCCAAGATCATGGCCGAAACGTAGGACACTGAGAAAATGTGCTGTTTCTAGTTTTCGTTCAAAATACATAACTGAGAAACCGAAACGTTAAAAACAAATTTAAATTTACGCTGATTTGGACAATTAAGAAAACAGGACAGAGAGAAGTTGGGACACGTCATTTTTTGACAAGAAATAGCACCCTATTAAGTAAAAAAAACCATATTACACAACATCTTTGATTGTTTCACTCACAAATTACAGTAAAACCCTAAAGAAAGCGAAATACATTACGCCGAAACGTCGGATGAAATAGGAAAACGCTGATTTTCTTAAATAATTTGACTGAACGCGAAAAATTTTCCAAAATAAACTGACAACAGTCGTAAAAGTTCTATCAACAAGTTATTGATAAAGTGAACTATGAATTATCCATTCTGATTGACTCCTTCTGATAACCGTGTTGAAAAAAATCTTAGATTTTTTTCTAGACCTTCTGTATCTGAGCTTACTATTTAAAATATTTGACGTGATTCTGTTCCTTGAAGGAAAAAAGTGATTATAGTAAGAGATTTTTATCATCTTTTAACTCAGTATAAAAGCCCCTATTATGCTGCAATGAAGTCAACGTGATATCTATTTAATTAGACAGTGGATCAAGCAAATCGTACAACCGTGACACAGTATGATGTATCCATATAAGATCAATAACTTAAAACCAGCCGCATGATCAAAAGTACGCATTGGTGACGCTTCTAATTGCCATATACTACCTACTAGGTACCGACCACGTGTCTGCGCTGTTTCACAACAATCTTGAATAACAACCATGTCAGTCAGGAAGCGAAACCTAAACTAATCCTAACCCACGCAATCGAATCGTTCGCACTTCCGTCAATCGATGCGATGCAATGGGCGATCGGCCCGTCATTTCAAGCCGACTTTGTTCATTAGGGTGGCACAATCTTAAAACATCTTAAAATTAAAAGTGTTTCGTTACAAACAGATTTAAGTTTTTGAAGAAATTTTATGGCTCCTCAAAGACTTTTTCGTTCAGAGAGGACAATCTTAAATAGATTTAAAGCGAAAAAAAACGATTATTAAAATCTTGCCACCCTAATTTTAGCAGCACCAATTTCTCACCTTGACCGATGCCGACGCTGTCATCCGGCTGGTCTATCAATCGAGAAATCGAGTCAACGCACTACGCGACGATGATTTATCACCATCACCGGTAGATGTCTTTTCTGAGCGCGTAATTCCCATCAAAGATTGATCATTGAGCCATTAATTGTCTTCCGTACGTACCTGCCAAATTCCTGAATGGCTGGAATTTCGATGACATGGTAGAATTTTTCCCTGTTTTAAATTGTTTAAGAGATGTTGGTACAATAACAACAAAAACTAAATTTTCATCAAAAGTTTGTTTCATTGATTCCATAGGTTGTTTTTTGGCTTTCTGATGCTTTCGTAAAAAAAAACAACAAATTTGTTTGACAGCATCCTATTTACTATTTTCAAACTACCGACTCTTCAGTTTGAACAATCAAATTTAACCGTTCACTTCCGAGCAATTGGGAAAGTCGTCTCCCGCAATCAGAAACTCTTTCGAACAGTCACAAAAAGCAATGATAGAAAATTAAATCGAGTACGAGCAAGTATCCAGCCGTGCGAATTTAGGCAAAACGTGACTGAATCTTTCCGAATAGTAACTTAACACCTGCTTCTGGGTTTGTTTCCCATGAATGGGAGTTTTCTGAGCAAAAGAACCATTTTTATGAAATCGACAATCGTTTACAGATGGTTGGGATGAATTGAGCATTAAGACTTAGTGTGAAGTTTTTTGCGTGTGTATTTTCATTGAAAAAAATGCCGCTGAAAGAACAACGAAAATGTTTTAAAATATTTATTGTTTATGGTTTGGAATTTGAAGTTTTCTTTAGAGCTATATGCCTATTTTTTCAAATTCACAGTTAAATGGAAAACCAGAACATTCAAATTCAACAACAGTTCAGATTGACATTTTTTGTTGAGATTTTAATGCTCCAACTCGTAACTGTGTTGAGCTGCCAACGAAAATCGACATTATTTGCCTAGTTGTTCCGACACACGAATGTTGAAATTAATGGCCTTAGCATACCCATTATGTTTTCAGCCATTTCCTTCTCTATCCTGGTTGCTTCCAGTGAAAAATGGTTTCTACCTTTGCATTTCAAGGGAACATCTGGTAAATCCCTCTAACACAGGTAAGCTGTTGCACAGCCCATGCATGCGCTTCGACGAACATAAAGTTCAAACATTAGATCCATTATCAGGAATTTCATACGTCCGTGCACTTTAAAATAATATGGAATAATAAATCTTGCATGGGGCACTCTTCCGTGGAAACATCACAATCAACTCAGGAATTGGAGCAATGAACTTTCGATCCGAATGCCACATTTTATAAGGCCGAGGAACAGGCCAAGTAACCACTACATGGGGGAATCCATGGGGGAAACCCAGACTAGCGGTCTCATGAATCAACCCTTCGTCGAATGCATTGAGGGACTGACCTTTTTTTTCTGCCTCCCGTGAGTCTCTATTCGAAGGGGCCGGTCTTCCCTTTGTCTATTCGACCGATTACATTTTCCACAAAGCGGGAGCCAAAGGTTTTTGACGTTGTATCGTGAAGGTATCCAATGGCACCCGTCCGTCCATTCAAGCCCCCTCTCACTTCCATCTTTATTGGCTATTATTATATGAATTGGAATAATTTGATTGCCCATCATGTCTTTACCCTGGCAATTCATAGCTGATGCGGCTGCGATGTCGATGTTGGGATGGCAAATCTGCACCCAGAGCGCCTGTTGGGGAAGACGTTTTCCCCCATTCCGGTTCGACATGTGAAAGAACAAAAATGGTTACAATGCTGCTGATGACATCCTTCGTGGAGAAATCATCCTCCCGTGACTGTCGCAGTTTGATGATTTTCTTCGTTAAGATGTTCTCCTCCCAAGTTTCTATTCCTATGAGGGATAATAGCCTGTATCATGTGTTTTTCCACAATTGTTGATTTTACGTGAGTGAGTCATATGCGAAGGACCGAAAAACTGGATTTTTTCGTTGCTCTTAAAACTCCATATTTTTTAAGCAGAAAATGTCGATAACTAATAAAATTTACGTTATTTCTTTCAAAGACTTCAAAGGCAACGTTTTAATGAGTAAATTTTATCTTTGAGTTTGTATGGGAAAAATTTCAGCTTTGAACACGAGCCATCTAAACATTTTTGTGCCGATTTAAAAATTCTCAAAAGTAATTTTTTTGCTTGAGCCTATTGTATGGATGTATGTCTTTTTCCTTTGGAGGCAGTTCAATTAAACCTGCAACGGTGTCTGGAATAAACTAGACATTGCTTGACGAGTTATTTCATAGATGTTTTCCTTCAAACTTCAGTAAACTGCTTTCAATGCCAAAAGATATACCTTCACTCGCCTCGTTATAACTTGGTTATAGATACTAAGTTACGATTTTCAATTATTGTTTAGTTATTACAAATCAACAGAACACAAATTGGTCCAAATAATATCTTTAAATTGAAATCAAAGGAGTACTAAGTCTAATTACAGGGTCCTCAATACACTTAAAACTTTCCATAGGAAAACATCTCTCAAAACGTGGAAGTTGAAGTGCTCAGAAAAACGGTGGAATGTTTTCATGATAGCACTTTTAGCTCCGTAATTATTCAATCCAATGAGAACATAAAATCAAAGATCTTGGTTTCTAAGTCCACTTGGTTCCTTAGTAGGGCAATTTGGCGTCATTTTTGATTTTCTTAAACTCTGGGGTCTTAAAAGCTTTAATTTGGTACAAAACTCATCCATGATTTTTCGCATAATTTTTAAGTAAAATTAACTTCACTAAATAAGATCTTTTAGGGTTATATGGAAAAATTGAATAGAGGAGAGTGGGGTAACGTGGGCCCCTCTGAATATCTCAGATGTGTGTTGAGATAAAAATCTCAATCTAACTTTCATCGCGATCGCTTTGGGTAAGCATATTTTTCTATTTGTTATTGACTTAAATTCGCATCGTATGCGTCTTTTATTTATCAATCTAAAAAATTAAAAAAATTTACATACATAATTAAACAACCACCCGCATATTGCATCGATGGGGTACCTAAAGTTCATTACAAAAATATGCTCATACGTTTATGATTTTTGTTTTGTTATGTTCTTCCACGTAGAAAAGGAATTTATGATAAAACATCAAAAAGTCACACAAACGCAACCAATTTATATTCTCGTGTTTTTATACACATTCAGATTTTCAAATACAAAATACAAAAATATTTCATCCATCCCATATAAGGAATTTTTCCGAAACGTTCGCGAGCCAGGTTTTTGAAACTTTTCGATCATACACAATTCTCTTTTTAATTTCATCATCGGAAATTATTTTAAAATAACGAAATGAATTATGAAATTACAGTTTTGAGTCAATTCATAAACTTTGCATGTTATTCGGTCAATTTGAATTTAGTGGCCCACGATTCTCCACCATTTTTCAAAATAAAAAAAAAATTGCTTTTTTAAACAGTCAGAACTTGGGGAAAATAACATATTAAAAATGTTAAAAAATTGTCCTATGATACGTTAAAGTTTAAAAAAACATACCATTTATTTGTTTCATTTTATCTTTTCTAATAAAGAAGTTATGGAGCGTAGAAAAAAAGTGGCTTATGATTCCCCACTCTCCTATATATCGTACTGAAAAATCTTTTTTTTCTTCTGTAGAATCGAGCCTGCTAATTAGGAATTAATAAATTATCTTGATGTAATTTTTCGCTAAACAACTTTAGCTTCGTAGCTTATTAGTCGAAAAAATTATAAGCGGTTAAACAGGGGTATGTTTTTTGGCATTAAAAAATAATAAATTCAATCGACTTCACTACTTGTGTCTCGTGAAGTAGTTATTGCATGAAAAAAAGTCACGCAATTCCTCACTAGGCACCTAGCACTCAGCAGTGATGTCAATTGTTTGTTAATGCCAAAAGATCCCTCTGAAACAGCTTTTCGACCTTTTCTACAGAAGTTATCGAAATTTCAAGTTTGATTATTCCTAAATTTTGCGAACTTCTAGGGTCAAATGGGGCAACAGGATCCATAAACAAAATACTACATCTTAAAGCTTGATTCAAGTACAATAAGCTTAGCCAGAAACTACTTGTCAGCACGTTTTGATGAGATTATGGATGATTTTAGTTAAAAATTGATGAAGTTATGTGCATTTGAAACATGTTTAAGTTTTCACGACGACAATAAATCTCTATAATCTCGTTAAAATCAACAGAATAATGCCATCCGTAGTCAAAAATGGGCGCGTGGAGACATTTGTAGAACAAATTTCATCTCCTCAAACATAAAAATTAGTGCCTTTTATTTTCATCGTAACAGGCTGTGTCTAATTTCTAATACTTTCACAATATGGGAAACGGTATAACAAGTAAATGTTCTGAAGACACCTAAGAGCACCTGTATCCGTGGGCTATTATTGGGTAAAATTTATACAAGAATTGAACCAAAGAAATATGATCCATTCCAGTAAAAAAAACTAGCAACCGCACTCGTATTCCATTAACTATCAAACGGATTGAAACTGCGTCAAATTGGATCCAAATCTCATCAGTTTTGGATCAATCCTTATACCGGTTCTAAAAGATGTTGAGATGAAACTAGTATAATGGAACACGGATGCGGTTGCTTGGGTCGGAATTTGGGTCTAAACCGACTGTTTGGACCAGAGATACAGATGCTTTAACAGTTAAAATTAAAGTTAAAAGCACTAGGAAAAAAAATCCATTTAAGGCCCTTTTGGATCACTGTGCAGTGTGCGAAGAGGTTGAATTAATTTTGTAGTAAATCAATATCGTCCAAGCCGTTGATGTTGTAAAACAGTTTAAAATCGTCAGCATATCATAGCTTTGGGTCGTCGAAGAGTGAGAGTGTATGGTTGAAGTAGATTTAGAAAATAATCAGTCCTAAATGGCTATCATGAGGCATATCAGAAGAAGCAGAGAATTGTCTGGGAAAAGAGTTTCCAGTGTGAACTGTTTATTTGAAGGGCGATACGGTCAAAATATCAACTTGACGTATTTCTTTCAATTTTCCATTAAAAAAAACCTGAACACCCCTCATTTTGAAGGTGTGTTTGTGTAGAATGTTGCTACTATTTTGATTTTGGAATTCACCCTTCAGTTGTCAAAATGCCGTCCAAGGACGAAGAGCAGCGTATCAAAATTTTGCTCGCGCATTGCGAAAATCCTCTCACTAACACTAACACACTAACCTCTCTCTCCGAGATGCCGCAAAAAAGCTGGGTATCGTCTACAACCGTGCATCGAGCCAAAAAACGAGCCGGACTATCGACTTACAAGAAGGTACTGACTCCAAATCGCGATGATAAACAAAATACGGCGGCCAAAGCGCGATCCCGGAGGCTGTACACGACGATGCTGACGAATTTTGACTGCGTGAGAATGGACGACGAAACCTACGTCAACGCCGACTACAAGCAGCTTCCGGGACAGGAGTTTTATACGACAAAAGGAAGGGGAAAGGTAGCAGATATTTTCAAGCACATGAAATTGTCAAAGTTTACGAAGAAATATCTGGTTTGGCAAGCCATCTGTACCTGTGGCTTGAAAAGCAGCATTTTCATAGCTTCCGGGACTGTCAACCAAGAAATTTACGTGAAAGAGTGCTTGAATAAACGTCTGCTGCCTTTCCTGAAGAAACACAGTTGATCCGCACTGTTTTGGCCGGATTTGGCATCTTGCCATTACGGTAAAAAGGTCATGGAGTGGTACGCCACCAACAACGTGCAGGTGGTTCCCAAGGACAAGAACCCTCCCAACACGTCAGAGCTCCGCCCAATTGAGAAATACTGGGCTATTGTCAAGCGGAACCTAAAGAAGCCCAAAAAAACTGCTAAGGACGAGCAGCAGTTCAAGGCAAACTGGCTTTCTGCGGCGAAGAAGGTGGACAAGGTGGCTGTACAAAATCTGATGGCAAGGGTTAAGCGTATGGCCCGACAATTCGGATTTGGAAAAGCGGAAGCCTAACTGAATATTTTTCCTGAATTTTATACTAACTAAACTTGAAAAAGAAATTTAATTTGATTTTTTAAATAAACGATTTCACCGATTTACCCTTGATCAAATTTTGACCGTATCAACCTTTAGAAACGAAAACTCATCGAAAAGTTAATTTTTTGGAAAAAATCATCAGTTTTAGTGTTTTAGATGCATGTTTCAGTATTTCTAAAAATAAATTCAGATTTTGTTAACGAGTTTTTGCTTTTCTAATTGATTAAACCCATAGAAACAACTAGATATGAATTGTCAAATTGAGCACTGTCGTTTTAATAAAAAAAAAATTAAATTTTGTAAACTTATGTTATGGATATTCACAACTTGAAATGATTTAACATTTATAGAAACGTCTTTTTACAGACTTTGTCGCCAAAAATAAAAAAAAATTAACATATTAACATTTTATCAAACTATTGAGGAAAAAATAATCGTTGTATACGCCTCTTTTTAGAGTTTTTGAAAACATGGTCCTCACAAAAGTCGAACAAAACCTATTATATTCCATTGAATAATTTTGAAAATCAATAAATTTGACATTTTTCCACTGATTAGGATTTTTTTTCAATTAATCTTACAGAATGCTTTCAAGAAATGTCATGATTCCCAAGTAACACAGGTTTGTTATTTAAATAAGTAGACCTCTTTAAACTGTAATAAGTTTGGAAATAAACTTGCACCTTGCAAACAACATAAACTAGTTTGCATATGTGCCCGCAGAGCACCAAATTTTGCGTCATTTTATTCACTAGTTTGTCCAGTTATGGTGCAACACTACAAACACGTCTAATTAAAGTATAATTAAGGATTATTTTTATATTATTCCAAATTATAAATTTTTGTACGATACTTAGTCAACCAGCAGAACATTGTCCTGTTATTTGAAGAAACGTTAAAATGTTTCCCTCCTGGCTATCCGGTACTTATCGGATGTCCACCGCCGTCATTAGTCCTTCTACTGCTATCAAAACCATCATCGATAGAAACTACCGGTTAAGGTTGACGATAGTTATCCAGTAGGTAGGTACCTGCTTCCGAATCCGGCTAAAGCTACCTACCAAGAGGAGAGAGATCATTATCCGAAACCACTCGTCGTTGGAACCAAACGATACCTGGTCTTTTCTGGTTAGCTGCCGAGCATATCGTGTCCTATACGTCGTTTGGGAGCATGTGGGCGTGAAGGTGCAATTCCCAACAACACTTTCGATGCGGCATTATTCTTTGGCATCGGCAGCCTCAGCCATATCGAAGCATCGGAATCTCGGACAGCAATCAAACATCCACTGGGTACTAGCTGGTGTGACTACTAGCTCTAGTGTGTCTCTAGATTCTGATCCACCAGAGGACACCACAGAAAGAAGACCACATTGACGACGATGATGACGACGATGCCGCAACTAGAAGTACAACATACAGATGCCATGACATGGAGAGACAAAATCCGCGATATGTCTTGTTGTCCGTCCATCAAAGTCATGCCGGGTCGTTTGTGTGTCATGCATGAATTTGCTAGATTTTACGGCTGTTCCGTCGCGTAGAAGTTGTTAATTGCAGTATGATTCTCTGCTCGCGGAAGATACTTATCCAGTACTAACTAAACGCTTGTGACTAACAAATGGCACACACTGGGAATTTCGAGGGGTTCGTTTTGGCATCATCCGACTCCCTCGTAAATTAAAAGAATCGTTGATTCTTTTAAAAATGCAAATGTAAAATTCGAATCTTGATCATATCTTAAACTTAATCTTTTGCATTTTCATATTCTTTAAACATAATTCGATAGACTTAAGGGGGGGGGTAGGGTCTAACGGGTATAAAAAATACACCATTTTCACGATTTTTTTCTGGAGCTATCGTTCAAACAAATGTATTCAAATTTTTTGCATTATACAAAGCACTGTTAAAAGAACATTAAGTAATTTTTTCGTAGAAAAATATTGAAAAATGAGCCGGTGACGGAGCATTTTCGAGGATGCCTTTTAGAAAACAGGATTTGTGGTGGACACTGTATCTCAGAACAGAATCATCTGAAGTCAAAAAATCAGAGCAATATATTTTTAATAGATGTTTTTCTGGACCCCAACAGTTTTATTTAACTTAAAAATATTTTTATGAAATTTTTTTGGCTGTTTTAAGTAAAAACTACGATTTTTCACTTAAAAATCCGCCATTTTTCACCTGTAAAATCTCCCCAAAGTAAAAAAATCAAAAAAGAAAAACGTTGGGGTCTGGTATTTTATATATAGAAAATATGTTCCAAATTTGAAAAGAATCGGATAAGTAGTTTTCAAATGACGATGTCCACGGACATAAAAATTTGCTTTCGAGAAAAACGCGTTTGAAGTTTCTGCTCGTGCTTTCTTGCAGTATTAGATAGGAGGAGATAAAGGCCTATAACTTATACAGTTTTGCTTCAATTGACTTGAGAATTTGACACAACATTCTTGAAATGTTTTACAATAAGAAAATAAAAAAATAAAAAAATCGATTTTTTGAAAATGTTTGACCCTACCCCCCCCTTAAGGCTAAAAAATTGTCACACAATCCAACAGTCATGTAGTATCCATGAGTCACTTTTGACCGTGAAAAAAACTCCGGATGGAGGCAACACATGTATCTTCCCATACCATAAGCCCTGATCCAACAATCAGTACCCCATCCGACCATTTGCTCTATCAATTGTTATTCAGGCTGCTTTGAAGTCAGCCGTCTAACAGAAGCGTAATAAAAAAGAACCATAACCAGATCAAGATGCTGCTGATGCTGCCGGCCCGATGGATTCACGTAGGCCAACATAGCCGGTTAATGTTGACAAAATGGGGAAAATGTGGATTTTTGGCACAACCCACGACGACGGACGGACGAACGACACAATGGAATCTGATTGTTGTTTTACGTGCGAAAGCATCTTTTGATTGGCGATGTTATGAACCGTGAAATGGGTTGAGACTTGCGATACGGAGTAGATTTTGTTCTGTGGAAGTCAGAGTGTTGTTGCAAACTCGTTTGTTGGCGTTTCTAGTTTTAGGAAGAGAATTTTTATTCCCTGAATTTCGAGAACTAGATCGATTTGCTTCAATTCTGTTCCGATGTAGTTTTTCATAAAGCAACTTATATGCAATGTGATGATTCTATAAAAGATTCTATAAAAAAAAGTACTTACATCCAATTTACTTCAAACTTTGTTGTATTGCTATTAAAACGTCAGAAAGCTATTATAAAATTAATTTCTACAAGAATTTATGAGAATTGAAGTACATACTATGATATCCAAAATCCATATTTCACTGAGAAAAAAGTAGAGTAATTTCTATAGAACTTTTTCATAATGCTAAGATTTAAAAATATACAAGGTGATGATAAAGTTCCCGTACTTTTTAAAAATGCTTCGAAATCGTGACATTGCCTACTAACTAATCAAATCGAACAAACTTAACATCTTATCAAAATTGGCTTAAAATTTGCTCCCATGAGTCGTGATCTGTGAAATCTAGACACTGTTGAAGGCACAGGTTTTACGCACCTAAAAAAATGTACAGAGATCTACGGGAGTTATTTTGAGCTAATCTTTTATATTTTTTTTCGGTTTAACCAGATGGCCAAGATTCCAAAGAACTTTACTATTGTTTTGTTGATTCGATTTGATTGTAAATAAAAAATTATGAAAAATAGTTCGGGAACCTCATTGTTATCATATATATGTAGATGATCCATTCCACGCGCCTGTCCACCACAAAGTAATTTTTTGTTTTTCATAATCGTTTAATTCATTTACACTATTTGAAAGGTGAATTCTTAAGCTATGTTTTGCATATTCAAAAAAAAATGGACACATATATAACGAGATACTTTCATATTCTGTAAGTAAATTTTTAACAACAAAAATATTTTATATTGAAAGCTTACAATTTTTCTCACTTTAAGGGTTAAACCCAAACAAAATTTACGTCCTCTACCCAAAACATGACGAATGCCAACTGTTTTCGGGCTGTCAAGGCGCTTCACAGTGGTTCAAATCCCCAAAAAGCTGGAAAAGAGTCCTTTTTTCAAGTCAGCGACAACCTATTTTTTATGTAGGATTCGAATCTCCAATATTCAAGAAATGTTCTGATGTAATAAGATTTTTTAGGACTTTTTATACGCCGTCCATCAAACAAACAAGAACGACTACTGGAGTCTGGAACACAAAAATGGAAAATTTGTACAGAAAAAAACATGCAATGTTTGCTTCGATACATATACAAATTCACCATAAAAAATCAAGTTTTAATATTCAAACAACTGACCTAGAGGAATTTCATAGCCCATACTTAATTTTATCCAATAAATATTCAAACTTCCAGTAGGTATAAAGCTCAAAACGCGTTTTTCCAATAAAAAGAAAAGTAGCAAACTTTAAAAAAAATCAATTTTTAATTTGTTCAATTATCCGCATACACTCTTCAACGAAAAAGTTTTTTATTATTATTTTTTTAAAATTTTGAACCACTGTGCGCTTGAAGCTAATTTTTTAAAAGTTTTTGATTCATAGATCGTGGAAATAACGTAACGGAATATAGAGTTTTTTTTAAGTTAAAATCGTGTTTTTAAGATATATTGTAATGAAAATTCGGATTTTCTTCAAATTTTTGAAGCCAAGTTTAATGCTTTAAACAGAATCATCGGTTAAGAAATGAGGCCCTTTTAACCCAAAGGGTTATAAGTGCGTGGAAGCTTATTTCGAGAAAACAATTTTCCATATATTTAAAAAAAATCATTTTGCTTTGTAACTTTAAAGTATCTAAACAAAATTCTAAAAATCTGAAAAAAACATCAAATATAAATAAAAATTTGAAAAATCGTTCGGCATCATTAATTCATAATCGGCCATTTTGCCACTTATACCCTTTTGGCTCTGAGGACCTCAAATAGAAAATTTACAAAGGGGTAAATGAAATGTTTTGACGCATCGAAAACTGAGCTGTTGAAAATAATTTTTATTCGTGTCACGTATTCGTAGCTAAATTCCGTTTTTCAGACGCACATTTTCTTTTACACACATTGCATACTTTTGATCAAGTAATACTTAAAATTTCAGGTTATTCGAAAACAATTGTAACTTTTTTTTTTAATATAACTAAATCGAGATGAATTTTCGGATGACATGATTATCATGATATAAGCTTCAACAAAATTCACATTCAAGTCAAAACAAATCGATCACTATTGGAATAAATTATTGATTAACACCCAGTGCTACCTTACCTGTGTCACTTTTGAAGCAAAACCCTGTAACCTCAGAAAATTGTGTGATGTGTCGCAACGAAAGAAGATCTCTCGTAATACTGCAAAACGCACTTAAATTGAAAACCAAGAACTACACGGTTTTGTTTTTCAATTCATGCCAAAACTATTTCACAAATTTAGATCAATCTAAGGATTGATTTAGATCAGAGCAGAAATCTACGAAATCGTATAATGAAAAATTCTGAAAACGCAAAAAAAGTCAAGTCGCCTGATGTGACGCAACGGAGGAAAAGGCTCTATCTTGTTAACCACTGTGCGGGTAGAAAAAAAATTGGTTAACCCGAGCAATGCACTTCGAAATATATTTTGTCTGATAAAATTTCAACAACTAAAACTTATCACGAAAACTTTTAAAAAAAATTCCAAATGATGTGACGCAGCGTTGGAATGGGTCATATCTATTTGTTTTTTCCCCCTTTTTTAACCTTTTTATTGTGTTTTTCTGGGTAGTAACCTCAAACTTATAAAACAAAATACACAGGTCTACTTATACTACCTTGTGCGAGCATTTTTATTCAGCACTAGCTGTTTTTACCCGGCCTTGCTCGGGTTCACATAAAATATAAATCAAAATGAATCGTTTGACTTTTAGTAATGATGGAAGCTTTGTATTCATCTTTATATATTAGATTTTGCCCATGTTTTACCATGTAAGCTTTGTAAGTATTGTAAGTATTGTTTAAAGTTTTTATTGAGATTATTTACTGTGTTTATCATTTTAATAATATTAGGTTTGTATCAATAGAAATTAAAAATGATTTCCTTTGAATGTTTATTCATCCTATCACCAAAAATTCTATACCAAACCCAACATTTTTTAAGGAAGCTTGAATCGATTGAATCGATTGAAGTAAAAAAATAAGGCATTTTTTTAACTTCAAATGAAGTTTTTTTTTCTTCTATCTTTTCCATTCTCCATCTAATGAAAATTTCTTTTGGAGTTCATCCTACTTTTCAAGATGGATCTCCCCGAACAATGGAATATTCTTTATTTACAGTCCCCCCACAATCATTAGTCACTTAACGTATCATTTCGCCACAAAATGTTCGTTCATTCGTGTGTTAGTGAACCAAACATCAAGCTTTGCATGAATTTCAGTCATTAAATATTCCCTCTTTGATTTCAAACATGATTTTGTTTCCAATTTTGTTGAAAAATAAAATAATTTACCGAAACATTGAACGTTTTTCAAAACCACAATTATGGGTCAAAACTGAAGCTTGTAACAATTATTAGTCATATTGCCCACAATTATTAGTCACATAGAAGTCCATGGCAACACCCGTATATCAACATGAAAATCAACAAGTTTCTGGCAAACATTCAGGGGCATTCTTTGCTAGTATACGTTCAAGGGGCAATTGGGTTGAGCTAGCAACCAAGAAATGTATTGTTTTGCTTGCGAAAAAGTGACCCATGATTGTGTGGAACTTGGTGGATTCTGTAACAATTATGGGTCACTTTTATTTTTCTAAATATTATTGAATTTTCGCATTTCATTCGCTCAGTTTTATTTGGAAAATGTAAACTCTTCTTTTGTGCTTATATGAGACCAATTCATTTGGTTGGAATCTTCGAAATACCCGCACAAGAGGCTTAACGGTTTAAGATGTCAACCTTATAACATTGGAATTTAGTGCGATAGTTCCACAGCTTATAGTTCACCTTTGATAAAAAGTATTCAAACAGCAATTTTACTGTTATCAAACGCACAATTAATATTTTTAATGCATTTTAATGATATTGTCGATAAACTAAAAATAATAATATGATATAATTTCTTTTGGTTTAGTAGATATCAGCAGTTCTAATGATCGGTGACTAATAATTGTGTGTGACCCATGATTGTGGGGGGACTGTACTTAGAAATTTCTTGAAAGAATTGAACCTTGTTCAACTTTGCTAAAGACTCACTTTGCATGTTTTAAATTGTATGTGTACTTTTTTGATTTCACACTGTTTTGATATCACACTGATTAGTTTTTCTTAAATGTTGAAAGTTAATAGTTAATAGTTTTTTGAAACGATCGAAAACAAATCATTTTGGAACCGAAATCGCCAATTTTAAGGTGATAGAAAAAGTTTTATTTGAGTTCTATTTATATTTTTTTCCTTTCTCGGACACAATTATCCCGTGAGTTATGATGAAGAGTGATCAATTTAAAAAAAATTTAGATATTATTCAGTTGAATTCACAGTAGTAAACGATTTGAATTTTCCCATAATTGCCTGGTAAAATTGAACACATTGATGATCAACAGTAACTCAAAAGTTAGAAATTAACCAATGAAATTGAATTGTACAAAACTTAAAACTATAGGTTTTACAACTTAAAAGTTTCAAGCGATGGATTTGATTTTCCCAGATAATGCACGTTCAATCTTCAAATCCCCCATTCAAATTTCCCGAAGCTATCAATGCTTTGAAATCACAGCTTTCAACTTAAAACTCAGAATTTTATTAATTTTTCTTTCTCTATGAGAAATTCCAAAAATATTAAAACGGTTGGTTCTTAAAAGCGGAGCAACACAGTCCAAATAGATATTCAGCTGAAGAAGTCAATTCATTATTAAGATGAACCATTGCATCCATACTCCACACACTATATTCTTGTAGACCCTCAACCAGGGGTGGTAAAGACCACTTTGAAAGCCACTGTTCTAATCAATTTATTCCGAACAGGCAAGTAGGAGTAATTTTTTTAATCCCAAAAGTAAACTTATTTATGCATTCTAGCACCACGTTCGTGTGCACTGTACTACGAACAGCTGTAGAAGAAATATAAAAAGCGCGCCAAAAATTTAGCCAAATTTTTAATCATTAGCAGGCTTTGATTTGCCTTCCAGTTCACGTGAACTCTCGATGGTCGTTTCTTATGCCTGTCCCATGGTGTTGGTGAAAATGACCCCGCCAAAGGAAACGAAAATTGCTTGACAAAATGGGTGCCATGACCAGAGATGTTAAAATCGCGAGTCTACATACTCGCACTTTGCCCTTCTTTGCAGAACGATTTTATTTCGTTAAACTCAATCTGCAATGATGCTATCTAAAGTTCAACTCGGAAAGCATCAGGAAGTAAGCTTCGGGTAAACTCGGCAGGAGTAAACAGCAATCGGGGGAGAAACATCAGCGAAGCAAACGAACAGTTCAGCGAATTAAAGAAAAAATCGTTTTCGTTCGGCAGCCGAACACATCAATCGGACAACGCATGGGGGCGTGGCTAAAAGTGATAGATACAAGGGAACGGGAAACGAGCGAGAGAAGGGTGCGAGGAATGTTAACTCGGTTCGTCGGGCAACGATCGCTCGTGAGCATTCGTGTACGGTAAGCTTCGTTCTGTTGTTTCATTGGTGTGATTTTATTCCTGCGAGGAGGGGAAAACATCAACTCGGAACTGTTCTCTTCGTTTTGTGTGCAATCACGTCATGATTGGAACGAAGATAAAATCAATCTGCACACAACAACTTAAACTCGGAAAAAATCAGCCGAATGATTCTTTCCGAGGCGAGTTTAAACACCGCTGGCCATGACCTTTGGTTCGTGGAATAAAAACGAAAGCTTATGGGAGGGTCCCTTTTCTTAGGTGGGAGGGGCTTAAAACTATTACTAAAACCTTACCATGGTCCAAGCACATAACTGTACCAAATTTCATGCTGATCGGTTAAGCGGTGTGGATTTCTATAAGGTGCATACAAATAAACAAACATAGGGTTAGTTGCCCTACTTTGGACCCATTAAGCGGTGGTTTATAAATAATCATGTTTTTCTCGTAAATGGACGAGAAATTTATATCCTTCATGAACTTCATTTATAAGTCATAATCTCATCTGCAAGTTTCAACGAAAATTTTCAATATGGGTTTCACCGTTATTGAGAGATTCGCATAGATATGGATGATTAAAATTTCCAACTTTGAACCTACTGTTCCTATTTTGGTACTTGGCCGGTTCCTTTTATTGGAGCTAGAACTAAAATTCCTATAAAAGTTGGATTCTTCGAAAATAAATGAAAGTAATTTATTGAAAATGTAATCTTCAATCAATTACTATCATTAAACAGTATTACAGCTTTTTATTTAAAAAAAAAATTAAGTTTATGTTATGAATATCACAAATACTTTCATTTCCCGTCAGCTCTATCAACAGAACATGAGCTGAAACTTGATTGTGTTTACTTACTTGTAGTTTATTTGCGTAAAGCTGGCAAAAATGTAAGAAATATTCACTTTTGGTTCTGAATTATACCAAAATTGAAAATTCCCACGTTTGTTGATTTGTTGGTTTTGATACAAAGATTTGGTGATGTCAGGTCTAAACATGGAACATCAAAATTGAAAATATCCTATATTTGGACCCTTTGCTAATTTTCCGAGTTTTCCATTGATTTTCATGATTTTTTGGAAAATAGGTAGTATCGTTCATGTTCTTCACAGTTAAAGTAATTTTTCTTTAAACTTTGGCTTGAACAGTGAAAAATCGTGATTTATCCTTAAACACTCTTATTTCTCAATACGCGCCTTACTAATTGAGCTGTCTGATTTACCACTGATGAGGAGGTACATTTTCAAAAACGTTGAAAATTTTATCAGGAAGACTTTTAATGGCAAAAAACGGTATGGTAGGATTAAGAAAGAATAAGAGTTCGTTGTGTGCATAGGAATATCTTTGTTTTGTGCCAGCAAAATGAATTATTTACAATTTTCGGCATTTTAGGACTAAAGTAGGCTCTAGGTCCAAAGTAGGAGCACTCACCCTATATAGTCCAACTCATCTTTATATATTAGATTGCAAAAAAATACTATTCTTGATCGTTTCTCTCGTTCATTAACATTAAGAAATTTGAAGTCAAATTCAAAATATATTCGAAATCAAAAGTCGGAATGAGTATTTAAGAAATATCTCGTTAAAATCTTTTAAAATCAATACTTATGTTATGAAATGGCATGGTAAATTTTTGTACCTGAAAATAATCACATTTTCGTAGGTGATGGAAAGAATCAGAGAAACATGAGATATCAAAGAACGAAAGAACATAAGCCGTAAATATGTATCGTGAATTTTTCGAAAAAGATACAACGGCTCACCGGCAGGACTTGAGATTGCAGGTGAGCCGTTGTATCTTTTTCGATGAATTCATGATATTTACGGCTTATGTTCTTTCGTTCTTTGATATCTCATGTTTCTCTGATTCTTTCCATCACCTACGAAAATGCATTTAAAACCAGTTTTAGTACTATCAATTCACTAAAACTGTAGAACATATATCTATTTGAACAGTCCCTTGAAAAAATACCTAATTGGTACTAGTTTTGTTTCGCATCCCTTTTAAAATTTTTTTCATATTTTTGGTCCTCTCAGTTGGCAAGTCAATTGGTTCCTGTAGAATTTTTTTATCAACAAAAAGTTGATGAAAAAAAACATGCAACAGATCATGAAATACAAAAATGTTTATCAATATTGTATTATATTCCACTAGACACGTCATCTGATGCAATCCAGTGGCAGCTACTAGGAAGCACAAAATTTGCAAAAATATGAACCTCGCTGCCTTGATTGATGTTTGTAGACACAATTTGCCCCCGGTGCGTCGCCAACAGATTCGCTCAATATGCCCACACTTTTTGTCAGGCGAGCAAGACAAGTCGCGGGGGAAGGCTCATGAACTATTAAAGGTCGCAAGTGTTTTACCTTCTGTGTGTGCGAGTCGTAGGTCTGTTCCTACCAACCAGGTTACTGATGACTGGGAAGAATCGAAACGATCTGAGTAGATAGAACCCGTCGCGTCGGTCGCCCCGATAGATGATAGTTAGTCCAAAGTGCACACGTATTTTCTACGTATGGATTATTCGAAGCGATACCAGGAATTAGCAGCACAACAGCAGACACCGAGCTACATAATTAGGCAGAGTAGTGTGTTGCTTTACTGGTACACTGACCCGATATGGATGTTCTACCAACCTGCAAGCAGAGAAGAAGCGAAATAAAATATAGATTAGCAACCTTGTAGCCTCTCCGTAGGATTATGTGGGGTATTATTATGGTGGTTGTGGTCTAATGTGGATAAACCACTCGCTATCCGGGCGGCTATCGCTATCAGGAGGACACAAATCATGGGGAATAATTGATACTATTGCTGCGGAGCACAGGTCGTGTATCTTGTTGATTAGACCTTGCTCGATACCTTACCTACTTGTCCTTTTGAGGTGGAACTAATGGAATAATCTCACTTTTGACTCTATAAAAGCGCCATGTTCGTTGTTTATAAACAATTGTTAGGGTTAAATCACATGTGGTATCAAACAACCTAAATTACTTAATTATTCAAAGCATTCTCACGTTTATACATTAAGCTTAACAAAACTAGCACCACCCTATGTTTTGTTTGTTGAAAAATGATTGATTGACAGTTACCTTCATTTTCTGCCAACTTTTTTTTTAATTCACTGGTAAAAAATCAAAGTTTTTGAATAAGCACTAAGCAGTCTGTTTCTCGGATTTAAATCTAAGGTCTGCCCTAACAACGTTATTACACTAACAAAACCGATGTAATCCCTCCTTGAGATTATCTTTATTCCTCTACAGGTACTTGATGACGTAATTTTTAAAGAACTAAGTTATGAATCATCCATATTCAAAAGAATTTACAAAAGTTAGGCTGATGTAAAAAACTCCAATCACCCTATGAAGTTGAGTTCCTCCATATATTCATGCACTGTAATTAAAGGAACCTGTCAATTATTGATGAACAAAGTCCCATGAATTAAGTCATACACTTGTGATACATATGAAAAGTTTGAAATACCATTCACCTGAAACACAACAACAACTGGGAATCGAACTATTGACAACAATAAAGGTGTGCCACCGCCAGTTTATACTGCTCCAATCAGAACCAATCTAAATAATCTACGTTTTAATGGTGTGGAAAATTAGCACCCGAAGCAGCGCTGAGCTGTCGACCAAAAGACTAGATCTTTCCTACAAGATCTTTCATATAGATACTTCACGATCTCATCAGTAGGTATCTGTGTTGCATCTCAACAATCGCTCAGAAACAGTCCGTTATTTACACATTTGCTACCTTTTATCTGAAGTTATACCTACGACTTCCAACAAACCTTAAACCAGGTGTGGAGCGACTAAGCTAGTGAGTAGAGTTGAGTTGCCGTTTAAGTTGTTTGTTTTATTTACCCGTTTATTCGCTCTTCGATCAAGTTGGTGGCAGTCAAGGTTTAGCTAGCTAGGTAGAGGTATACCTACAACATTACTCATAAATTCCTTTCGCTGGTGAAGTTCATGGCCGGTTTTTCGGTGTGCTCCGGTGTATGGGAGCAAATTATCAATTCGAGGGTGGTGTTGAACTATGAGTGCATTTTTCCGCCATCGGGAAGTGTTTTCGTGGCTCTTGAGTTTTGAGTTATTCTTTGAATGCCTTGGTACAGTATGTTTTAAATAAACCAAAAAAATAGCTGTTCTGTCATCAGTTGTTTTACTAATAACATTGAATTTAAGAACAGATAACAGCCTATTAGTATGTAGAAAATAACAGGTCATATTATGGATCGTTATGAATGGTTTTTGCTTCGTCTTTACCGATATTTGTGAAATGATTATTGAACGCTTCACATAGGTACTTCGGTTTTTGCCTCAAGAAGGACGTTATCAACTTTAAGTTTCAATCCATTATTTGAGCTACCTTTTCCTGAGGTTGAGTTTATGCTTTTCCACATTATGGGACTTTTTATGTTGCTGAGCTCGCTATGTCTCTGCAATCACTGGGCTATATTTAGAGAATAAGTAACTCGAATTGTTATGTATTTTTTCTATTGGATATATTTTTACTTTGTCAAATTTTATGAACCTTAAATTATTCCTCCAAGCGTGACAATAAGAAGAATGGTGACAAACGAGTTATTTCGCTTTTGATCCAAGATGAAATCCCTGTTAAAAATTTAAAAAAAAAATATATCTGGTTTTCAATATGATAATACATCGCCGGAGATGGAATATTGAAAATCTCATTTCAAATTGTATGATAGTTATCGTAAAGATAAGCAACTACAAAACAGAAGAACTATACTGCATCAAATTAAATCCATGCACAGAATATCAGGAAAAAAGCAAGTGGATAATAAACTTTAACGCTTTTTTTTTATTTCATCCATTTGAAGTCATTTTTATGACAAATTTAAACAACAAATGTAACCGGTAGTTTTCCTGAAAAAATACGTATTCTGTATTCAGAAAGAGACATTATTGTCTTCAATGTCAAAGAATATATAAGTCAAAATTTAATTAAATCAAGAAAAGTCTATGCCTTAAGTAAAACATGTAATGAAGAAGTGTTTCAATATCTATTCAAATAATATTTTTTTCCAAAATGTAAAAATCAAACCCTAAGTACAGATTAATTATCACTTTTTTTGCCACTGCAATGGCAACAATTGATATTCATTATTTTGGCATTTGCCTTCCTGATATTTGTATTCTTGATTTGATTTTCGATAATAACTCATTTTTATTTTTGCTCCATTGGTTTACCATTTGTTTTTTAACTTCAACTCTATGTACTCTGATTTTATCTAATTTTAAAACATTGCAATTGTACTGCTAGTGCCTAGCGAATGAATGCTGGCAAGTAAGTACTAGCATTGATGTCAGTTTAATTGATTGTTTTTTTTTTTTAATGCCAAAGGCCATACCCCTATACAACAGCTTATAACTTTTTTACCTGATATAAATGGTTCAGCAAAATAATTCTTTTAAACAATTCATGAATTTGCATTAAAAAAACCTAAGCAAGTTGAGTTCTATGGAAGAATGAAACGATTTTGATTTTTAAGATCAAAATATTAAATTTTCTCATACAAACCGATCAAGTTCAAACTTACTCATGATTTACACTTGAAAATTCTGCAAAAAATTATGGATGAGTTTTGAACCAAAATGAAGCTTATGAGATCCCAGGGTTTGAGAAACAAGAAAATGAACCAAAATTGACTCAGTCTAACGTTATATACAATTTAGTTTTTTGAACAATTTTATTTTTTATCTAATATATAAAGATAAGTTGGACAATATATGTTTGTATGCACCTTATAGAAATCCACACCGCTTAACCGATCAGCCAGAAATTTGGTACAGAGATGTAGTTGGACCAGGGTAAGGTTTCAGTAACAGTTCTGAGCCCCTCCCACCTGAGAAAAGGGACCCTCCCATACATCCTTCGTTTTTATTCATACGAACCAAAAGTCATGGCACCCGTTTGGCAGCCGATTTTCGTTTGCTTTGGCGGATTGTTTTCACCATCACCATGGGCCAGTTCACGTGTACTGGATAGCGAATCAAAGCTTGCTAAGCATTAAAAATTTGAAAGGGGGAATTTTGGCGGGTGTTTTTTTGTTACTTCTACTGTTTAAAACACGCGGTACCGCTACGATATATTTGGATGCAAAAATAAGCCTACATTTTGGATTGAAAAATACAACTAGCCTGTTAGGAATATATTGACTAGAATTGTAGTGGCTTTCAAAGTGCTCTTCACCGCCGCACATAGGAGTACTCTATGGAAAAAGTTGGCCAAAACCTGTTTTTCTCTTTAAAATTATTAAAAATCGTTTTTTCGTTGTTTTCAAGTATACACGACTCATTTTTAACCAAAATTTCAAATTTCTTAATTTCGGTCTTTTTGGGTCACTCGCTGCACCCTTATAAAATGTTTGTTTTCAAGTAAATTCGAAGCAAACCAGCCGATCAACTATCAGAAATGATGAAAAATACCATGTTTTGAACAAACAAATCAAACGCAATAAAAAACGTTTGTATAACACAAAGTAAATGCATGGCATGCTCGCTATTTGAAACAAAATTAGGGACAAAAATCGCTCAAATTTTGAAGTTTCAAAATTGAAAATATCTCGAGTTCGCAAGTATGCGCACGATTTTTCTTTTGGACATGTTTAAGGAAGTTAGAAAGATTCGTGTGCTATGTGAAATTTTTCCCGGCGGAGCCCGGAAGATAAACTTCAATACTAATTTGTAAAAAAACTATATAGGTTTGTTAAAAAAAACATTGCACTGTTTTGTTTAGCTTCTCTACTACATGTGTTTATCAAAGGATGAACGCAATATCAACCACAATTCATTGGTCATATTAAAACTGAAGATTTGTAGAAGAAATTTTGTTAATAGTCACATTATTCTGCGTGTTACGCAGTCTGCAATTGTATGTGTTTATACCAAGTTTTGGAAGACAAAATTTATTATTTTGATACTTCAATGTTTCAAGTTATGCCATTATGAACTCACTATACCGATGGTTTAAAATCGACAATACCAATATACAACAACTATCTAACAACCAAAAAACCTAAAAAAAAAATATTTCTCAAATTTTAAATCGAGGTTTTTGCCAGGATTTGGGTCAAAATACTCCTGTGTGCGCCGCTGGGGTGCTTTGAGGGTCTTCAAAAACATACAGTGAACTGCACAGTGAACAATAAATTGACTTCTTCAGCTGAGTAACTATTTGGACTGAGTGCGGAAAAACTAATGAACCGATATCCATAAATTCCAGCTTTTAACACCCAACATTTTCATATTTTTCAAATTCCTCATAGAGAAAAAAAATTAGATTCAGAGTTATAAGTCCAAGGCTGCGGTTTTAACGCTTCGATAGCCTCAGGAATTTAAACGGGGGATAAGAAAATTGATTAAATAATAAAATCTGAGGTTTTGAGATTTTTTTTCAATTCAATTTCATTGGCCAATTTCTAACTTTGTTATCATTGATGATCGATTATGCAATCCAATTTTGAAAAAACTTAGCGTAAAACTGTTTATTACTGCAAATTCAAACTTATATCTTAGAATTTTGACATTGATTCAAAATAATTAATGGGAGGTATGTGTCCAACATTAGAAAAAATTAAACAGGACTCAAATAAAACCTTTTTTATAATATTTAAATGGTGATTTCGGTTCAGAGATGTTTTGTGTTTGATAACTTCAAAAAACTATTTTTGGAACTTTCAACCTTTAAGGTTAACTAATAATAAAACAGTATGAAAGAAAAAAACCAAAAATATAAGTTTTCAACATGGTTCAACAAAGTTCAGGGGTCTTTTATCTCAAGGAGGTCTACCAAAATATACCATTGTAAAGGGAGTCATCCATCTTGAAAAGCGAGATAATCTACAACAAAGATATTCATTGGATAGGGAATGGGAAAGATAAAAACACTTTAATCTTTTGAAGATAAAAATATAAGGAAAAATCTATTAAAGCTTCCTAAAAAATGATGGTTGTAAAAAATGATTTTTTGTAAAAGGATAAATAAGCATACACAGGAAAATATTTTGAATTTCTAATATGTTTTTTTAACAAAGTATAAATAAGCATTTGCATTATTTTGAATTTCTATCAGTTGAAACCTCATAGCTAAATTTTTTTTCAATAACATGAAAACGAAAAACATAGTGAATAAATTCAATAAAGAAAATTAAAAAGACTAAAAAAACTTACATGGCCAAACTTGGGCCAAATTTCTTATAATGATAAATTTAAAGCTTCCAAAATTTCGAATAGTCAAATGATTCATTTAGATTTATGTTTTATGTGAACCCGAGCAAAGCCGGGTAAAATCAGCTAGTAATTTATAATAATTATTAGCTGATCCCATACGCACTCCGTTTCGCTTTCAATTTAGAATATGTTAGAACAGTTTGAATGAATGTCATTTTACAGGCATTTTCCAGATGCAATTCCGAATGCATTTTTAAGCAATAATTGCAAAAATGTTAAACACGTTATATGTAAGTTCACTTTTTTGTCGCTTGCTACTAAATTTGACCGTGTCGAAGCACCTCAGTTTATGAATTTCCGTTTCGATGCAATACAAACTCACGTAAAGACCCTTTTTTTGTCGTTTGATACAAATATTGAAACCAGAATTCAATTGACCGTTTCAACCGCAATAAACCGTGTATAAATTTCGATTCAATCGATGCAGATCGGTGACCGCTTTTCCGAACTTTGATCTCTGAAATCGATTATTCTGTGCAAATTTTCAAACCAATCCATTGCATAATAATGTCAATATCGCAAAAGTGAATGGTTAATATGGACGTCCTCTTTGGCCGACCACTGACCCAAAATCTGATAATTGGAATCAATTGTTCGTCCTTGATAATTTCTATGTGCAAATTTTCATCTCAGTCCGATGTATAACAACGTCAATATCACAAAAAAATTGAAAAGGTAGTATGGATGACCCCTTTTGCCGGTCCCTTTCACAAAATTTTATACCTGCAATCGTTTGCACATCATACAAAACTCTGATGTACCAATTTTCATCTGAATCCGATGTATAATAACGTTAATATCGCAAAAATAGCGAACTGCTTATATGGACGACCCCTTCGACTTGCCCTATATACAAAATTTGATACCAGCAATCGATTGCGTGTCCTTAAAAATATCCGAGGGCAAATTTTATTCTTAATCCGATGAATAATAATGAATAATATCAAAAAAATGTTGAAAAGTTGATATGGACGACCCCCTTTTGCTGACCCCTTACACTGAGATCGATACCTGGAATCGATTGCTTGACATTCAAACTCTCGTGTACCAATTTTCATTTGAATCCGATGTATAAATACTAAAATACTAAACAGTGAATATGGACGACCCCTTTGGCTGGCCCTTTCACAAAAATTGGATACCGGCAATCAATTGCCCGTTCCCAAAACCATCCGAGCGCAAATTTTTAGCTCAATCCGATGTACACTAACGTCAATATCACAAAAATATTGAAAAGTTTATATGGACGACCCCTTTTGGCGACCCCTGACCCAAAATTCAATACCTGAAATCAATTTCCCATCTCTCAAAACCCCCTTGTGTGAATTTTCATAACGATCCGACAAAAAATAACGTGAAAAACGTGAAAACAATATTTGTCTTGTATGAACGACCACCTTCAGAAGGGGTCATCCGAAAATCTAAAAACATTTTTCATCCTTCCTGGTCCTAATGAGCATCCATGCCAAATTTCAGCTCTCTAGCCCTTAAGACGGCTGAGTCTATAGAGGACAAACAAACAAACAATCAAACAAACAAACAAACATAAAGAAATTGATTTTTATATATATAGATGAATATGGAAATGAATAAGGAAATTTTGAAAAAATAATGCATTTTCTTCTTTATTAAATAAATAACCTTATAAATGTTTCAGCCTGCTATTTCATTTTTTCAAACGTTTGTTACTTCTTTGTTTTTTTTTTCGAGGAGTTTTTTCGGCTTGCAGTCTTGTTTTTAGCAAACACGACGTACGATTTACGTATTGATTGAAACGTAAATTAATACGTCGTTTTGCTTAAAATATATCAGCTGAAAATATATTCTGAAGTACAATAATCCGAAAAATAAAAATTCATCCAAAATATCCCATATTGAATATAAATCCTGCTTTCACAACTTATGATACAATATTTAAGCTCCAAATTTTTATTTTTTGTTCTTAAATTTGGATTTAGAACTAATCCAAAATAGGTACTATTTTTTTAACTTTTGTTTAATCTTTGATAAAAGGTTCTCATACATAATTCACCATTTCTTCTTGAATCTTGTTTTATTTATAGATGTATTTGTCTAAATTACATTGTAAAATTCTCATTATAGCTTTTCTACTTAGTTCTAGTTTTAAAGGACTAAGAAAACCCTGATCAACCTAAAATTTGAACAATCGTTGTTTGAAGTGCATAAGTGTAAACTTGGATTGTCAAACATCCTTTACTTTTACTTTTTGTGTTCTGTAAATTTTTTTTTGTATTAAGTTCTCATTCTCATTTTGAAGATTTGGACTCCATTTTGAATTTTGATATACATATAAAGCAAATTTTCAGACATGAATAAGATCCTCAAAATCGATTTGATCTTGCCCCTGATATTCATGACTGGATTTTTCCTGTGCCCAATATCAGTCTTTTCGAAGTTGTTTATTGATGGTTGATATTTTTTGACGTAAGATTTTGTGGGATCTGCAATAACTACTTGGAGTTTCGTGAGCTGATGACGGACACTTAGAAAAAAAAAAGTTTAACCCTTCAAAGCTGTTTGAGTCAATATGCCCGAAGCGCATATTCAAAGCATCTTAATCACCCTTCCAAAACCCTGAAGAACTGAGATTGAATAATCATCAAACCAACGAGAAAAAAAAATTAAAATTTGAGCTTAGAAAATCGGTTCATTGAGAAATGACATACAGCTAAGCAAATCCGGGAGAAGGTTCATAATTTTAATCGAACCCCCAGAAACTTACACATGGTGGATAGATGTATTCTTGACAATTTCAAAAATCAAAGATACACTTATATCACTGACCATACTGACTGGACACTCGATTTCGTTTTCTGAATAATTTTTCCAACAGTACGCAATGTCGATTCCAGAGTGCGCATCGATCGATTTGAAGAAATGCTATCCCAGTTAGGAAATGCCACCAAACATAAAAAAAAGCCATTTCTACGATACAATCAGACTAAACACGTACATTTTTCCTACAGGGCATTTTTTGTCAAATTTTTCAGGTTCGCCACCTGCCGTCGGTATTGCGAACCTGCAAAATATGAAAACAAAAATTAGACAGAAAATGATTGAATATTTGTTTTAAGTATCATGTCAGTGTGGTCAGTGCTTATATCCTGCAAAGCTGTCAGAAATACACAGAAATTAAAAAATTAAATTGTAACTAAATTTCCTAAAAACGAATATTTTGAGAAAATTTTTGGAGGGTTAAAAACTAAAAGAGTGCTTAATTTTTTAGCTTTTTCCTTCCGTCGCAAAGTGATAAAAAGTTTTTGAAACAATCATTAAAAAGGACTTTGAGTTCTCGTTTTTTTCTTCAAAAATATGTACCCTATTTTTAAGGGTATTCACGGTTTTTTTTAGACAATAGCCCAGTAGAAAAAAATTAGACCATTTCCTTTATAAATTGATTTCGAAAAATAAGTATCAAAATTGAAACACGAAAAAACGCGTCTTCAGCAAATAAAACTCAATCATAAGTAAAGTTAAAAAATTAACAGCAAATCTATAAGACAAACTTTTGTTATGTTTGAAACACATACATACCTGCACTTAATAATTTGGAAAAGCTAAGATAAAATTGGCTTAAATTTTGATTTAAAAATTGCATATCACTGATAATACCCTACAATCGACTCTTCTCAACTATTCGTTTCATAAAGTAACAAATTTGCAACAATGAATGTATGGAAAAGTGAAAAATCGTTTTTTATTTTCTTTTTTTTTTCTTGATGTATTCACCATCTTCAACTGTTTAAACTGATTTTTGAGAAAAAACAAAAAAATCATGAAATGAAGGGTGAATAAAACGAGTTGAAATATCTTACATATTTTTGAAGAAACCAACCCATTATTGTAATTCTTCAATTGAATGGGAATATCGGGCAACAATTAATTTTTTGAAGACAAAGATAGCCGAAAATTCAACCCTTTCTTTTAATTTTCCATATTCAAATGCAGAAAACTCAAGAAAAAAAATTCTTCCTCAACTCAATGATATAGTAATTTTTCAACTCAATGTTCAAATATAAATGTTTTGTATGACTTTTAATGATTTTTAAAATCAGATAGCTATAAAATTATTTAAAAAGGAGCATGTTGAAAATTTTGCTTAACCTTCCCATGCCGTTCGCAAAATATCCGTTTCGGGGAAATTTGAGTTGTAGTTTGATTTCGTTCTCCTGGCTGTAAATGTTAACCGATTTTGATGATATTATATTCATTGTGTAGGTAATTTGTTTTATTACTCAAAATTTCAAAATAAAGTCGATATGTATTACCAAGTTATCAGAAACTGGTTCAGAAAGTAAAAAGTCCGAAAAATCAATTTTATTTTTAAAATGCTCATAACTTTTGACAGCTTTTCTGTATTTGAGTGTTTCATTGATGTTTGAAATCGTCAAGAATCCATCTATTCGACAGTGTATAGATATGTTGGGGTCCAATGAAAGTTTTGACCGCTATCTCAGATCTTCCGGTAGAAAAAAATCTAACTTTAAAAAAACGATATCCATTTTTTGCTTTGCATAGCTGTATTTCATTTCCCAATGAACCGATTTTCAAAACTCAAATTTCAATTTTTTGACGTTAATTTGATCATTATTTTCATAGAACATACTTGCTCTGTCAAAATTCATAGTTCTTCAGTATATTGGAATGATGATAAAGAGATTTTAAATGTGCGCTTCGGGTCATATTGACCCGAACGGCATGGGAAGGTTAAAGGTGCTCGAAACTGTTGCAAATAATCTCAATCCAAATAATAACGACAAACTTTATCTCAAAAGTCAATTATTGAGAATTGATTTTCATGAATTCATTGCTCGGTACAAAATAAAACATCATCGAGAGAGACACTTATTACCAATCGACCCCACGATTTATTTATCATCGCCGGGAATCAGTTACATGCAGCGATAATTCTGTCTGCAATCATCAAGCCCGGCAGCCCCGCCATGCATACGAGCCCTCCTGTTTGCCAGTGCATGAAAATCTCATTCAAAATTATCACCACCATCATCAGGCGGCGGCCACATACTTACCCACACCAAATTACCATTCAGATAAAAATTAACAACTTTTTTTTTTGTTATTTCAGAATTTAAAAAAAAGCCAAGAACTGCTTTACACCAACACCGGGCACATGCATCATGAATCCCTCTCCCCTCAGCAGCATTCAGCATATTTCAGGGTTTTCCGGAGTGCATCCAAACCAGACCCAGGTATAAGCAAAAAGCTACTCTCTTTTGAAAAGTTTTGTAGTGGCTCTTGAAATCGAACGGTGAATGCAATGCACACCACTTGACTCTGTGATTAAGAGTTCACGGCTCCAAAAGCGAATGCATGGCGGCAATGAATTCTGTGTAGAGGGATACAAGTACGTTTTCAGTCGATTCCATGGGGATGGAGATTTGAGCTTCCCCGAACTTGGTGCATAGGAATTCTCTAAGCAACATACTAGGGTAACTTAGAAAGAGGTTAAAGTGCATTGAGGCTATAATTTGTTTGCCCTGGTCAGAAGCCAGCACCTGAGGAAGTATTCGAGCGACCCTCCGGAAGGTTGCCAATAATAAGTTCAATGCCCAGACGATATTGTGGGCTGTGAATTTCAACAAAATTATTATGAACAAAAAAAAACAAAAACTTTAAATCTAAGAAAAGTTACAAATAAAAAATTCTGCTTGCACGTTTTTCGAGCATTAAACCCTAACAAGAAAAAAGCAAGTCAAACCCAAGGTTCACCCCCACGATGATTTTCATTGCTCCATCATAATATCCAGCAGCGAGCGGCTGATGACACAGATAAGTTTTATGGTACGTAAAATGAAATTCACGGTTGAATGACGGTTTACAATTCCTGGTCTCCCTCAGAATAGAATTCGCCAAAATAAACCCACACAACACGTACGACCGACCCAGGAGTCAAGAATTGGCAAATTGTGGCACATCAGTTTGGCACGAATTTAGTAGATCCACCTGCTGCTACCTACTAAGTCCATGTGACCAGGACCAAGACGTTTTTCGGAAAGAATGACGGGGTATTTTTTTCTGGTTCGTGATACCACCATTCACTGTCAAAGCCCAGTGACACATACCCCGTCCCGGCAAAAAACCCAAAAGTTGAATGGATGACGAAGCAACTAGCAAAAAAAGGGGGACGCTAGAAAATCAATTTTTATTGCTTCCTCCGGTGACTTCCGTTGTTGGACGGATAAAAAAAAACAGCCAAACCTCAAGCTCACCACCTACTGACAACTACTTGGTTCTGTTTGGCAGTCTAGGGGCACCCGCCAGTTAAGTCAAGTGGTTAACGGTGTGAAAAGGGGGAGACCTCCCCCGAGTTGCCCTACAAAAAAGTGGGTGGCTACGAAAAACTAAGTCAATGTAGTTCTTACAGGGCTATGTTTCCGTGGATTGAAGGGCATTATTAAAATGGGTGGTGTTGAGTACTGAAAAAAAAACCTCAGTTTTTAATTCAACTGCAAGATTTTCATAGAACACTTCCCACAGCGGTTTATCAGTGCCCACAAGTTAGTCAAAATCAATTGACACCTTAAAAAAGGTGAATATCGTTGACCGGAAACAATCCGGGTTTTACATCATGGCATTACGGAACATTTCAAAGCTTTAAAATCGATAAGCAATTGCCATCATTTTTAAATAAAAAAAACAGTCTAAATTCGTATTTAACAAAAAAAAATTAAAAAACTTAATAATAGGGTGAGGGCTTCAGGAGTGCTTCTACATTGGACCTAGAGCCTTTTTTAGTCCTTAAATGCCGAAAATTGCATCATACATTTTGCTAGCATAGGATAAAAAAAAACACCATGCACACAATTAACCCTTCATTTCATGATTTTTTATTTTTCCTTAGAAATCATTTTTAACAGTCGGAAATGGTGTGTTCATTAAGAAAAAAATTTAAAATAAAATACGATTTTTCATTAATCATTTCCATACATTAATTGTTGCAAATTTGTTACTTAATGAAACAAAGGGTTAACTCTTATTCTTCCTGGATCCTACCGCTTTTTGCCATAAAAAGTCTGATAAAATTTTTCAACGTTTTCAAAAAGGTACCTCCTAATCAGCGGAAATCTGACAGCTTAATTAGCGGGGCGCATTTTGAAAAATTGCAGTAAAGCAGGAAAATTCACGTTTTATTTATTGTCTAAGCCAAAATTAAAAGGAAAATTACTTTCACTGTAAAGAATATGAATCATACAACCTATTTTTCCAAAAATAAATGAAAGTCAATGGAAAGCCCAAAAAAATGTAAAGGGTTCAAAACTGGTAGACTTTTGACTTTGATGTTCCATTTCCTGACCTGATTTGACCTAACCTTTTTTTTTAAATAAACAAATCAATAAAGGTGCGAAATCTTTAATCGAGGGATAATTCAGAACCAATATTGAACATTTCAAACATTCTTTGTTAGCTTTAGGCAAATAAACTACAAGTAAACACAAAAAAGTTTAAACTATGGTTTTGCTGATAGATCTGACAGGAAGTAAAAATTTTTGAGATATTCATTACAGAAATTTAAATGTTTTTAATAAAATGTTTTCTAAATTTTTTAAGGAACGCTTTCTTAACGGGCAAAATATTAATTATTAAATTAGGATTGTAGATATATAAAAAAAATCAATTACAGGCAATGCCGTGCGAACGGTAGGCAGATTGTGATGGGAAAGGGGGTGTTAAGGGGTAAAACCCAAAATTTTACGATTTTTCCAATTAAAATGTTTATCGTAGTAACGGTAAATTAATAGATCTTAAAGGGTGTTTGAAACTAAGTGTCAACAAGCAAGTCTGAAATTTTGTCCGCCTCCGGTTGAACTTTGTCTAAAATCACCTTTAGCTTGAGACCAGGGCCGTAGGAAGAATCGGCTCAGGTCAAGGGGGGGAGGGGTTGGTTATTCGGTGACATCTTTTTGTACATATTTTTTTGACTTAAAAAATGCATAAAATGTGTAGGTACTATTATCAGGTACAAGTTATTTTACATAAATAGTTAAATGAGCTTGTTGGCAAGTGTGTTGTCTGCGAGCCAATGTCCACGAGTTCGAGCCCAAGAGTAAACATCGGACACAGTTGTACCGGATAAGTTTTTCAATAACGATCCACGCACTGCAACGTTGATAAAGTCACAAATGCCATAAAGATGGTAAAACAACTATAATCGAAACAAAAGCAGTTGCCAATTTCTTAATGAAGCTAATAAAGGATTTTGAAGCTTCAATTTAATTTTTTGTTTTTACTTAAATTTACAAGTTGTAATGATAAACTTTTTAACAACAAGCATAGCCTTTTTATGAAATGAAAGTAAGAAATAAGTTTGTTCTGAAGATTTTGCAATTTTTATAAACAATTAACTAGTAAATATATTTCCAGAAGCATTTATCCTTACGATTGAATACAAGTTCTTTTTCCAACAAAAAAAAATTATCATCAATATTTTATATTTAAAAACTACAAATCCAATGAATTAAGTTAAAAAAATCTAATGTAGATTTTTAAAGAAAACAAAATACTTTGAAATGGATCCACATCTTATTTATTATTTGTGATTTTCATCAGGATTGTGTTTCCAAAATCACTCTGATTAAATAAAAAATTTAAATCAAGAGTCAAAACTATAGAGCTGCAATCTTCTGCAGTTTGCATCCTTAATGAAATTGTCAAATTGATATGTTGATATAAAACATAAGTTCCAGCTGACTTTCAATCTAAATTTTGATTTTCAATTTCCAGTATGAATTTTGAATTTTGAACTAAAAATCAAAATCTGAACATAAATTCCAGATTAAAATTTTTATGAACTATTTCAGTCAATAAGAATTTTGTTGCAAAAATCTTTCATTTTAATTCGGAATTTATGTTTTTCAAAATGAATTTTTTAACTATTTATTCGTAAAACTATCATGGAACTTTTTTATATTTTATTTCTGTAAATTGAGGATAAAGCTTCAAATCCAAATCTTTAAATTAGTTTGAAATAAAGTTTCGAATATGGGAAATCCTTCTTATTTTAGTCTGAAATGCAAATGCAAGGCTATTCTAACTTACAACTAAATTCGGACATATATTTTTTTAATTTTTTTAAAACCCGGCCAATATCCAGGAGTATTTTGGATTTATTCCATAAAAATCAAGAAAACACTTGAATACCTGAAAAATTGTTATTTTTATCGAAACACATCAGCCAATTGAGAATCTTAAACTAGGCTTCCAGACTTCCATCTGTACCGTTGAGCCGTCAACACGTACGCCGGAGCATCGTATCGTTGCTGTGTACCTGCAGGAACATTTTACATTATTTATTTTTTCCTTACCTGTATTTCAATCAGCACTTTTCAGTGCTAAAATTATTTTCATTTTCTTTTATTCATATTTTCTCTTTTCTTTCCAGCATGGGGAAGTCTTCGGCCGGCTCAAGGGCCGGAAGAAAACGGATTGCTGAACCTAATCCAGGGCCATCTGCCAAAAAAGTTGAAATTTCCAATTCATTCGATGTCCTTCATAACATCGGTGATGAGGAAATATTCATATTTAATTCTGATAAGAGTACTAAGAAACCTTCTTCTTCTTATACTCTTAAAAACGAAAAGATTCCACCAATAACGGTCACGATTCCTGACTTCAATGCCTTTCGAAAAGAAATCGTCACTTCCGTCAAGGATGTGAAGATTTCTTTTCAGATCGGTCGAAGGGGAACTGCTCGTATATTGGCGGAATCTTTTAATGATTTTCAAAAGGTTTTAAATTATTTGAATAATAAAAAACACCAATTTTTTACGTACGACACTAGAAGTGATCGTCCATTTAAAGTTGTACTTCGTGGTCTCACTGGCGATCAAACACCGGATGAGATCACAACTGAATTAAATTCTTTGTTAGGTTTTTCTCCAATTCAAGTAATTCAAATGAGGAAAAGAACCAACACGAATAATACCAGTAGTGTTGGTTTTGCTCCTGAGCTTTATTTGATCCATTTTAAAAAGGATCAGGTTAATAATTTGCAAATTCTTGAAAAGGCTCGTCTTATGTTTCATTGTCGAGTCAAATTCGAACCTTTTCGTAAATCTTCTACCAATTTTTTACAAAACATTACGCAATGTCGTCGTTGTCAAGCTTTTTGTCATGGCACTAAAAATTGTAGAATGAATGCCAGATGCATGTTTTGCGGCTCATTCGATCATGAAAAATCTAAATGCCTTTTTGGTGGTGATAAGCCAAAAACAGAATTTTTTAAGTGTGCGAATTGCGCAGGTAATCATTCCTCGAATTCTCTAGATTGTCCCGTTAGGGCAAAAATAGTTGCTTCTAGGAAAAACCCCAAAGTTTCCAGAAAAGTTTCTTCTCCTCCTTCCTCTTTTTCGTCTTCACACGTCAGACCGGCAAACAACCTGCCTGTTCGCAGTCAGCCTCGGCCTACATTGGAATCACGGCTGGGTAATACCCGAAATGATTTTAATGTTACCTGGGCTGATTCTGCGCCACAGACTCGTTGTTTATCGTTCTCAGAGGTGGTTGAAAATGGGTTTCCCTCTTCAGGTTTAACTAATAAAAATGGGAAAAAACCAAGTCTCAACGTTCATGCGAAGGCTTGGGAAAATCCCCGAAATTCAAATACTTGTTCTTCTCCTTCACTTTCTGATCCTAACAATTTTGTTGATTTGGGTGAGATTACTGAGGAAAAATTAAAATTTTTGCATCAAAATTTAATGGAAATGATGCAACTTATGTTGAAAGCAAATTCAATGTTTGAAGCTTTCCAAACTTCTTTTAATTATGCTAACAAAATTATTATGACTTTACGATTCCCTCATGGATCCAAATAGATGTTTATATATTATGAATTGGAACGCTAGATCTTTGCTGGCTAACCAAGATGAATTCTTTTTATTTTTGAAAACTCAAAACATACATATTGCTGCCATCACTGAAACTTTTTTAAAGCCAGACAATAACTTGAAAAGCAATGCTTTCTTTAAAATTTTACGAAATGATCGACTTGATCGACAAGGTGGGGGTGTAGCTATTGTCATCAATAGTCGTCTCAAATTTAGACTTCTTCCTTCTTTCAATACAAAAGTCTTAGAAACAATTGGAATTGAATTAGAAACTTCTATGGGGAAAATTATAATTGTTGCCGCATACTTGCCTTTTCAATGCAGCGGTGAACAGAAAAATTTTTTGAAGGGAGATTTACAAAAACTCACCAGAAATAAATCTAAATTTTTTATTATTGGTGACTTTAATGCAAAACACCGATCTTGGAATAATATTTCATCAAATTCAAATGGGAATATTTTGTTTAATGATTGCTCTGCAGGTTATTATACTGTTGAATATCCTAATGGGCATACTTGTTTTTCTTCAATTAGAAATCCTTCCACAATTGATTTGGTTCTAACGGATTTAGGCGAGCATTGTAGTCAATTAGTTACTCATGCGGACCTCGATTCAGACCACCTTCCAGTAACATTTTCTTTATCCCAAAGTCCCATTGAAAACCCTTTAAAATCAACTTTTAACTTTCAAAAGGCTAACTGGGAGCGATATATGAATTTTATTGAACGTAATTTAGATGTAAACGTTCCACTGAATTCAATAGAAGATATTGATTTGGCTGTAGAAAATTTGACAACTTCAATAGTCAATGCTAAAGCCGCTTCAATACCTAAAGTTAAACATAAATTTAATCAACCTTTAATTGATGATGATCTTCAGTTTTTGATACGACTGAAAAACATTCGTCGACGCCAATATCAACGTACTAGGGATCCTTATTTGAAATTTATTTATTGCGACCTTCAAAAAGAGATCAAACGTCGTTTAAATTTCATTCGTAATGAAAATTTTGCTAAAGCAGTAGAGGACATAAAACCCTACTCAAAGCCATTTTGGAAATTAACAAAAATTCTGAAAAAGCCCCAGAAGCCAATTCCTACTTTGAAAGATGGGGATAAACTTCTTTTAACTAATTCAGAAAAAGCTCAAAAATTAGCCCAACAATTTGAGTCTGCTCATGATTTTAATTTAAACATTGTTAGTCCTATTGACGCTCAAATTTCCCTCGAATTTGATGATATTATTTCAAAGCAAAATGTGTTTGAAAGTTCTTGTGAGACAAATATTGATGAACTTAAATTGATTTTCAAAAAATTTAAAAATATGAAAGCTCCGGGGGAAGATGGGATTTTCTGTATTCTTATTAAAAAGTTGCCTGAAAGTACTTTAAATTTTTTAGTTAAAATCTTCAACAAATGTTTTCACTTGGCTTATTTTCCCAATAAATGGAAAAATGCCAAAGTAACTCCAATTTTGAAACCTGGAAAAAGTGCTTCAGAGCCTTCAAGTTATCGACCAATTAGTTTGCTTTCTTCTTTAAGTAAACTATTTGAGAGAGTTATTTTGAATAGAATGATGATTCACATTAATCAGAACTCTGTTTTCCCTGATGAACAATTTGGTTTTCGTCATGGACACTCTACTACACATCAACTTTTGAGTGTAACTAATATGATTAACGCTAGCAAATCTGAAGGTTATTCAACTGGTGTTGCTCTTCTTGATATTGAAAAAGCTTTTGACAGTGTTTGGCACAAAGGTTTAGTAGCTAAATTAGCTCGATTTGATTTTCCTGTATATCTCACCAAAATTATTCAAAATTATTTGACTAGCCGAACCTTACAAGTAAGTTATCAAAATTCATGCTCTGAAAGGACTCCCATTAGAGCTGGGGTCCCTCAGGGTAGTATACTTGGGCCAATTTTATATAGTATTTTTACTTCTGATCTTCCTGATGTACCAGAAGGAAAAGGTAGAAGATTATTTGCTGATGATACTTTGCTTTCAGCCAAAGGTCGAAATTTACGGGTGGTACGCAGTAGATTGCAACAAAATTTAAATTCCTTTTTGAATTACTTGAAAATGTGGAAAATTTCTCCCAACGCTTCCAAAACTCAACTTATTTTATTTCCCCATAAGCCAAGAGCAAATTTTTTAAAACCTAATGAAAATCATTCCATAACTTTTAATGGGGTTTCTTTAGAATGGTCTGATCACGTGAAGTACTTGGGACTCACACTTGATCGGAATCTTTCTTTTAAGAATCACATTGAAGATATTCAATCTAAATGTAATAAATATACTAAATCTCTTTATTCTCTCATCAACAGGAAATCCCGACTGTGCCTGAAGAATAAGATGCTTATTTATAAGCAGGTATTCCGACCAGCGATAATGTATGCAGTTCCGATTTGGTCTAGCTGCTGCGCGACGAGGAAGAAAGCCATCCAGAGGATTCAGAACAAGGTTCTGAAAATGATTTTGCGGCTTCCACCTTGGCACAGCACCGAAGATCTTCATCGGATTGCAGGCATAGAATCGATCGGAGAGATGGCCAACAACATCATCTCCAACTTCAGAGGCAAATCGATGCAGTCTTCCATCGCAGAGATTCGTTCTCTTTACAATTAAGTTAGTTTTTAGGATTTAGGATTAAGTTTTTACATTTTTTTTTTTGCTCAACAGGATATTCTCCTATAAATAAAATTATTTATTGCTTAAGCAAATTTAAATCAAACAAACAATGTTTAAAATTAACTGTATCAAAGAGTTGAACTGATCATAATTGATCTGAACACTTTAATTTAACTTTAATAATGTAACTTAAATGTAATGATTAAAAGACTAATAAAGACATATTTATTTTCGTTTTAAAGCGAATTTTTTTTCGAAAAACAAAAGTTTGGCAGTCTTATCAAAGTTAAAAGTGCAGTTTTGCCGCAGATTGTGGTTTTTCCTGCTGGAACGATTGTTAATTGCCGTTCCCCACCAGCCAACTACCGGCGCGAGTGTGCTGTTATCAATTTGTCAGCAGCAGCGGATTGGTTGCCGTTTTCTTCAACACCACCAAGGCCATTGTTTTCGAAAGGGTGCTCTTTGTTCGCTCTGGACATACGGGCTTGCGTACCGAGGAGGGCGTTCCGAGGATTCTGGTTCTGATTGCCGTGATCGGGATTTACAAGGAGGACCCAACATTTTGATATTGCTATCGCTATCTTCAATCAACGAAGGACGACTAAGTGGTGGAGCCGGTGCCGGACACCAAAGCTGATTAACTCGTAAAGAAGTGCTTGCAAGTAATCCTTAATTTATCCTTTTTTCACTGTTTCTTGTTCTATTTTTTCTCTTTATTTATTTTTCAAATATTGACTGCTTCGCTCATATTTTTCAAACGGAAGGCATTCGCGCTTCCGTTGATAAATATGAGGGAAGGCGGGGGGTTAAACCCGCCAACTGTGGATGATGAGAATGGCATCAGAGAGGATGAGGAGCACCTAGAGGATTCGGATGATGCTGGTCCTTCAGGTATGAATTTTTCTCGGATAGAAGATAATTTCGCATCATCCACGGTTGAGAGTAGAGCAACCCGTCTCCGAACTTACCCAGATGGTTCAATTTTCACTGGGCCTTGGGTGGTTTTTATCCGGCCCAAACCTAATGGAAAACATCTTAACGTGGTACAGATAACCAAAGATCTGGCGAGGTGGCCCTCCGTGACCAGCATTTCAAAGGTGCGACCAGACAAGTTGCGCGTTGTAGTGGCTGACCGGAAAGGTGCAAATGAAATTGTTGCCAGCAAGTTCATTAACCTAGAGTACCATGTTTTTGTTCCGTCTCGAAACGTTGAGATCGAGGGCGTGATAACGGAAATGAGCCTTAAGGCAGAGTACGTTAAATCCAACGGTGTTGGTCAGTTTAAAGGCCTAGATTCGACTTCGGTCGAAATCTTGGATTGCCGTCAACTTAAAACTGCCAACGTTGTGAATGGAGTTAAAAAGTACTCGCCTTCAGCCTCATTTCGTTACCTTCGCAGGTACCGCCCTCCCTCACTACATTTTGATCGACGGAATGTTGAGGCTTCCTGTGCGACTCTTTGTGCCTCGCCCAATGAGTTGCAAAAAGTGCATTAAAATGGGACACACCGAGTCCCATTGTTGTAACAAGGCACGCTGCCCTCGTTGCGCAGAGATTCATGAGGAAGGAGCATGCTCAGCAATAGAACAGAAATGTGTCTATTGCGGGGGCTCACCTCATGACATCTCTGTGTGCGAGGCATTTAAGAGTCGCTGGGATAAGGAGAGGCGCTCTTTGAAAGAACGATCCAATCGTTCTTACGCCGCTATTTTAAAGAACGCTTCTCCCCCGACTCAACCTCAGTTAACTAACATTTTCTCAGTGCTACCAGTTGACAACGAGGACACTACTGATGAAGAGAACCCATTCGTATTTGTAGCGAACTCCCGGAAACGTGCCAAAACAGCTTCAAAGTCCTCCAAAGTTCCAAATAAAATCCCTACTATTAGTTCTCCAATCAGCGCCACTAAAACATCGGTAGCTCCAAGAAAAGAAAAACTTGTTCCTCCTGGATTCCGAACGACTTTTTCACCACCAAACTATACATCATCATCGGGGACTTCAGCCGCAGCGAGCTCTCCAACTGCTAACGCGGTTTTGTCAGAATCAGTGTCCCAGCCTGGACTTTTCAAGTTTTCTGATATTCTTAATGGAATTTTCTCGTTCTTAAACGTATCTGAATCCGTAAGGGGCATAATTACTACAATGCTCCCTATATTAAAGACACTTTTGAAGCAATTGATGCAAACTTGGCCCCTTCTTTCAGTGTTTATCTCTCTCGATGGCTAATTTAAGCCGAGAGGTCGGAGATATCACTGTGTTACAGTGGAATTGTCGCAGTCTAATCCCTAAACTGGATCCGTTCAAATATCTTCTTCATGAAACTAGTTGCGATATTTTTGCCCTTTCTGAAACATGGCTTTCTTCTCAATCAGATATTCCATTCCACGATTTTAACATTATTCGTTTAGATCGCAACGATTCATATGGAGGGGTGCTTTTAGGGATCAACAAGCGCTACTCCTTTTATAGAATCCACCTCCCGTTGTCAGGAGGAATTGAAGCTGTTGCATGTCATACAACTATAAGAGGTAAGGACTTATGCATTGTAAGTTTGTACTGGCCTCAGAGAGTTACAGTGGATCGAAGTCACCTAGAGGACCTGTGCTCAGTGCTCCCTGAGCCAAGGTTGATCCTGGGTGATTTCAATTCTCATGGAACTGTCTGGGGAGAACAAATTGACGATAGACGTTCTAATCTTATTTATGGCATTTGTGACAGTTTCAATTTAACTATTTTGAACACGGGTGAAAAAACACGGGTACCTAAACCTCCTGCAAGACCAAGTGCAATTGACCTCTCACTCTGCTCAAATTCATTATCATTGGATTGCCAGTGGAAGGTAATCCCTGATCCCAATGGTAGTGACCACTTACCTATCAAAATTACAATCACCAATGGGGTCATTTCAAATTCAACAAATATGGCATATGATCTCACAAGACACATCGACTGGAAAAAGTATTCGGACGCAATTATTTCAGCTATCACTTCCATGGAGGTTTTACCTTCGTTGGAGGAATATAACTTTCTTTCTCGTTTGATTTTTGATTGTGCAGTTGGTGCTCAAACGAAACCCATCCCAGGTTCATCTGTTCGTCGAAGGCCTCCCAATCCATGGTGGGACAGTCAATGCACCAAACTTTACGTCGACAAATCGAACGCTTTTAAAGTTTTTAGGAAACATGGAACCCTGGATAACTTCAACACGTATTTTTCTCTTGAACAGCAATTCAAAAACCTGATCAAGGGGAAAAAACGTGCGCATTGGCGTAATTTTGTGGGAGGTTTATCGCGGGAAACATCCTTAAGCACTTTGTGGAATGTGGCTCGGAGCATGCGTAATCGTTCTTCCACGAACGAAAGTGAAGAACATTCGCATAAATGGATTTTCAATTTCGCGCGGAAAATCTGTCCAGATTCCACACCGGTGCAAAAAATCATCCGAAGTTTGCCTCCGAATAGATGCGATCTTGATTCCGGTTTTTCGATGGTAGAATTCTCACTTGCTCTGCTTTCTTGTAACAATTCATCTCCAGGAGTTGATAAAATAAAATTCAACTTGTTGAAAAACCTTCCTGATGCAGCCAAATTTCGCTTGTTGAATTTATTTAATCAGTTCTTGGAGCATAACATTGTTCCCGAAGATTGGAGACAAGTGAGAGTTATTGCTATCCAAAAGCCTGGAAAACCTGCGTCTGATTTTAATTCGTACCGTCCGATAGCGATGTTGTCTTGCATTCGTAAATTGATGGAGAAAATGATTTTGTTCCGATTGGATAAATGGGTGGAAACAAATGGTCTCCTTTCAGATACTCAATTTGGGTTTCGAAGGGGCAAAGGGACAAACGATTGTCTTGCTTTACTGTCTTCAGAGATACAATTGGCGTACGCAAAACGTGAGCAAATGGCTTCAGTGTTTCTAGACATAAAGGGAGCTTTTGATGCAGTCTCAATAGAGGTGTTGTCAGACAAGTTGCACTCCCAGGGTCTGCCTCCTCTATTGAACAACTTCTTATACAGCTTGCTTTGTGAGAAACATTTGAACTTTGCTCACGGAGATCTTGCAATTAGAAGGAACTCTTACATGGGCCTCCCGCAAGGTTCATGTTTAAGTCCACTTTTGTATAACTTCTACGTAAGCGATATCGACAGTTGTCTCTCTGAAGGCTGCACTTTAAGACAACTTGCAGATGATGGTGTAGTATCTGTAACAGGAGCTACAGAGTCTCATTTGCACGGGCCTTTACAAGATACTTTAGACAGATTGTCAACTTGGGCTTTGGGACTTGGGATTGAGTTTTCTCCACAGAAAACGGAGATGGTTGTTTTCTCTAAGAAACGTAGACCTGCTCAACCTAAGCTTCAACTCCTAGGTAGAACGGTCACTCAATCGAGGTGTTTTAAGTATCTTGGGGTTTGGTTTGACACCAAGTGTACCTGGAGAACCCATATTGAGTATCTGAAAGGAAAATGCCAACAAAGAATCAATTTTCTCCGATCAATCACTGGCACCTGGTGGGGAGCTCACCCAGAAGATCTTTTAAAATTGTATCGAACAACTGTTCTCTCAGTGATGGAATACGGTAGTTTCTGTTTCCAGACAGCTGCTAAAACTCACCTCATCAAACTCAAACGTATCCAATACCGTTGTCTCCGTATCGCTTTGGGCTGTATGCCCTCAACACATACCATGAGTCTTGAAGTTTTGGCAGGTATACTTCCAATAAAAGATCGATTCAATTTATTATCACTCAGATTCCTCATCAGGTGTGAGATCATGAACCCATTGGTGATCGTAAATTTTGAAAGGCTACTTGAGCAAAATTTTCAAACCAGATTTATGTCTATATACCATGTCTTCATGTCCATGCAGGTAAATCCTTCTTCGTATTCTCCAACTCGTGTTTACATCCCAGACTACGACAACTCTTCTGTCCAGTTTGATTTGTCTATGCAGCAAGAAATTCGTGGGATCCCGGATTCGCTTCGTTCACTTTTAATTCCTAGAATTTTCGATGCTAAACATAGACACGTCGATGCTGATAAAATGTACTTTACTGATGGGTCTCTCATAGAGGAATCAACAGGATTTGGAGTATTCAATGATATCTTCAGCGCATCTTATAATCTTCAGTCACCATGCTCTGTATATATTGCAGAGTTAGCAGCAATTTGTTGGGCTTTGGACAGCGTCGCTTCACGGCCTGCAGGACACTACTATATCGTCACAGATAGTCTCAGCTCTGTTGAAGCAATCCGCTCAATAAGACCGGGAAAGCACTCTCCATACTTCTTAGAGAAGATACGAGTCACATTGAGTGCTTTATCAAGACGTTGCTTTGTTATCACCTTTGTTTGGGTCCCCTCACATAGCTCGATAATCGGCAATGAGAGGGCAGACTCTTTGGCAAAGGTGGGGGCGATAGAAGGCGACACGTATCGCCGTGAAATCGTCTACAACGAATTTTACTTCTTGGTTCGAAGAAACTCTCTTGTCAACTGGCAGCGCAAATGGGACGAGGATGAGTTGGGTCGGTGGCTCCACTCGATTATCCCAAAGGTAAGCCTTAAACCCTGGTTTAATAGGTTGGACCTGAGTCGGGATTTTATTCGTATATTTTCCCGTCTCATGTCCAATCATTATTCCTTAGACGCGGTACTCTATCGTTTTGACATTGCTGGCAGCAATTTGTGTAGTTGTGGCCAAGGTTACCATGACATCGAGCATATTGTCTGGTCGTGTGAGGTCCATCTTGTCGCCAGAACGAATTTAATAGATTCCCTTCGGGCCCGAGGAAAACCACCTAACGTTCCAGTGAGGGATGTGCTAGCTGTGCTGGATTTGGACTACATGTTTGAAATCTACCATTTTCTAAAAGCTATTGATCTTCGTCTATAATTCTATTTTATTTTCATATTTCCCTTTCTATCTTCTTTTTTCTTTAAAAAAAAGTGCTAAGCTAAGAAAACGATTGTAAAAACAAAGAAAACGAGTTTGGCTCCTTAAAACCTAATCGTATGAGCCGTTTCAAATAAAGCATTATAAAAAAAAAAAAAGACATATTTAAAAAAAAAAAAACTAGGCTTCCAAAACTTGTGTTAAACTTATGTTCTGGATGCAATTCTAATGACCCCCCCCCCCCCCCCCAAAATTCGAACAATCTGGCAATTTAAGTCAAACCTCATTGAGTTCAATATTGGGGACTAATTATCAACAAGTAAGATTTCTTTTGGCAAAAGTGTAGTAAAATCGTGAAAATGAGATGAGATCTCGAGGTTTTGGGCTTAGTTTTGAGTCAATATTGTTACTCTTGACTCTTTTCAGTCGTTCATCAAAATTCGTTTAAAAATTTTATCTTTTTGGTTGAGCGAAAATATTTCACTTGGCATTTTTGGAACCTCAAAGGGGGTTCAACCCCCAAACCCCTTCCTTCCGTTCCTACGACCATGCTTGATGCATTTCATTTCACGACACTATATGATGTTCTTAAGTGTTAAAATCTTATCATTTTTATCTTCATACTTTTTCAATTTTCAAACAAATTTACCGAATATAAGAGTCAAACTATAAAATTTATTTTAAATATTTTAATACGTTTGATTTTGATTGCAATTCGGATTTTTTTCGGGAAACATAAGCCTAATGAGAAAAAAATAGTTTCTACCTTCTGTTCTTCCCAGGACCCAATTTTTCAACTGAAAGTAACAATATCTTCAAGGCTTATAATTTTAAACTTTAAACCTGCAATAAAAATTGAGAAACTTTTTATTTATTTATTTTATATGTTCTTAAATCGATCATGATTTTTGAGTTAATCTTTTAAAAGTGAGAAAATTGATTCTTAGTAGCAATTATCTATACTTTCATGTGCAAAGTTTTTATATTCTTTTTATTAGTTTCTTGATAATCATTCGCGACATGACATGAACTTTTTCAGTAAATTTTAACGTGATGTATACATGAAGTTATTATTTTGAAATTTAAAGACGCCTTTTTTGATTTTTATTTTGATAATTAGAAGAATTTTACTGTAGAAAAAGCTTTTATCTCTCACTTTGATCACTTTTTAAGAAATATTAAATATTTTCTCCTTTTTATCAATTTAATTTCAATCATCAACTACATGTTCATCACCAATTTTCAATAATTGATAAATTTTTTTTTTTTCAAATGGAACAATGGAATTTTGTAATTAAACTCTAAAATGAAATCATGGAGAATTATCGACCTAATCTGATCATTTTTTTAAGAACCAAGGTTTTTTTTAAATCTGTGTTTCGGAAATATCTATAAATAATCGGAAACAACATTGATTGAAAAGTTTCATTATGATTCGTTTTCAAAATTTGGATTATTAATATCAGAAGAATTTTAATTTTTTAAGTTAGTGCGATAATCATGTGTAAGAAAATGGTATAAGGAATCAATTTCCATATTTATTGTGTATGTTTGGTATTGCTATTATTTTGGGCTAAATTAGAATTTAAATCAAACAAACTAAATACTGAAATGTGATTGATAATTCTTAAATAATAGTAAAATAGCAAAATTCCAAAACTGAAATCAGAAAACTCGGAAATCACAGCTGGAGATAATGTTTGAAATAAGAGTTTAAAGAAATAAATGTAAGATTAAAGAAGGATCTCAGAGACACATAAAAATTGGACTCAGAAATATTTTTTCAATTTTTTTTATTCCAATTTCAAAATGAAATTTTCAATATTAGCATCATAAAATTAAAATCAGACATATGTATTATAGATTTTTTTAGGCTGGAACAAATTTGATATCCACTTTTCATCACTTGGAGTTGAGGCATTACGATGGGAGGGATAACAAAAATTATGCAAAAAAAACAACAAAAAGCAATAAATAGAACAACACCTTGTTTGCAAAAAAATTGTATAAAATATAAATTGAAAAAAATAAAAATTCGAGATTTTCTACATCAAGCACTTGAAAAAACACGAATAAGAAACATGGAAAAAATCACAGCTTCCAAGGTTTGAATATTCGATTTATTTATCGGTTCTTTCAAGAAATTTTTAAAACTTTATTTATTTTCTCCTTCGGGTTTTGTGAAGATCTTAAAGGAAGGAAGAGGAAGGGGTGACAAAAGAATGGTTTGATATCTGTTCCCACCTTATTAAAATGAAAAACTTTCAATCGGATAAAGAAAAAAATACTACAACAAGTATATAGTCAATATATTAATTACATTGAACAAAATTTCAAGATCAACATAGTCTAAGAGTTCAAGCGAAAAATTCAGAATCATCCAGTAAAAATCTGAACAAGAATTCCAATTATGGATGGTAACACAGAGCACTATTTCAAAACCAGTAATCGGTATTTCATTATCGCCAAAACCGGTATTGAAGCCAAATTTCTTAATAAACAACCAGTACTAAAAAAAATCAACAATTTTGTTTTGTTGTGAGAATAGAATGTATTGAAATTTTAAGCAAATTAAGTTCGTTTATTTTTTATTTATATAGTATTCCGTCTCACGACATAACTTGACGAACATAATTCCTAAAATTCACTCAATCACAATTAAGTTCGTAATGTAGTGTTTACATGTGGAAAATTCAGTGGAAAGCTGTCAAACGGATAGCTATCTAACAAAAAGAACTAAGATAAACAGCAAATGTTGCACAAGGTTATAAAAATCAAGAAAAGTCTACTGAGAAGATTCTGAAATATCTAAAATTCAACTATTTGACCATAATCATTGTGATAGAATCATTTAAGAAGATCTAAAAAACCCAGTAGGGAAGTATTATTGGAATTATAAGCAGAGTTGAACTTATCTGCAAAGATCAGGGAAGCGAGGGATTAATAAAACAAGTGTGGAAATTTTGATTTAAAGTCTTTTTTTAAAAATTCCCAGTTTACGGCTAAACGAATGTACCAAAAAAGAACTCGCTTCTTTTGAACAATTCTCGTGCTCAAAATTACATTGAATTGCATCCATGCTATCAAAAGGTACTCACAAAAGAATGTGGTAAATTTTTCTCGAGTACAGGCCTCTGTGTCATATCGTTATTCTATACTGGATGAGCGTTCAGCATCCAGGTCATAATTTTGCCTCAACAGTAAATGTTCCAGATGGTTTTCTAAGAGCCAATTACAAAACCCTTCTTCAATTTCAACATAAAATGAACTTATTTCAAGTCCTCTCAAAGGGGGCATCCATAAATTACGTAACGCTCCTAGGGGGGGGGGAGGGAGTAAGCTCGATCGTTACGAATTGTGACATAGGGGTGGGGGGGAGGTACGCTCATCGTTACGTAACGATTTTTTCCTTAAAATTTCAGTTTTAACGCAGCTATTTTGATGTCATGCAATTTTAGCAGAATGAGAGCAAACCAAAGTCAGCTTAAAATTTGTCAGCTTCAATATGATTGGAAGAGGATTGTAACCTTTCGTTTTTAATGATTGTGAGATAGATTCCTTAAAATGTGTATTGAATATCCGTGAAATAACCGTTGGAAAACCGAAAATTGGGTACACCCAAGAACTCAATTCAACCTTAAGTGTTATTACTAAGTGGAGTATATTTTGCGTAGCAATTTATGCTCTTTGAACAAACTAAAGTAAACAAGGTAGATCGTCAGTTAACAAGCACCGAGCAACGCGTAATAAGACATTCAATTTATTTTATCAGAGAATTATCATCGATGAGTACTAAGAAGCGATTCTGATCGATAATATTAATTCCGTTTTAAAGAACGTTAAAATTTTTTCTCTATTTTTGGCCTTCGAAAATCAGTATTTTAAAACATGAGAAAATCGGAGGAGGGGGGGGGGGTTATTATCAGCGTTACGTAATTTTCATAGGGGGGTACGTCAAAGCGTTACGATTTGTGACATACGGGGGGGAGGGGATAAAAAAGTGCCTTTTTCGCGTTACGTAATTTATGGATGCCGCCAAAGACTGTGCTAAGTAAATGTCACACTCCAATACTGGGCAATGATTGACAAAAAAATACTACCCAGAAGTGTTTGCATTTTAAAGCTTCTCTCGTAAGCAAGTGACTCGGAAATGATAGTGCAATAAAAATCAAGTGTCAATAAAACGCACAATTTCCGGTGGCGTCGAAAAAAGTGCAAATTCCATTTGCTCCCAACAACAAACCCAAACGGCAGCTGCTGCCCCTAATTGTTTGAAACGATCCTTGGATCCCCATTGTTGGTCAATGGACTGGTTGTTGGAGGTGTTAGTTCTGGTAATGGTTTGATGATAATGATGATGAAATAAACAAAGTGCTTTAGTGGCTACACAAAAGGGGTCCAACAGGCAAAAAACGCCCAAGCGTCAAACGGTTCTAAAAATCGCGAAATAACCTCAAAAGCGTTCCGCCGGAGGCCTCCTATCGATACAGATGAATGAAGTGTGCCTTCGGAAAACGCTAAACAGCCGACCGAGGCTGCTGTTACTGCTATTTCAATTAAATTCAATTTCCCGCTTGGTTGAAATTTTTGTCGAATTAAAACACAATCACCTCGACAGAGGCGCATCATCGTTCGTGTGCCATCCATCAATCCACTGGCGCCTTTTTTGGGAACGGAGGGTTGAAGTAAAAAGTTTGGTGGCCTGCCTATTGGTGTTAGTCGGTGTGTGGAAAATATGAAAAGCGCGGGAAATTTCTTCAAATTTGAATGATGCGGCGGTGGCGATCGTTCGGAACATTGTAATTGCTGTTTCGATTTTCTGGAAAAAATTAAATCAGTCGTGCTTGGTGAACTGGCACAGTGCTGAAGGTTTTGGAAATTATGGTTCGGTTGTAAAATTAATAAAGAAAAATCCAAAAAAGGTACTGAACCTGTAAATGAAATGAATGTTCAAGTTTGTTTTTATCTTTTCCATTGGAATTCAAAAATAAGAAAAATACACATAATATAAAATGAAAATATTCTAAACTTTACATAATTCAAAAATATTCACACTTAAAAATGGTACATGAATCGTTTTAGTCCTTCTTGTAAAACCTTGAGTGATCAGTATTGACTATTTTACATAGAAAAGTTAAAAGTGAATATTAAATGACTGTTATTTTATTGTTTTTATGTCCTCATAAAAAGTTTTATATCAAGCAAAATATTTGTTAAGTATTCATACGTATACTCAAGGCAATAGCCTGTTTTTGGGCATCTCGACCAACTATACTCTGCAAATTAGTTTTGTTAGCAATAAATGGCCTGGTCATATTTGAACAGTTGTTAAAAATTCTGCATAGATTTTATTTGCAATCTTTGAATGAAAATAAACAGCATTTCGAAATCTTAAACATTAGGGCAAAATGAAAATTTTTAAAGAATGCTTTAGATCATGCTCCCAATAATACTTCTTATATAAAATTATCGACCTCTGGCTTCGATTTTTTTTTATTCATATGAACAGGTGCTTTTTACTACGTTGTATTCATTTTATATTTTATATTTACATTTTAACATCCGTTTGATCTTCAGAAAATAACAAATAGTGATTCGCTTGCGAGACTTTCATTTTTAATTTATTTTGAATGACTAAATTGACGGAAAAGAGATTTTTTGAATTTTGGAAACCATCCTTAAAAAAATTCCAGCCCTAATCCAGAATTCATTTTCTTGGTCATAATTCACCTGTGAGAAAACCACCTTTGTGCAACCATATGTCTTGAACGCTTATTGTTCTTGCCTCAAGTATTCGCTCTCTTCGATTAAGAAGGGCGCAGCAGTCGCAGCAAAGTTAGGCCAAAAATGTATCGGAGCTCCCCTCTCCGTAGAAACATTCATGCCTTATTTGATTCCAGTTGCTTGATCAGTTCCCGAATTATGCAAAAAACTGTAACGAAGTTCCACTCAAAAACACTTCCATGCTTTATTTGGTTCCATTTGTATTTTCAATTTGCATGTTATGCAAACATGTTACTTTTGTTTGGGTGTCTCCCCACACCACACCACCTCCCCCACCTTCCAAAGAAAGGGAGGAGTCTCAAACTAACATCATCCACATCTTACGAAAAAAAAATTAAGATTGGTTCGAAATTTCCTCGCAAGACCTCAATATATTCTTACTATCGCGAATGCCTCCAACGATGCTCGCTGGAACTTTTTCCGTAAATGTGGTTCTGGACAGTGCTTAAAACTGTTGACATGCTATGATGAATGTGAAATAAATTTTCATTCACAGTATCCATTTTACTGTAACATTATTTTCCTCGATTTTTCACAAAGCACTCTCTGACTGATCGTCAATCGAAAATCACTTCATTTCAAAATCCGTGACTGTGATCTTCTTGAAAATTTCAGTCATCAAATTCTAGGATCAGTGATCAAGTCAGTTGTTCAACAAAAGTTCACTTCGGAAATAATGACTGAAGAAAATTTGCTGGTGGCTGCTAAAGCTAAGAGGCGCAGTGGCTCTAAAAGATGTTTCACCGAAATTGCTGGCGAGTTTGTAACGCGGGATGGAGAAAAGGCGATTTGTGGGATCGATCCGAATAGTGGGTGTACGTACATTCAGCAGAAGTACGATGCAGGCAACTTCGTACGACATTTTCGCTTAGTACATGCCGAGAAAGCGGCCGAAGAAGGACTTTTCAAGGATAAACTGCTATTCCTCGACACCTCCGTTAAATTGGTTACCTACCATCAGCTGCCCCTATCATGCTTTACTTGGGAAGCACTGCGTCAACTTTTCGACCCCATAGGCGCTGCTGTTGGGTGCAAGATAAACACAGCCAATATAAAAATTCATCTGAAAAATATTGCTTCCAAAATCCGGGAACATCTAAGCGGAGAGATGGAAAATAAACTTATCTCGGTTAAAATTGATTCAGCCTCCCGCTTCAATCGCCACATTCTAGGTATAAATGTTCAATACGTACAGCGAAATGAAATAGTTGTGAGAACCTTAGGTAAATTAATCGTTGTATTTCCATTTTAGCGCCAATTAAATTTAGATTTCACGGTTTTTAGCTATGCTAGAAGTTAAGGGAAGCCAAACAGCTGTCTTCCTTAAGGCAAAGATCCTGGAGGTGCTGAGTTCATATGGAGTAACCATTCACCAAATCATTTCTGTAACGTCAGACAACGGTGCCAATATGTTGGCAGCTGTCCGGAAGTTTAAAGAAGAGCTTGATCTGACATTACGGGAAAGTTTTGACGAAGAAGAGGAAGCTGATGAGACCGAACAGCGAGACTATTCGGATGAGCTGCAAGAAGCGTTCCATGAAAGGTTGAACCTGGTTCGCTGTGCTGTCCATTCTTTGCAACTTGTTGTTCATGACGTTGTAAAACGAAACGATCCTTTCGTCAAGGAAATCACCGAAATTGCAAAGAAATGCAAGCAAACTCGCTACAAAAACTTGTTCGAGTATCGGAAAGCCAGCTATCCTCCTGTGTGGTGCCAGACTCGGTGGGGGGGCATTTATAAAATGTTCGAGAGCTTTTTAAATCAAAAAGTTTTTTTTGAGGAACTTGCATCACAATTTCCGGAGCATGGTAGGTTTTTCTCAATAACTGTCTTTAATTTCAATTGAGTAGTACAAAATATTTCAGATCTCTCGAGAAACTGGGAGTTTATTGCAAGCTACGTCCAAGCCTTCCAACCCATACACAGATGTACGAAAAAGATGCAAGCAACACACATCTCATTATCAGAATTTTATATCAGTTGGTTGATGGCGACGAACGATGTACAAAATGTTGAGAATAATAGATTTGTACAAAAGCTCAAGACTGCTCTATCAACGCGACTTGCTGCTCTTAGAAGTTCTTGGGCTTTTCAAATGGCGCTTTACCTCGACCCAAGGTTTAACTTTCACGGGTCCAAAGTGTTCACAAACGAGGAAAAACTTCACATTCAAGTATGTATATCTTCTTAACTGTTTCATCACTTTTTTAATAAATGCGTTTTATATCTTAGGAATCCATTGTAGATACTTGGAATCGTATCGAAAAGCTCGAACCACAGAAAAGTTCAAGTCAATCGATTCGTTCCACAGCAGAGGCAGCCACACTTGCCAACCAGACAGATTTTCAAAACTTTTTTACTACCATGTTTGGAGGCACACCCGAGCCATCTGCAGACTCAAGCTCGAACCAATCAACATTTCTAAAGCAGTTGAAAGCACTGGATGCAGAGCCTCGACAAAATGAACTGCACGACCCATTTCAGCATATTGGATGAATCGAAAATACTCTCATCCAGAGCTCCACAAAGTTGCGATGGTTGTACTGGCGGTCCCCTCAAACCAAGTATCGGTCGAGAGGTCATTTAGCGCATTGGGACTTGTACTTTCTGACCGTCACACTGAACTCGCAGAGGATACGCTTCCAAACATCCTTCTGATAAAGCTTAACAAGGATATTCACGAAAAAGTAATGCCCAATCTGTATGATTGGAAGGAAATTCAACATGAAGAGATTAATTGAGTAACTTAAGATAATTTTATAATCCATTTTAATATTCTTTTATCTCTTTCTTTATAATTTTAATTTTTGTTCTAAACTTATCTTAATTGTTAATTGTTTTAACTCATTTCAAAAATAAAACAAATCAACAAAAAATACATTTTTTTTATAACCACTAAAGACTATCCGAGCTGGGACAGGCGTGGAAGTTGGGGGTTAGGTGTTGAAATTCAAAAAGAAATTTTGTCCCTGATCATTTATATACAGATAGTCAACATTCAAAGTTGTTCTTGATAGAATGTAAATTGAATAGTTGAACACAAAAATTAAATTTTAATAGACTATTTAAACCTTTGTTTTCAAGTTCACAGTTTTTGTAGTTTCATTGAAAAATTCAGAATTAACTGACGGCACTGAGACATTCAGAATAAACTGGCTTCAAACTCAGAAATACAAGTTTATGATATTTTTACTACCTAACATATACATATATACTCATAAAATTGATAACTCTGGAATTGTCCCAGAGCTTGAAGAAAGATACGAATATTCCAGAAAGTTTAATAGTACTTGATTATCAATTAACTTTACTTCAAATCTGGGGTTTCGGTGTTTTATCTTAATTCTTCAAGTTGAAAAAATTTGCTTGAACAGCCTGGGAAATGACCGGAGAGTAAAAGGAGATACAAGGAGATTTTATCTGAGAAAAGAATTTTAAATTATAAATGTTTCTAAATATAAACTTCGTTTATAAAACAGAATATTCGAATAAAAATTGCTAGCTCATCTTCATATTGAAACATTCATTCACATCGTATTGAACAGTCACGACTTTATGAAATGAATGAGTGCGAAGTGAATGACAAAATAAAACAAATGTATTCACAGTCATCATAGAGCCAGTCTAGGCCAACCTGATTTTTTTCGCTGCCTGTCTAACTAGATGGGAATGAAAGCTTTTATTTCTCATTCAAATGGTATTGTGATCAATGAAATTGATTTTTTCGAGGACTGGTTCTGGATTCTGTCAGTGTCATTTTTAGGAAATTTCCGGTACCGCAAAGCTCAAAATTTTTCCTACAAGATGGATTACTTGGGATGTTCCATAAGGTATAGACCATAGAGTTGGGTAGGAAAATTTTTTTGACCCTTAAGCCCAAAAACCATTAAAAACAAGCTTTTTATAGATGACAGTTCTCGATATAAATTCTTCTGGACCAAAGTGCTTCATAACTTCGTCATAACTTCATCAAATCAAAAGTTTTGAGTAGTTTTAAGAGTACCAAAAAAAAGTAACATAAAAGCTTCGATTTGGAAAAAGGGTGGTTCATCCTATACTTTATAGATGGCGAAACCTGACAGAACGTCACAAAAAATTGCAATTGTGAACATTATAATTCTAGGTAGCTTCACTGAAAATTTTATCATTTACATCCATGCATTCAAAAGTTGGTCACAAAACAAAGTTTTTTTTTTCGAATACACTTCTCAGGTTAATGAAGTAATAAATACGTTAAATAGGAATTTTATGCAGTAAAATATGTATTTAAAAAAAAAAAAGAAATAAAACTTATTTATTATTCATCGAGAGATACAAAACGAGTTGCAGAATATTCCTGTTACTATCAAATAAAAACAACTCCACGGGAAACATTCAAAACCTGCTTTGAATTTTGTATAGTCAATTGAATCATAATCAGTTTTTGAATAAATTTTGTCCTACTTTGACCTGGAGAATTTTCTATCTTTGAACCACTCTATCAACTAAACAAATGGCGCGAATCGAATTAAATGCCAGATTTAAAATTTCTTAAAAATCAGAGCCTTCAAATGTTTCGCTTTTTTGAGATATCAATGCCAAACTTCAACATTTCTATACCTAACCCACAAAACATGATGACAAATAATCAAGATAACATCGCCAAAAATTCAAATAATCGACATTTAATCTTAAAAGTAATTCAAAGAGGTCATTTCCAAGATGCCAATAGCATATGGATATTTATTATTTAAATGCCAAATCATATCAGTGCTGAAATGAAATCCTTAGGATCTCCATTTCAAATTTATAAAATAGGAATATTCAGTCACTAAACTACTCAAATCTCTCAGATATCCATGATCCATGACTGACCATCCCAAAATCCAGTTTCCAGAATGTTAACTCAACCTTCTTAGAAGGGAATTTCATTTCCTAAGCTGACATTACACAAGATTTTTTTTTTGTATCCCAGTTGTTTAGGAGTGAAATCCCTGAAAACAATTATAAATAATGAAAATAAAATGCATCTAGAATAAGTTAGCTATTTGAAAGAACGTCGACCAAAATTTTTAAGATATCTGAAAATGATTTTTTAACTTTTGTCTACCTAAATAGTATCTTATCCAACTTTTCCCACGTCATCCGCTCTTGAATGCTCATAAGACACTACTGGAAATTTGGTGGCTTATAATTTGATTCAGGCACATTCAAATTGAAAAAAAAAATTGTGACCCCCTAAGAATTTATAGTCCTTAATTTTGATTCACTACTTTTTATAAACGCCGCCTAGAAGCTCAGACAAAAAAACTCCCTTTTGCGATCCTAATTGCCAATTTGGCACTTCTCGTAAAATTCACTGTATCTCTTTTGTTTATCAACTGATTTGTATAAAATTTATAGATTATAACTCGAATATTTTTTCAGACAATATTCATATACAACGAATCGTTCAAACGTTATTTAAATTTCAAAAAGAAAAAAAATCGAAAAACATGTCTTGGAAAAAGACTATAGTCAATTACCAAATGCTTTTTCCATCTCAATGTCCCTCATGTTTTGAATCGATTTTTTTCAACCAGATCAGACCATATTACTAAATTATGCATTAAAAGATCTTCTACAAGTAGGGGTCTTCCTGATTTCCAAAACGTCATCAATAACTGGAAGGACATCAGATGACTTGTTGCTTCTAAGGCGTTAATCACCAAAGAGACTTGATTCCTGCGATATCTGGATCAAAACGTGTCGTAATAGGTGCCAAGCATTAAAAAAGATGAAGTTCGAATTTGAGCATATCTTCACAAAAGATATCTTCACAAAAGTTGTTAAAAACAACGATGATCTTTAACCTTAAGTATACTTTCTATCACACGTAGCTACATGATCGGGCAATTTTGCAGGATTTTTTTTATAAATACCATGAATCCCCGATTTTTTCACACACCGATTATGTCTGCCCCCGATTTTATCTACCCTCGATATTGTCACCTTTTTGACCCGATTTTATCGCCACATTTGATTCAATGTGAAAATACTCAGATTTCAATTTTATTTCCTTTTGGGTTGATTATTAACTGTTGTCGCGTTAATTATCATTGTTTTTAAGGAACATTGCCATACATAATGAAATCGATAGTGATAGAAGATGACTTATGAATGACACAGAAAAAAGATGTCCGATTTTTGACAAGAGTTTTTTATTCACATTTGAACAATACTGAAGTTGGAAAAAACTATCAAAATAATAAAAACAACGATACAACAAAATATGGACATTTTTTTTTTTAAATTTATTTGATCATTGGGATTTTAACATCTATGGGGTCATTCATCCCTCTACTAAAAAATATGGACATGATCAATAAGCTTGTTTTTTTTAAATATAAATTGAGCTTTCTTTAATGCAATTTCTCAAATACGCAGAAAGAGGATGACATCATTTATCGAGGGATCTGTCAATAAAAAAGTGAACGCTTGGAGACAGACATATTAAAAACATCGTACAATTTTAAAGTTTATTTGAAAAGCCTAATGAAAAACAAATTAAAAATTCAGTTTTAAAAATAGTTTCGGAAAATCCAACATAAAATCAGCCATAAGAAATGCAATAGACACAAACAGTACACATTCCAATTTTCCTGATGATGGCCAAGATCATGGCCGAAATGTAAATGTACTGTTTATAAATAGTATTTTGACTGAGAAGCCGAAACGTTCACAATAAGACTACATTAATCAGTAACAAATCAACCATCTAGGTAGTGCTAAGTTCTGATGGAACCAGTTTTGAAAATCACTCGATTCATCGTGGCATTTTAGAGGCAAAATATGTCGTGTGGTTTACTGTTACATTACTACAAGACATGAAAGTTTCAAGCGACGCACTTATAATGTTTTCTGATTGATTTCTTGCAATATTTAAAAAAAAATGCTTTTGAAAAATTACCCGATTTTGTCACTGTCCCCAATTTGTCACCCCAAAAATGCATGATGGGGGTGACAAAATCGAGGATTCACTGTATTTCGAAACATTGAAAATTGATTCAAAATGTAGGAATTATTCTAAAACGTTCAAGGGAAAAAAAAATAATATTCAAGGTAAAAGCAGTGTAAAAATTGTATTTGGAGATTGAACAAAAATTTATGAAAAATTTATTTTTTTATAAATCTAACACAAAATCTAAGAATTTTCCAAGAGAAATTTAAGTTTATTTTTTTAATTTTAATTTCTAAATAATCCAAATGAGTAAATCCGAGAGAATCTGAGAAGTTTTAACCGTTATTCGCTCTTGAATGTCAATATGACACAATTGGAATTTTGGCAGCTTGTAACTTTCTTCGGATACTTCCAAATAAAACCATTTTTTCGGGGACCTTCAATGAATTCTTTAAATCTTTAATAATGCATCATTACATTTTTTTATTGAAGCACCCAGGAAAAAAAACTCTCTTATCGGACCTTGAGTGACAATTTCACACTCCTTGTTTAAAACCGGTATATCTCTCTTTCTCTACCAATTTTCACAAATTTATAGTTTTGGAAACCTCGTAATGTAACTCAAATATGTTTCTCAGACAATATTCAGCTACAAAACTTCAGTTTTGTGTTATTAAGAGTCTAAGAAAAAATCCGAAAAACATGCTTTGGAAAAATAGACTGTAAATGAGCTCTGGAATGCCAAAAACAATCACTCAGTGTCCAAGAAAGCTCAAGTTTGAAGCTATACGTTGCATACCTGGGAATATTTTTTTTATGTTTTAAGATCATGACCACCAAAAATGTAAAAAAAATGGTGTAAAAACCGTACTTTTCAATAAATAAACCGTTAAAATTGTTTAAGTCACATCAGATGAATTTTGTAAAAAAAATAAGAAAGTTGACGAAATTTGACACATTTTAGCATTTTTAGATTGTCATGATTTAGAATTGGTATGAAATTGGCTATCTGGTGAGTATAAATTTATTGCGGAAAGCTTCAGTTTGTGTACTCAAAATCCAGAGCAAATTTGAATTGAAGTGCAAGAAAATCTGAAAAATTACAAATTGTCAAAAAGTTTGAAAAATTGCTACCTTTAAAAACTCGACAAAAATCTATGTTTCGTATATTGACAATCTAAAAATGGAAAAATGTGCCAAATTAGGTCAACATTTCAATTTTTTTTTCTAAATTCATCTGATGTGACTTAAACAATTTTGATGGTTAATCGATTGAAAAGTACGCTTTTTACATCACTTTTTTAATTTTTTTGTGGTATAGTTTTTAACCTTATCTTTTTTGGACACTAAGTGAAATTTTTTCGAGCATTCCAGATCTCATCTACCGTCTTTTTTCCGTAGCATGTTATTTCGGATTTTTTTTTCTAAGACTTTGAATAAAGGAAAACTGAAGTGTTGTAGCTAAATATTGTATGAGAAACATATTAGAATTACATAACGAGATTTCCAAAAGAATATTTGTCATAAAATTTGTTGAAAAATAAGAGAGATACAAAAGTTTAAGTCAGGTCAGGAGTGTCAAATTGACACTCCAGGGAATGTAACGGCGAATATTCGGTACATTTCTAGTAAAGACGAAATACAGAACCTTTTAAACTTTTTGTCAATTTGCAACTAGCAGATTTTCTTACACGTAAATAAAAAAAAATGGACTGGAATATTTCTTAGACTTTGAATAACGGTAAAATAATTTGTTGTAGCCTAATATTGTCTGAGAATTATATTTTACTTACAATTCAAGATTTCCATAACCATAAAATTTACTGAAACCGGTTTATAAACAAAAGAGATATAGCGGTTTTAGTCAGGAGTGTCGTGTAAAAAATCTGGAATGGATTTGGGTTAAACAGCAAACATCCAATTTCTTGACCACATGATTTTTGTTTTGCTGATTGGGTGGCATTGTTCAATAAATGTGATTACAAACAAACTTAATACTATGGTATTTTTAAAATTAAGGGTTTTTAAAACTAATAAGTTCTATTTCAATTACTTTTAACCATTTAGTGCCAATATATTGAAGAAAACGCTCCATACAAAACATGACAATATTTTCTTAGAAATTTTGTCTTGTTTTTCAAAGTCTTAAAATGAAGAAAATTAAATCTCACGTGCGTCAAGTTGCTTGTGACGAAATTTGTTTCGAAGTTGACTGAAAGTTGTAACCCAACTGCCACATTGCTGTCGATAAATGCTCTACTTTCTGCGGCATTCGGTGGCACAGCTCAGTGTGCAATGCAAACCACGTATTACCTCATCGCGCGGCCCGGTGCTCATTTGAAGGGTTTTAGTTATATCTACCAGCTCTGGTAGAAGGAACAACAAACGTCCAACTGATGCCATGGAGCTGGACCGACAAGCAACTGACCGAAGGCATCGATGAATGAACCACCAGAGAAGCGGCCTGAATCAACGACTCGTGTGTTCGTGAGCGGCCAATTTTGGGATTGGGATTAATTGGAGCAACTTGTCGTGTGAGCCTCACGTATGAAGCTAGCTAGTAATTTGCTGTTGGCACTGTTTATGATTGGGGGTAAGTAGCAAAATTTGTACCTAATAATTACCGGCTATTTTGGGGGATGGTTTTCCAAGGGTTGGCTATAATGAGTTCATTGTTTCGAATCGATCCGTGGTTCGGAGGTAAGTTTTCGATGGCTGAGATTTTTCGATCGCTTAAGCCATAGAAAATACGATACGTTTTCAAGCTTCGTCATTAGGAGTTATGTGAAACCGATTGCCCTGGAAATGATTGATATTGTCAAAATATCTATAAATTTGTTGAACTACCCTTCATATTAAAGAAACCCGATTTGGGGTAATGGATTGTAAATCGAAACATGAACAGTAAACACAAAGGGTTGCACCGACTTCGAAGCTGTGAACCCTAAACTACTATGTTCGAATCTTAACAGGCTCATACATCATTGATTGGCTTCCCATCAGCCCCAATTTTTCCCTTTCAAACATTGTTCAAATGATTCGAAATTTGCCCAATCAATCAAAGCCGTTCATCAACCGAATCTCCCGGGGGTGTGTGTTTTAGGAAAAAAAGGAAAATGAAAACGGTTTTGACTTTCCGATCGGAAAATGAAACAAAAAATAACGAAGATGAAACCAACAACAGTAACAGTAAGTAATCGAATTTTCGCCATCCTCCCGTTTTCGCAAACTTCGTGGTAGCAAGAGAAAACTGGATGTGAGCCAGCAAATTCTGACTGAACGTTCAACTATGACGATGATGATGATGATGATAGCTTTTCTTTCATTCTAGTGGTTGTGGTTGAACTAACCGACGATTACAGAACCATTTTTTCCGCCATATGATTTTCCTTCCTTCCTTCCTTTGACTTCTTCGATTGACTTCTATCGGAGGTTTTTTTTCAGCTCAGACTGGTGTGGTGGTCGGAAACTCTACAATTCTTCCTGCTCTGATCGGAACGAACAAACTGATTCACAATCCCTTCCAATCAACAGCCAATAAACTCGTACACAATCGAAAGGAAAACGAAAACATTGATCGACCCATTTTGGACATGCAATTTTTACTTTCGATGGAACTGCGGGGTTTGTCGAAATGAGACCGAAAATAATGTTGGTACCTACGCAATAAAGTGCAATTAAGGATTACCGATGCTTTAAGAGGCAATTGGAATGAGTATGGACGATTCAATAGCTGGAGTTTGTTTTTTTTCTGTGTCCAATCATAAGTTTTAAATGGATGAGTGACAAACACCTGAATAACAACATCATGAGGGCTTATGTAACTATAAATTGAAAACTGAAGGCACACTTTTTTATCGATAAACAATCAATTTCTCGAATCTTACAATTCCAACCATTTTAAATTTGTAACAGTAGTTTTTGGATTTTATCACTGTTCAATTTTTTTCGATACTCGCCAAATTTAAGCTCGACTTTATCATGGTTATTGTTTCGATTTTATCACGCTTTTTATAAATCACTAGCTGACCCGGTGTGCTTTGCTACACCTTTCAGAATCAAATGATCTCTCCAGTTATACTGAAAATTGTAAGGGAGACCTCGCCTCCCCCTTTTTATCCACCTCTTCGAAAGAGTGAGGGATACCAAATACTCATAGAAGCATTTCTCGTACCCAAATATCGTTCCATGCCAAATTTGGTTCCATTTGCTGTTGTAGTTCTTGAGTTATGCAGTAAAAATTGTATGAAACTTCCCTCCCTCTTTCCTTCCTCCCCGCTTTAAGAAGGAAGGGGTCTCAAACAATCATCAGAACATGTCACGTTCCCAAATACCCGCCCATGCCAAGTTTGGTTCCATTTGCTTAATTACTTTCTTAGTTATGTTGAAAACTATAAAAGAGGCCCCCCCCCCCCTTTATATCTCCCTACTGGAAAGAGGGAGGGGTCTCAAATAATCATAGAAATATTTTTCGTATTCAAATACCCTCCCATGCCAAATTTGGTTCCATTTGCTTTATTAGTTTTTGAACTATATAAAAAAATATGAAAGAGGCCCCTCCCCTTTTCAACTGGAAAGAGGGAGGGGTCTCAAATAATCATTAAAATATTTTTCATATCCAAATACCTTCCCATGTCAAATTTGGATCCAATATCTTGATTAGTTCTCGAGTTATATGAAAAATTGTAAGGTAGCCCCCCCCCCCTTCCTATCACGCCACTGAAAGGAGGGAGGGGTACCAAATATTCATAGAAATATTCCTCGTTCCCAAATACCACCCCATGCCAAATATGATACCATTTGCTTGATGGGTTCTCGAGTTATGCAAAAAATTGTCTTTTGTTTGGGAGGCCCCTCCCCCCCTTCATGAGAGAGGGAGGGGTCTCAAACCACAATAGGAACCTTTCCCTGCCTCCAATACCCCCACCTGCCAAGTTTCACGCAAATCGGTTCTGTAGTTTCCGAGTCTATAGGGAACAGACAGACAGACAGACAGACAGACAGACAGACAGACAGACAGACAGACAGAAATTCATTTTTATATATATAGATTTAAAAACCATTACCAGGACCTTCAAATTCATTCAAAAGCATAGAGCGTCTTTGTTCACAGTAACATTCTATAATATGAAAATGTCATTGAGCTGCTTAATTTAGCTGTATAGTGTGTATTATCGTCAATGAGATTTTAAAAACGTTTGTAATAATCGAAATTAGTATTTAGACGTCACACTGTTGCTAGTGTTGTAATTTGTGCTTGCTAAGCAGATCTAAAATAGTATATTTTGTGGGTTTTTTGTCATATAAAGATGGATGTGGAAGTAAGCGTTCTTAAAACGAGATAAGGGTTATCTGATTTTTTTTAAATCGTTTATTTGAGAGGGTGCCATGCACAATCTCAATTGGGCAGCCTTTAGTGCTGTCTGAATGAATTTTTTTATGAAGATGAATTTTTTCTAGATTAGTCTTAAAATACATAAATTAAAAACCCGATTTAATACACTTAACAGTGGATTTGAGCCTTTCTTTCAGATTCAAAACATATTTGTTTTGCGTTTTTTTAATCCATGACGTTTGTAAATGATTTTCGTAAAATGAAGCTATCAAACGGAATAAACTATAGGGGATTTAAAAAGGATTTCTGAGAAATAACACGATTTCAATGAAAACGATTTTTTGTTACGATCGAGATAGAAACTCAAAAATAAATCAACGATTATTTTATAACAAACAAACGCCTGCACGAATTCTCGCCTATAATTTACCTATTTAGGAAGCGATGGATCGAAAAGCCGTAATGTAGTGCCTTCGTGTGTACATTGTTATTGGTGCATATTCAAAATTATCTTTCAAATAAGTAATTTCGACGAGCCCGTTTTTAATTGGAATATTTTCTTTAAAAATGGTGTAAAAATATTGATGTGTATAATCATTGTCATTTTTATTAGCATTTATTTTAGACTCGCTTCTTTACTCTTAACATCGATTTTGATTAAAACTTCTTAATCTCTTCTACTCCTTCCTCCCGCTCGTTTTGTCGTCATCAAGACATCATGAGTGGGAGTGGAGGTTGTAACTTTTACCACTATACACAGCGAGCGCGCCCATCGTGTATATGACGTCATGTATAATTTGACGTCATATATACGATAATCTTGATTTTAGTGATTGCTGGTTGCGGCTAGCAAGCCAAATTGACACGTTTTTTGGAGTGATGATTTGATGATAATTTTTTTAACTATTTTTTTTTTTCTTTCATTTATAGATTGAAGAAGAAAAAAAATCAATTTTATTAAGATAAAAATCATTTTTATTGTACTGCCCAGTTTCGCAAAAACGTGCAAAAAAAGTTTACAAAAATTACACCAATACACACAAATACACTGACATCATCTGAACTCGACGAGCTGATTCGATAGGTACCTATAAAGGTATATCTAAGACCCATAATTAATGATCTCCCAAATCGACCGATAACTATAGCTTTCTGAAAGAAAGGCAAAAAGGTTCCCAACCATGTGTTTCAAATAATTAAACATTTGCTCTGGGTAACCCATGAAGTGAAGACAGCGGACAAATAAGTATCAATGATTCTAACATATAGTCCAATGATCGGTAGAACATATTTTCAAATTTGTATATATGATCATTTTTGAAATTTTTAATTTAGTAAATGGTTTGTCGGCCTAGTCTACATGCACAGGTATACCGATCATAAAAAAACATACCGATCAAAATCAATTAAGAACATGAATATAAAATTAAAGATTACAATATAAAAAAAGGTTCCCAACCATGTGTTTCAAATAATTAAACATTTGCTCTGGGTAACCTGTAAAGTGAAGACAGCGAAAAATGAGTATAAACGATTCTTGCATAAAGTCCAATGATCGGTAAAGTACATTTTTAAATTTGTATATATGATCAATTTTGAAATTTTTTAATTTATTAAATGGTTTGTCAGCCTGGTCTATATGCATAGCCCAAGTAACATTTTAAACACTTAAAGGTGTTATAAAAAATATCACAGGTTTTTTAATGGGATTGGAAAAGCATGAATAGCTCTAAACCATCTTTTAAGGAGATCATTATATAAATTGTCTTCAGGATAGCTAAAGAACCATTAAACAACCTTTTTTTTTAAACTAAACCTCAATTCAGAATGATTTCTGTCATTCATTTATATTTGGGTTCAAAAGACAGCTATACAGCATTTACAAAACCTTTTTATATAACCAAAGTTTGTTTTCTTGAAAATATCAACAACGTCTTGAGTAATGCGAAATGGTCTTATTCAAAGTCTTTATACACCTTTTATAAGAATGCAACAGCAAAGAAACCAAAGCAATTTGGTAGAATAAAAAGCTTATTAAAGAATAACATTCTAAAATCGATCGAAGAATCAAAAACAATATTTTTTAATGCATAACCACCTTAACTAAGTAGTTTTTTTTTTATTTTTCCTCCAGCTGGCAACAATCAAAAGGTTTTTCTTCATAATTTGATCAGGATCTCTTCAATAGGTGCTAGGTGAAAGAATTATGCTAACCTGTTGCCCATCCGCAATTCGGCGATTTTGTCTTGTTTTTTTCATTCACACAGTGTAGATGTTCTCCATTAGCGTTATGCCGGTGCCGGAGGATGGTTTCTCCGAGTTACATACCCGCTTAAGTAGCTTTTACAAAAATATACGCGACCTGGTATTGACCGACGAAACAGCCATCCGGTTTTACCGTAACTGAGGCAGCAGAAACAGGATTGATCCACCTAGTCATGAATCCCCAGCATCCACTAAATCTGTGGGTCGAATTCGGTTTAACATAATACAAGTATGAAAATCAATAAATGTTTGGATAAGTGTATGAAATAAACTTTAATATTATTCAGTTGACGAGAATACAAAAAAAAATCATTGTATAATTAATAGGTTGTTCACAAACTCTAGCCAAACGCCAATCTAGCACAAATGGTAAACTTTTTGTTTATGCACCCGTTTCGAATCCCTACCGGTACACTAAGATCGCAACCTTCGATGTTCGAATACGAAGCGTGAAAGAGCCGTGGACTGTATTTTGCTCGAATTTGGGGACCGTTCGAAAGTCCGAAGACACAATTTTCCGGATGCTAATTGGAGGGATTTGACTTGAATAACTTGGCACTTAAATGTTCTCTATTTACAGTTTTATTTACACTATTTACACTTATAATTAATTGAAGGAAACATAACTTAACGGAGGAAGGAAAACTTAACTTGGAAGGAATTAAAGGAGGAACTTAACTCAGCAGGAACTAATTTCAACTCGTTGGAACTTCTTCTTAAAGAGCCACGTCTTAACTGGCCGGAAACTTGAATGGATCTGGATGGATTGGCGAACACGTCAGTTGCTTGAATGATTGCTTCATTCACACGCACACAAACATCTGTGTGCGCAATGGAACTTTCCACTGCTCGCAGACTGAAGTAACAGCATGCAATTGTTGTTGTACGCCGGCCGGCGTTTACCGGCGTTTCCTATGTACACATATGAATGCATGTCCTTGAATGGACAAACAACACACAAAAGTAGCAGGCGGTGATCGGTGATGACTTTTTTCGTTGGTGGCGCAATTGCGACGTTGCCAATTCTTCGAGTTTGGCTCGAACAAAGCGGTTGATAGAGCATGGTTCCGGTTACCAATAATCAAAAGTTGATTTAATAAACACTCCAAACTTCCAATGTTTTTGATATTTTCCACGCAACATCCTTCCAACTGGTCTTGGCAGTGGTTTTTTTTTGGCAACCAAGGGTGGTCATCTGTGTCCGGAGAATCACATTGCAAATGAACCTGAAAATTGTACAATATTTTTGGATGCTCAATAGAAAAAGGATTTGAACTTATTTACCTGCGCATTCAGAAATCTTGCGTTTCTCCTGTGCAGCCTGCGCTCTGATTCCGGTTGGCAGGGGTCTAGATCGGCAACAGACTTCCAATTCGAATTGCGGAACATCCCCTCAGATTTTGGGTACTACAGCAAAGCAGTTTTCGGAGAAACCCTCAAGTTCTGTTTTGTTTTGATGAAAAGCGAATGATTTTTTTGTTTGTTCGCAACAGAGGTGCCAGGTGTACTGATTTATCAGGATTTGTCCTGATTTTTGAAAGATCGTCCTGATTTTTCAAAAACTTTCGAGTTGTCCTGATATTTGAAAATTTGTCCCTAAAATGTCCTGATTTGTCCTGATTTTTATAAAAACTTCTGAAATATGATTGAATTTGTAGTTAAAGTATGATAAAATCGTATAAATAGGTTATAAAATAGTTAAACCCATTCAACAGATGGTTATCTTCGGTTCAGACGATAATTAAATGGTGTTTTCCGATATGAACTACCGGCAAGCCAACAAGCTACGTACTGTTGTTGCATAAATTAAGGCATTTACAGCACCTGTATTAGGCCTTTATATATGCAATCTAAGCAGAAATTCTTATTATTTTCATGAATCAAGAGGTGTCCTGAAAAATCCTGATTTTTAACTTCGCGCTGTCCTGATTTTTGAAGAACCGACCTGGCAATCCTGATTCGTACATAAAAGTTCGGCTTATAAATGATTTACTCAAGCTCAAAAGGAATTTGAAAAAAAAATGGCGAAATTCAGATAAAATTATGAAAATTTTAATGGAATTCGCATTGAATATTATGGTTTGCAGTGTCAATTTCGGAAAATTACAAGAAATTAATTGATTTGAATTAAATTTAATATCCAATACTAATAACTTAACGTTGTTTTATAACGAAGTTGAAAAGTACCCTCCTAGATTCTTAAAAAACTAAAAATATTACTTGGGGAAGATTACCATCTGTTGAAAGGGTTTAACTTTTTTATAACAGATTTATTAGATTTTCTCATAGTTTAACTACAAATTCGATTAAATCTTAGAGGTTTTCATAATAATCAGAACAATTCAGGACATTTAGGCACCAATTTTAAAAAATCAGGACAACTCGAGAGTTTAAAAAAAATAGAACGGTCTCTCGAAAATCAGGACAAATCCTGATAAATCAGGTTACCTGGAACCTCTGAGCACAAGAGAAACAACAACAACAATTGAACAATTGTAATGCACGTCGGAAGTGCCAGGTGTTCTGATTTTTCAGGACTTGTCCAGACTTTCGAGATGTCCTGACAATTCGAAAGTTTTAGAGAATTGTCCTGATTTTTGAAAATTGTTTTCAAAATGTACTGAACTGTCCTGATTGTCAAAAAAATCTCAAATCTCAAATTTTTGGATTTTAATTTGAATTCTGAAACCCACTATTGGACCCGATTTTTTTTTTAAATGAAGTTCAAAATCAGAAATACTTTAATCCAAAGAATTCAACAGCTTGAATTAACGCGTCTGTACAAAAAAATCACTTTCAACTTTAAAACAGTTGATAAAATTAAATTGGGTGAAACTTTTTGTTTATGCATTTTCGTTGGAACGTGAAATTACGCCTATTTAAAATGGGGTTATTTTATGACTCGGGTAGGGCCAATAGACGTCGAATTTTTAAAATAGGATTTGATTAAATGTTCCGAAATTTCAAAAGCGTTTTTTTTTGTTCCGAGCTAACTGATAGTTTCGCCCTTATGAAATGCTACGCTAGGTTTGTTTACATTTGGCGTGTTCGCCCTTTTCCAAACTTACTACAAAATTATCTGACAGATTCCCGCTTGCGTCGTAGTATCGAAACCCGCCATCGCTGCAGCATAATGCGGTGTTGAACCCTACACCCATCGATTGAATACGGCAAGTTCGGGGTCGTACCCCTTTATAAAAGTTCATATTACTATATTATGATTTTAGAGCTTCGACTCTAATTTTTGAAACCGATTCGGTTAACACTGAAATGGTACAAAAGCTAAAATTAAATTAATTGCTAGCAATTATATTGAACTTTTCTACTCCTTCCTCCCGCTCGTTTTGTCGTCATCAAGACATCATGAGTGGGAGTGGAGGTTGTAACTTTTACCACAATACACAGCGAGCGCGCCCATCGTGTATGTGACGTCATCTATAATTTGACGTCATATATACGATAATCTTGATTTTAGTGATTGCTGGTTGTGGCTAGCAAGCCAAATTGACACGTTTTTTGGAGTGATGATTTGATGATAATTACTATGAAATTTTAATTTTCAAACTATTTTGTTTTTTTTCTTTCTTTTATAGATTCAAGAAGAAAAAAAAACAAATTTTTTAAGATAAAAATCATTTTTATTGTACTGCCCAGTTTCGCAAAAACGTGCAAAAATAGTTTACAAAAAATCACACCAATACACACAAATACACAGACATCGTCTGAACTCGACGAGCTGATTCGATAGGTACCTATAAAGGTATATCTAAGACCCATAATTAATGATCTCCCAAATCGACCGATAACTATACCTTTCTGAAAGAAAGGCAAAAAGGTTTACTTTTCAGTTCATCAAAGCTTGAAGATAAAAATATTAAAATTAGGAATTGACTAAAGTTAATTTTTGTATGCAGTTTTCTTTGAATTCTTTTCTAAAATTGACATCAGAGATAACGATTGTTGAATTTCCATTAATCCTAAATAGTTCACTTTAATTGGCTGAACACCTGATTTTTCTTCAAAAATAATACTTAAAATTGCTATAGAGAAGAATAAAATCGGTGCTTATTCAGCATTCTGGAGCATTTTTAAACCTTAAAATTCCCTGCTCATCCTGAGCACTGCACCAAGTTTATGAACTGGTTATAATTTTTTATTTCAATTTGGAACAAAATACTAAATCAAGGATCCCAGTGTAACTTCAATTTTCTTTTCAGATATCCTTTAATTTTTTGATAGCCTGTTGAGTTGAAAGGTTGACATGTTAAAATAGTAAACTCTGATAAAGCCACATAATATTGTCTTGACATTATCAATTAGTGCACACATATGCTATGCTAGTTCGACGATGGTGGTGTTTTCTTCGAAAAAAATTATGAATATGAAACATCTTCGTACAACATTTTGCCATTAAAAAGGAAAAAAACCAGTTTATGAGATCTAAAAATTTTTAGTGCGATTTTTGAAAATATGATGAAATTGATAATGTTTACTGATGTTATAAATTTTGAATACTGTTTTTTTCGTTTCCATGTGATAAAAACTTCCAATGAAAGGGTATCCCTTTCAAAATTTTTGATTGTTAAAGCACTACATATTTTTTACCATACACAGAATTTATTTTTCGTGTCCCTCAAATTCAAAGGAGTTTCAGAGAAAAAATGGTCTGTTTTGAGTTAAATATGCCAAAGGATTCTTCATATTTAAATTAATGATTAATAAATTTAATGATTTTCTCAGATGTAAAAATTTTCAATATTCATGTAAGTATTTAAATGCTTTTTCGAAAAACATAGGTTATAAAGAGCAACACGAATATTTAAAAGCGGTTATGCACTTGTACTTCTTTGGGCTTCAAGGGCCTCATATTCAGCATCTGATTTCTTAATGCGAAGAAATCATAACTTCCAATCTAAATTTGTAACTACTGAATCTCCAAAATTTTATGTTATTGTAATATGAAAAAAATTACAAAGATAAAATTTTGGGATTTAGAAATAATATTGTTCAAATAAATAAGGAAGTTTTAGAAATTATAGTTTGAGCAAATCGTATCGTTAGTGAAATTAAAGTTCAATTGCTGCAAGATTTTTTTTCGATCAATAAAGAAATAAATTTTCAAACCTCTATCTGAAGTTAGAATCAATTCACTATTGCCATGTGGTATATCTTAGCCCAAAATTCAGCTTTTACTCCAATCGTGAGTTCTCAATATTTCTACGTAATTGGCATAGGATGTGAACGCCAGTGGCGATGATTCGATTTGAGACCACCGTAACAATTATAGCTTTATTATGGTCAGCACAACTTCGTTAAAGCTTAAGCATTAATCTTCATAAAAAGCGCGTTCAATACATCACAGCACTTTAAAAAAGCTAATTTGGCCCTGTTCTAGAAAAGTCATCATGACTAATTTTTTTAATCTTCGATAAAATCATTATGCTGTAAAATTTGTACCACCAAAGCATAAAGCTTTGCTATAAGCATTTTTTTCGATACCGTGAATTCTCCAAGTCTTTTTCCCGACCTAAAACATATTTTAAAATACTTGACATTGTGAATCCGTCAATATGGCGTCATTTTGTGCCCTTCGATTTTGCAATCAACATGGCGTTAGTCAATTCCCTGCTTTTTTATGGTCAGATAAATGGCTATTTTTATAACGGTTTCAAGAAAACCATACAAATAGCTAAAATTTGACTTTTTTCTCGCAAGCCAACCGATAACACGCGTAGGATGAGTTCCTCATTTCTGGGTTTAAATCAATAAGGACAGCCTTCTTAAATGAAATAAATCAGAAATTGATTGTGAATGACCGGTGGAATGAAATCATCTCGAGATCCAAGATGGCGGCTTTCGCTTTACTTTAAAATGTTCTAAAGGACTAAAAATCGGATTAAACCCCGGCAATATGGGTATTGGGTGAAAGAGCTTAACCTTAAAAAAGTCGAATTTCACTATTAAACGCCATCTTTAAATCCAAAATGGCGGCTTTTGCTGAACTTCAAAACGCTGTAAATGAGTAAAAATCAAATGAAACTCTCACGATATGGGTATTGTGTGAAAGGGCTAAACGAGTAGAAGTCGAACTTTGCTATCTGACGCCATTTGGATGTCCAGGATGGCGGCTTCCGCTGAACTTTTAAATGCTTTAAATGACTAAAACCCGTATGATACCCTCAAAATATGAATATGGACTGAAAGAACCAATCTAGAAGAAGTCGAATTTCTCTTTCTGACGCCATCTTGAAATCCAAGACGGTGGCTTCCGTTTAAGTTTAAAATGCTGCTAACTACTGACAATCCCCTACAATATGGATTGTGGATAAAAGAGCTAAACAAGAAGAAGTCCTATTTCGCTATCTGACGCTATCATGGAATCCTACATGATGGCTCCCGATTAGCTGCTGTGAACGACTGCTAAAATGCTGTAAACTACTAAAAACCACATGAAACTACCACAATTCGGTGAAAGAGCTAATCTTGAAAAAGTCGAATTTCCATATCTAACGCCATCATGAAATCCAAGATAGCGGCTTTCGCTGAACTTTAAAACGCATTAAATGATTGAAAATCGCATGAAACTTTCATAATATGGTATTAGGATAAAATACGTTTCAAAAAAACTGAAAGAGCCCATCTTGTCTCATGGGCCGTCATGCCCATATTTCCTCGATCAACATTGTCTATTTTTAAACCAATATTAAATATCACCATACTAATCACACATAAGTTCCAATCAAAGCGGAATATCCTTCTTGACACATGTTTAGATCCCAGATGAAACTGGGTCACGTAAACTTGTCATTAGCTACTTCATTGAAGCGAATAAAATATCTAAGATTATTTCCCCCCTTCTCAACCGACAAAACTCCCATCTGGAACGCCTTATTGGCTCCCGAATCCTGACAAACTCTTATGATTGCTCTTTGACTTCCGGAGAAGGATGTGCGTTATGCAAAAACAAATCTGCAAATTTTACCTTAGAGCCAGCAGCCGTGAAATGCCTACCCACGCATCGGTGCACGGCAACTAAAACGTGAATACCGCACGTTCAATTAAGCCTCTATGGCTTGGTATTGTGCGTACCTACAAAACAGAGGAATGTTGGCAACTTGTATGAACATAACGTCTTCATTGATGCGTTTGCCGCTCATCAAAGAAGGAGGAGTTATTTTAGCAAGGCTTCGAGCCCACACTTATGCTTTTGAGGGTAGTGGCATGCATGTTTGTCATTCCGAAAGAACTGGTATATCGATGTTGTTCAATGCTTAAGGAGCTCGTCAAAGAATCTCCAGTATTTTAAGTAGATGATTGAACTTAAAATTTCAACAGGGCAGAACTAATGCCTGATCTTTTAACTGAACACCGATGTTTTTTTCATCGGAAGTGAACCGAACAAAACTTGATTAAGATTCCATCCGTTATTCGATTGTATTGTAAAGGATTGAAATTTTTCAAATGTTACATTGGTTTTGTTGTCAATAGTTATGGCCGTAGGATTTGGCTCGTCAGCTGCTGGTTTTCTCACCCTGCCGATTGTTAAAGGTCTTCAAAATGACACGGACCGCCGATGGCAATGGGCATGAATTTTTAAAATGCCTCCAGGGGTGCTTCTCACAGTAAATAATTTTATGAGGAAGGCCGAAGAAAAGGCGTGCATGAACGATGAACTGTATCGGTGTCACACTTCAATGTTAAAAATTCACATTATCCGACTAATCCGTAGTACACGAATAAATTCGAAGTTTCAATCATAAATGAAAACTGTAAACGTTTTCAACAGTGGAGTAACAAGGTCTTTAAAATTTGAATGGTCTCGCATTTATACGCCTGCAAAAAATTTTCTGATTACGTCAATTTTATTTACTAATCGATTTCTTGAGAAATTCTTAGAAACAATTATGCAACGTAAACTTGTATAAACTCAGAAGAAAAGGTCGACTACGGCTTCTGACCTTAAGCCACGATAAAACATTCCTTTCATGTTGTAGGTCATATTCGCACTAATGCATTAGACGACTATACTCACAAAACGAATTATTTTTCATCTATCTTGATGAAGAACAGTCTTCTGCACCTATCAAGACGTGGTTTTGATGCTCAAACTGTAGTCTTTTCATCAAAATTTTCTCCGGAGATACATTGGTCTCATTTTTATACCCACAAATCAGACTCTACTCCAATAATGAACTTCCCTGGAGGTGGAGATTTCGGTATGAGATTCTATGCCAGACCGGCATTAACAAGCTTTCTAACAACTTTCATTGTCCTTCCAGCATTGCATATGTCTGAGAAAAACCAAGTAAAACATATCCTATCACAAGACAAAGCAGGATGGAAACGATCATCCAGCAACGATATTGTTACTCGGTACCTACAAGCGCTGTGTGTATGTAAACCAGCATTAGGAAAAAAAAATACATTCTAACCCCCAACCAAGATGATGTGTGCATTAGACCGCTGCAAAAAATGACTTTTTGCTCCCATATGTTTTTTCGATGCCTTTTGGGTCCCCAAGCATCAGTGTAAAATTTGAGATGATTTGGTTTATTCCTGAGTTAGCGCAACGCGTTTCAATTTTGTATGGAAATTTGTATGGAAGAAGAATTTTTTGCACATTAAATCATCCAGAAAATTCAAATAAGCTTGAAATGAAGTCGGTCTTTAATTTTTGGTTTTGACTATTCTTAAGCTTCATTTTTTGCTTACATGACTAGCAGCTAAGAATTTCATGGAAAAAGTTATAACAATTTCAAAATTAAAAAATCTGAATCCATTGAAAAGTATTAAAAAATGGCATACTTTGCTTGCTGGAGCTGTTAATAATTTCATGAAATGTTATGGCAAAGGTTATATAAATCAATAAATTCTCTGGCAATACAAAGCAGTTTTTTGAGATTTTTTATTTTCATCCTACTGTTACACAGCTTTCAAACAAGCAGTCAAAAACGATATAATTAAAATTATGAATTTTGAAAATAAAAATTTTATATAACATTGAATATGTTTTCTGGGGTACAATTTAGGTTTGTGCTTTGTTTGCAAGAAATGTACTGCAAGAATCAAGGAACATTTTTCATTCAAAGTTATATTTTTTGGAACTTTCAGAAAATCTCTGGCGATTTTTGAATGGAAAATTTTGTTTTCCCATACAAATTTCCATACAAAATTAAAACTCGTTGCGCTAATTCAGGACTGGATGGATCGCTTAAAAAAAAATTATTGCTATTTCTGGCAGCAAAAACAACCAAAAAAAGTTATGGGAGGTGTAAAAATTTAAGAGTTTTAAGTTTCCATACGAAGCTTGCAGCGGTCTAGTGTGCATGTGTATGTAAAACGGTGGGCAATAGAAAGAAGTTTCTTCTTTCCCATTCCCACCCCATTCCTCTTCCATTTTCATCCCTTTCTTATCAAAGACAAAGGAGAATGAAAAAAAAAACACCGACAAACGGCAGACGGCCAATGCAGTGCGTATTTTTTATAATCGGTGATGGTAGAAGGATTATGACAATAAACTTTTAATTCCTAACCGACTCAGATGGCGCACTGGATAAGATATCGAACTGACAAGCCGAGATGAGATGTTGCTGTGAGTTCGATTCTCATCATGTTTTTTTAGGATGAATTAACCAATAGAAATAAAATCCCATTCAATGTTTTTTTTTGTTTCGCTTGAATGTAGTGTTCATGCATCATTTTGCTTCGGAGCGCGAGTCTTTATGCCAGTTGTGCTTTTCCAATCATATCATCTTTGGTACAGTACACTTCTAAGCGCATTTTCGGCACAGAGATTTACTAAATAGGCATTGGATTTTTGCAACCTCTTCTATGGGTGTATGAGATGCGGCAAAAAGGGCTTCACGAGTTTTGTTTGCAAGAGGTCCCAGTATCAAAACATCATCAGCCCTGCTCCTGCCAACTTAAGACGAACGGGTTCAAATTATTGAAAAATGATTATTTGCACAGACCCTACCTTTTTTTTATTTTTAGGAATATAAACGTTATTTTTACAAACCTTTCATTTTTAAAGGTGCAGACATGTTTTGGCTATCCCAGTAAACATAAAATCGAAATAGAAATGATAGCTCAAGTCGTTAAAAACGTTAAAGCGAATCGTAAATCCTACCGAATAAGCAAACGGTCGGAAAAATCGATCCTTAAATCGGTATTCCGCCATATTTGCAGATTCTGAAAACGATTTCGCTCAATTTGTTCTTCTGCTCGGGCTTCAAGAGAGAAAACAGCTGATCGATTTCTCTGCGACCAGCAGTGCAACCATATTGCTAGAAATCTGGTAGTGTATTTGCAAGAATTGCCAATATTTAGGTCGATTCACGCACTGCCTGACCTCACTGTTTTTGACACTTCGCTGTTCCTGTTTTAATTCGCGATTTCGAAGCTAATTTTTGACAGCTGGTGTGTGTGCAAGAAAATGTAAACAAACGGGTGGAAATACTAGCTTCTAATAAATCATTATTTTCTTTGATTTGGTTAGGATTTTCAGAAAATGACGGATACAGATTTGGAGTAGAAGGTTCAGAGATTATTGTGAGCTATAGGAGAAAATGTGTATGTACCGTGAAGCATCGCAAATCGACATCAAAAAAGGTCAATTTTTTACTACTCCAAAAACTATTCTGAGTATTTCACATATTGTTGAATGAAAACTCGAGAAAAATGCACATTTTCAATTGCAGTTTGTTAAAAGAGTAGTCAATTAACGTTCCTTTAAAATTTGGGAAAGACCCAACAATTGGTAAGGTAGAATTTTTTATTCGAAAAACATAAATTTTTACTATTTTCTATTAGGTTTCCTTCTGCAGCTGCATACAATCAGGCGTAATAATTTTACAGCTGGAAAGCGGATTTTTATATTTAATGGTGGTTGACATGAAAAAAAATATATCCTTGGATTACTACACAATTCAAGTTTACTTACAGTTGCGTTCAAAAAAGAATGAAATCGCATGAAGCTGCGCACCCACTTCCAAATTTGACAAGCTGCCATTTCTCTCTCGGTTTATATTTTTTAATGAAAATTTCACACAATCTAGTTCAACTATCCAACTAACACTCCACAAAATTTAAAGTCTTTACAATGACGGATAACAAAGATACAGCTATTCCCGAAAAAAAGGGAAATTTGGAGTTGCTTCACTAAATTTGCTGTATCTTTGACAATTTTCATTGATGAATCTTGAAATTTGGTCAAAAGATGTAAAAATGTTTGATCTAATACCAGGCCAAGTTTCGTCAAAATCGATGAACGTGATCAAAAATGGTGTCGGATTGAAAATGAGGTCCATTATTGCCCCTCAGACGATTTCATTCTTTTTTGGACGGATGTTTGTATGGAAAACATCTTAATCTATTTATTCTTGGTTTTTTTTCACAAAACCAACATTTATTACAAAGAATGTTGTAAATTGATAAGAACTTCATTTTTGCTTTATTTAGAAATAGAAATTGTTCCAACAGAGTTGGTATTGAAACAAAAGAGCGAATAGAATATTCGCTTTAATGTGGATCAAATTGGTTTATCGATATAATTAGCAGGTCATTTCTGAAACCCTGTTCTGCTTATTTTGAACCCTGTTGAAACATTTTCTTTTTCGAAACAAAGTACGAATGAAGTTTTTAGCAATTTACAACATTCTTTTTGAGAAATTTTGGTATTGTGAAAGAAAAAACCAAGAATACATGGATGACGATGTTTTCCATACAAACATCCGTCCAAAAAAGAATGAAATCGTCTGCTGGGCGATAATGGACCTCATTTTCAATCCGCCACCATTTTTTATCACGTTCATCGATTTTGACGAAACTTGGTTTGGTATTAGATCAAACATTTTTACATCTTTTGACCAAATTTCAAGATTCATCAATGAAAATTGTGAAAGATACAGCAAATTTAGTGAAGCAACTCCAAATTTCCCTTTTTTTCGGGAATAGCTGTATCTTTGTTATCCGTCATTGTAAAGACTTCAAATTTTGTGGAGTGTTAGTTGGATAGTTGAACTAGATTGTGTGAAATTTTCATTAAAAAATATAAACCGAGAGAGAAATGGCAGCTTGACCAAGTTGGAAGTGGGTGCGCAGCTTCACGTGATTTCATTCTTTTTTGAACGCAACTGTAAATGCTTTTCAATTGCCATCGTTCAAGGGTTATAAAATGTTTTGTATTTTTATCGGACCTCATGATCTAATTTTTTTTTTGAAAATTATATTGAAAATTATGATTATACAACCACTAGCCGTAGAAAATTTTAAATTAAAACTTAACATTTTATACTGTCTTAGGCTGAAACTATTTAAATTTTTATATAACGTTTTTATTAAATGTAACAACTAAACCAAATCCAATAGTTATAGTTTAAAATAACAACGAGAAAATCGTTCTTTTATATAGACCAACGAGAATCGCATAAAGTTTAATATGAAGATATGATAAAAAATATAGATTATTGGCAAAAATTAAAAGTTAAGAAAATGGACGAAAAGATTGATTCACATAGGGGCCGTTCAGATACCACATGGACAGAAAAATGAGATTTTTGACCCCCTCCTCCCCCTCCGTGGACATTTGGCAAACCCCTGCCTCCCTCCCCGTATGTCCACGTGGACAGATTTGAAATTGTTTTTTTTAATCTAATTTGTAATAATTATAATTATTATTAATTTCAAGATTATCATATTTATAGCTTGCTTTCAAGTGGCTACTAGTTGCTTAAACTTAAACTGGAAAGCTTTGCAATTTTAAGATTTTGATTCAAACATCTTAATATTTATTCACCTTTAGAAAATGTTTTGAAAGCAAGTATGTCCACGTGGACACTACCCAAACCCCTACCCCCCTCTCCGTGGACATTTTCATACCCCCTCCTCCCCCCTAAGTTGTCCAGGTGCTATCTGAACGGCCCCATGTTAGTTTTCTCTGACCGACTGACTTTTTTAAAATGGAACTATCAGATAGAATTGACTCTCCTACCAGGCTTATTTATTTAAATTTATTTTAAAACAAACTCTAATTTTTCAAAGGAGTGTTTTTTCCAAAATTATTTGGATTTATGAAAACTTAACTCGAAGCAATGTAAAGTTGTCTATAATTTATCGTTCACCCAGAATGTTGCTCACGCTACATCGTACTACCCCAGATGGCAGCAGCGCAGCTTCGAAAGAGCGGATTCCTCAAGCATCGTCCACACTCGACAACTTTAACACGTTCGTCGCCACGGCACCCATATTCGGGTGACGAGTGTATTTCCTGGGGGGCCCCGTCACATCAAAAAGCGTGTGACTCTCTCTTACTTGAGTTTACCGCTCAGCTTCGCCACACGTTTCAAATATGGGAGTTCTCCATCTTTGCTTTCTCTCTCTGAAAATTTCTTTGGGCCCGGCTAGCAAAACTACCAAAATGAGCGTGGCGACGAACGTGTTAAGTGCGGCTTCGGTTGATGAGACTTGTTTATGTTTACTTTTTGGTTACTGAAAGTCTCCCATACTTTCCCGGAGAGATTTCCATCAAGAAGAAGAATTGCGCTAAATTTAGTTCACAAAATGGGACTTGGTTTTTGCTATCCTTAAACTGAGTTTAAGTTACTGTAAAGTTACTGTAACTGTAACTGTAACTGTAACTGGTAACTGGTAACTGAGCTAAATTTCTTGACCATCCAGCACACGAAAAATTTCGCTGCACCCCGTTTCTCGATCTTAATTTTTTTTTTCAAACAGGACGTGCGAACTGCGAACGTCTTCGTGAATCAACCCATAAAGGAATCAGCTAATATTGTCGCTGGCAACGGCTTCCATGATTTGAGAGCAAAAACTTGCGCTCTCTTGCTTTCTTTCAGTATGTGCGAATAAGGTGTCCAATATCTTCTTCTTCTTCTTCTTTTCATAGTAATGGCCAGCTCGTGTGTTGTTGTACGAGCTATACTACCAAGTCTTGTCAACCGCTGTCAACCCAGCAAACATTTATGAAGGTATAACACAGGAACAACAGAATTATTCAAACAAATATACCAGATAAAAAGATTGTATTAAACTTACCAAAATAGCATATAGCTACAAAAGTGGAGGCGATATATCTACAATAACAAGATTCCAACGATTCGATTTTCCAACAAAAAGCAAAATAAACGAAAAAAAAATTCTTCGACCAAGATTTGAACTACAGTCCTCCGAGTTCGCAGTCCGGTATCTTACCACGAAACCAACTCATCAGATGATATGGTCCACGCTATAACTCTATAGGTGAGATTTTCTTTTTACGAACCGGTCAAAGGAAGAGACCGGAGAGAGTGTCAATTGAAGAACCACCCATTTATCGTAAATCAGTTCACTCAAATCGTAAAAGTCGAATTAGCATATATTAGCATATCTCAACTTTTTTGAGACATATTTACGAATTGACTAAACTGCTATCCGATTCAATTTTTTTTGGCAAAGCTAGTTGTAAATGAATGATAGAAAATCACTCAATACCAACGTGCTAACGATAGTTATTGAAAATGTCTTAATATTCGATTTGGATTATCATTCCTATTACGATTTCATGTTAGCTGGGAACCGTGAAAGTGGAAGTGTTGCTGTGGCTTCTTTTCGCCACTTTTTTTTTATTATTGTTTACTACTGCGAGGGTTGTTGGATTTTTATAATTTGAGTTAGGTGTCCAATATCATCCGATTCGTATATTTCTTATTGCTTTAGCCAGAATTCAAAATTTGACATGTATATTGCCTCCACTTTGGTATGTAAATGTATATTACCTTAAGGTTGCCAGAATTTTTTCCACTCCCATCCGGGCCTAGCAATTCCGGGCATTTTTTCAAAAAAACCTGGCAAAATCCGGGCATGGATTTCAATTTTTCAAATCCAAAAACCGGGCAAAATTTAGGTGTTATTATATACAAAAGCAAAGAAAAAATGCAAAAAAATTAAATTAATATTTTATTAATGTTATTGCAGACTTCCAAAAACTTTTTGAAACACTTAAATATTTAAAGGTTTATAAAAGTAAATCAGCGAAATTATTTGAAACAACCGTTGAAAATTTCCATACCGTTAATCGATTTTGCTGAAACTAACTCAAAAACTTTGAATTTTTTTCGGTTTCTTTGTGAAAATTGTGAAAAAATCCGGGCAATATCCGGACTTTTTCCACGATATCCGGGCAACCGGGCCGGACCGGACTTTCTCGAAATTTTGCATCAAATATCCGGGCAAACCCGGATAAAACCGGGCAATCTGGCAAGCTTATATTACCTCCACTTTGGTCCAAATGCTGTTTTTGTGGGTTTATTATGATCAATCTATAATGTTTATGAAAACGTATGACACAACTTTTGAGAAATTTATTATACATGCGGACAAAAAGCAAAATATGAGCGCCAATAACCATAGCAGCTTTGCCTACTAGCAACACGTCGCATACGACGCGACGTTGAAAATCAAAACGACGCATCGCGAGTTTCCTTGGAGACTTGAAGCATGCGATTGATAGCCCAAGGCTTTTAGAAACACTAGGTTCTCCGACTTTTACAGTAAGTATGCGATGAGTGCGTAGGGCGCTCAATGAGTATTTTTTACAAACATAAGAATATTCGCTCAGCTGATCAGTGGTTTGTTGATAAACAAATTTTATGAGTTCCGCAGTTGCCAAACCGAAATGGCCAAAATGGCTAAATCGAGAATTTGGCAAACACCTTGTGATGGCCTAAGGAAAATGAACAGTAAATAACGTAAACACAATTTGTGTACTACTTTTGTTGAAACTCACTCGCGACGACGACCGACGAACGACCGACTGCTTATACCGCGGCGATTATACGGTACTGACCGCGTGGCGAATATAAACAACAACAGAGAGTCTCAAGTGAGAACGTCAATTCGCTATTGTTTCAACAATCGATGAAGAGTGAATTCGTAGTGTTCACTGGAGTTGTTGCCAGTTGAACACTACGATAACCAATAGGGAAGTGTTGCCAATATGGCGGATAATCCATTTATCAATATCAATCACTATTGTAACCTGACCTTTTAACATCATTTGACGTGAATAAATATGATAACGATATCAGTTTTCCGATACTACCTTGCGTTCATTATTTCAATATTACATCAACTTTAAAATCGTGTTCTGGACTGAAAAAAGTACAACAAACCTGGGTAAGATAGAAATCTCGCTAGTAAACAGTGTCACTAGTAAAACTGTTGCTATTCGGTTTGGTGGTACCCAGAAGATAAAAAAGAAAGAAAGTTCTCAATCCGAAAAATCTTCGGCACTTTCAACTATTTTCAACGGTAAGAAATTTTTAAGACTTCTAAACTCCTGAGAGAAAACTAGTGGATTATGGTCTATTTTTAAAGCAACAAGCGTTTAGAAGAAAAGTTGCAAGGTCGGACACCTTTTTCATCACTTTGATCTTCCAAACACCTGCAAAACATTGTGTAAAGAGCAATTGCCAGTCGCTTTGAACTCAGAATCTCAAATAGGCCATAAAAGCTGTTTAAAGTGGATTGCAGGTGAAAATGCGTTTGTAAAATAAGGAATATTAAGATACACACTGTTCCTCCACTTGACTTGAACTAGTTGGTTCCGTTTCGGTTTAAGAACGTTTTCAAATACGCAATAAATACACAAAAAATATTTACTCGTACAACAATATTTACAATAATATCTACCTATTTTAAGAAGTGTCCGTTATACCCGACTATTTGAATAAATTTAAAAAAGTTTAATTTGCAAGCATGTTTTTGAAGGTTATGAAAACAGTATTAATGAAGGAAAATTACTTATGCCAACAGCTAATATGATAGCGCTAAATGCCCACCTTTATGAATACAACGTTAAAAAAAAAAGAAGAAATATCGGATTTCAGATCACTATTTTCCCCAATTCATTATTTCAATTGCATACAAAATACACTTTTTTTGGCTATTACTGTTATGCGCATTAGAATGGTCAAAAATAGGTGTAATTTCTCTTGCCTGACAGAAGGCCAAATTTCAGCTCGTTTGGTTAACTAAAGTCTGTTTCAAATAGAATCTGGTTGGATAAAATAGATCATTTCTCCGCAAAGAAATAACGTACAACAATAGTAAAAATGTAATTTTGTAGGGTTTTTATTGCACTTTAAGGAAAAAAAATACATAAAAATCATTCGTCAGCTTTTTGGATGAATTTTCGAACTTTTTTGTGATACCACTCATCATTTTCTGCACAGTACTGCTGGTAACCTCATTCGCCATCATGTTCCACCACTTTTCCATTTGAGCAGGTTTTTTCATGGTTCTGCCACATTTCTTCAGTTTGCCCTTAACTATTGCCCAATATTTCTCGATGGGACGAAAATCCGGACAGTTTGGTGGAATGGTACTTTTTTCAACAAAATCGATCTTGTTCTCCGTATACCACTTAACGACATCCCGGCTGTACTTCACCGGACCTTTGTGGGACCGAATGAATGGCAAAACCCTCTTCTGGAGACATTCTTCTTTGTAAACATTTCCATTCATTGTGTCCCCAGTGATGACAATCTTAGTCTTCTTCCCACAACTACAGATACCTTGCCAAATCATCAACTTACAAGCAAATGTATCTGCGAAACCAAACTTGAATCTACCCGCAACATTCCCTTTACGCTTCGTAAGGTAAAATTTGTTACCGGGTATTTGTCCAAAATCCATTTTGACGTAAGTTTCGTCGCCCATTAAAATGCATCCGTTGTACTTGACCAAGTACACTTTCTCGTACAACTTCCTTGCCCTGGTTTTGGTAACCAGGTTTTGTTTCAGCGTCCTGTTGGGGTGTTTGCTTGCATGATACGACCGCAAGTCTTCTCGCAAACAAATTCGTCAAGCTGTACTGTGGTTCGTCTTGAACTTTTTCGCCAAATCACGCTAGGAGATTCCAGGATTATTGTGAACTGATCGAATTACCTTTGCTCGCAGCTTCCGGTCATATGTTCCACTTTTACGCCTGGTTTGTATTGCTCGATCCACCGTAAGGGTCTCCCGGTTAACGTTGCAGCACCTTATTTACAGTCGATTTTGGATATTTCAGGAATTTCGCGATCTTTACCCCTGACTACGTCGGTTTCTCTATGTGAGTGTGCAGAATTTTCTCTCGCCTATCGCCATCGTCGATAACTTTTGACTGACTGCTTCAATCTTGATGAAATTTTTACCACTAAGTAAACAAACCATCCGGATCAAAACACTGTCAATAGATTCGCGATGTGACAACTAGGGGCGCTGCAGTAAATGAAAAGATGCGACCAGATTCTATTTGAAACAGACTTTATAACGAAACTGCATTGCACATTTTTGCTCTAACTTTTATGCACATGCACTGATTGCTTTGCAAGTTCGAGTTTCATTTCATAAGCTGATAAAATTTCAATGCGTTTTGATGTGCTATTTTATGATTTTGGTTGAAAAATAACAGAGTAATGTATTTTTGGAATATGGTTATATTTTATTTACAAAAAAAAAATAATCGGATAGAACTCGAAAAAAAATAATTAAAGAAATCTGAAAAAGCACATGTTTTTTGAAGTCGGAAAATTTTTAATTTTGGGGAAGATCTTAAGTCTCCCGGCGTAAATTGACAAAATCCTTGAGCTGAACATACCTCTCTTTACCATTTGTCACTTCGAAAAGCGTTTAAACCATTTTAAGCATATTTTCAGGAAGAACGTTAACATGTAATCGAACAGATAGATTGAGCTTGTGTAGTAGATACGTTCATTGACTTTTAGAATCAGCAGATTCAGTCTCTAAATCGTTCATCAATATCAAGCTATCATATTCTGAACAACGAGAAGCATTTCGAAATTCAGTTCATCTGTTGTTTGTACTAGATTGACTGTGATTTACCATTTAGTTGCAAACCGCACACGAACGGATGCCGGGAATTAATCTCAACTGGCTAATACGATATCAGCATTCTGATGAGAAATCATACATTAGCCAGAAGGCATCCGTTGAATGTCATCGGATTACAGGTTCGTTGTCGGCACAATGCAATGCCAGCTTCCAGAGAGAGAGAGGAACGCTCCATATGGATTCATCTGGTCCGGATGATGGCTGAGAATTGCATATGTATACGTATGTCAGAAGCAAACCACCCGCATCCCCTCTAGAATGTCCATCTCTAGAATCTCTGGTTCTAGTTAAATACTTCCTTCTGGAAACCGAGCTTGGGGGGTGTTTGTGGGAGCCTTTGTGGAAAAATTTTAAGCCCCTGACTGGACTGGCTAACGAGCAAGTATGGCGGTCGTCGTTACCGGGTTTGATTTATGCCCATAACTTTACACAGCCATGTGGAGGTACATATTTGCACAAATGGCTCTCGAGAGCTCAGAGGAAAAAAAATGCAAGCGAATCTGACTAGCTGGCTTGCTGACCGCTGACTGGTGCTGCTAGAGACATATTGCTACGAAGGACTAACCGTGGTTTATAGGAATGCTATTGAGTTTTCAGAACTGCTAAACCCACTTGCCGCTTATTACGGTCCGAGAAATTCATAGAGCCGGCCGACAATTATGGCCGTTTAATTGCGATAGAATTGAAACAGAGCTACTTCGTCACGTTGAAGCGTTTTTACTCGATGTTGGTCATTTCATTTACAATTTCGTTGACGGCCGCATTGTACTTTTATGAATGAAAGATCAGTAAATTAATCAGTGAAGGATTTAGTTCACAAATGAGAATTCATGTCTGAATTAACTTGCTTCAGTAATAACAAGCTCTAGATTTGTATGGAAACACATTCGACGTACAACGGGCTCGTGAGTTCGAACGAAGTAATACCGGATAAGTTTTTCAATAATTGTCCGCCAACTGCAATGTTGACATAAAGTCGCGAATGTCACAAAAATGATAAAACGACTATAATCGAACAAAAAAAAAATTAAATACCTGCAACATTTTTTTTCATCAATATTGTAAAACTATTATGGGAGAGTGGGGAATCATGGGCCACTTTTTTTCGATGTTCCATAACTTCTTTATTATGAAAGATAAAATGAAAATAAAAAAATGGTATGGTATTCTACATTTTCAAGGTATCATAAGTTATTTTTTTTAAGTTTTTAATAAGTTATTTTCCCCAAATTCTGACTGTTTGAAAAAAAGCAATATTTTTTTAATTTAAAAAAATGGTGGGGAATCGTGGGCCACAAAATCCAAATTGACCAAATAACATGCAAAGTTTATGAGTTGACCCAAAACAGTGATTTTCTAATTCATTTCGTTATTTCAAAGCAATTTCAGATGATGAAACAAAAAAGCGAGCTGTGTATGATCGCATAGATATTAAAACCTGGCTCGCGAACGTTTTGGCGAAATTTCTTATATAGGATGGACAAAATATTTTTCATAACTCTTTATTTGGCATAAGAAAACTTTACAGATAGGTAAAACGTATTTTAAGTTCTGAATGTGTATAAAAACATAAAAATATAGGTGATTCAAGATGTGTGGCCCAAGATTCCCCACAAGCTATGATTTGCAAATTGGTTGTGTTTGTGTGAATTATTGATGTTTCATCAAAAAATCCTTTTCCATGTGGAAGATCATGACAAAACTAAGATCATAAGCGTATGAGCATATTTTTGCTATGCACTTTAGGTTCCCCATCGATGAAATAAGCGGGTATTTTTTAATTTTGTAAGTAAATTTTTCTAACTTTTTTTAGCTTGATAAATAAAAAAAGCATATTATGCGCATTTCAGTCAACAACATATAGGAATATTTGCTCACGCAAAGCGACGACGATGACAGTTGGTTTGAGATTTTTATCTCAACACACATCTGAGATATTAAAAGTGGCCCACGTTTCCCCATGGCCCACGATACTCCACTCTCCCCTACTATTTTTTCCAAATTTAACTTTCAGCCCCCATATTCACACATATTTTCCCTCTAAATGAACCCGTACAACGATCGCACCCGATCACTTGATAATTTCATTCAGTAATGGTTGGGCCCATTTTCCCTTTCAATTTTTTCTCGTGCATCAAGTGATCGTTGCAGGCTCACCAGGCAGCAGGTAGGTATTCGTCACAGGGTGACCGTTTCAAGGTTACGATCTAAACGCGAAGTGAAAAATAAGCTCGACTAGCTAGCAATACCCGCAGCTAATGGAAGGTAGAGTAAAAGCTGTCGCCGCCTTGCATAATGCTCGAAACAACAACGTTTGTCGGGCTCAATGACGGCGGATCGTTGCGACAAAGGTGACTGAATTTTGTGAATGGACTTTTAATGGAACGAATTTAGAGCTCAGAAGTAAGTTCAAAATAGTTTCTATGTTTCTGTTTTGATAAATATTTTAAGGGCTAAAGTCTGCTTCATTTAATATTGGAACACAAACAATTGCGTGTAGTTCAGTCATTTATTAACGAATTCATAATTTGTTTTTCATACAAATGTAGCATTTTCTTTACTCTTTCATAAAAAAAAAATTAAAAAAATTATTCATTGCTGTTTCGAAGAAATTCTCGTACTTTTCCCGTAATACGGCACATTAGGCGGCGCACACCCTTTTCGTCCACCGTTTTGGCGATTTGATTCCACCAGTTCTTTATTTGAGTCATGTTCCTAACAAGTTTTCCCTTTGCCTTAAGCCTCCGCTTCGTGATTGCCCAGTATTTCTCTATCGGCCGGAACTGGGGGCAGTTTGGGGGGTTGAGGTCCTTCGGTATTACGCTGACCCCGTTCGTTGCGTACCATTCCATAACCGTTTTGCTGTAATGGCAGCTTGCGAGGTCCGGCCAAAACATTACTGGACGGTCGTTGGCACGAATAAACGGAAGAATCCGTTTCTGTAGGCACTCTTTTTTGTAGACTTCTGATGTCATTGTCTTGTCAGTGAGAAAGACTTTGGTTTTCTGTCCACAACTGCATATCCCCTGCCAAATCATGGGTACTTGCGGGCGAATTTATCCGCAAACACGAACTTAAATTTTGCAGGTACATCCCCCCGAGCCGTCGCCAAATAAAATTTTTGACCTGGGATTTGCCCAAAGTCCGCCTTCACGTAGGTCTCATCGTCCATCAGAATACATCCGTCGAACTTGGTCAGCACTTGGTCGTACAGCTTTCGAGCACGGATTCTGGCCACATTGTTCTGCTTCAGCGTCCGATTTGGCTGTTTGCTGGCTCGGAATGACCTTATTCCTTCCCGGAGACGAATTCGTCGCACCGTACTGCGAGCGGCCTGGAATTTATTGGCCAAATCGCGGTCTGAAAGATTGGGATTCCTCTTGACGGCCTTGATGACTTTCCCACGCAGTTTCCGGTCGACAGTTCCACTCCGACGCTTCGAATGCGGCTTCCGAGCCGTCGTCAATGTTTCCTTGTACTGCTTGATAACACGCCATACGGTATTTCTGGGCATTTTAAGCTGTTTAGCTAGCTTCGATGCCGACAACAATGGATTTTCAAGAAAACTGTGCACAATTTGATCTCTCCGTTCGGCTTCCATGGCGGTTGTTTACAAAATGCTATCGTTTGGTGTTATGACATAAATACATGGTGAAAGGTAATGAATTTCCCGACACGTGGGTGAAAAAAGTTTCCAAATCCGTCCACTAGGAGCGCCACAATGAGCAAAAGAATTTGTTCCAATATTAAATGAAGCAGACTTTATTTTTTATAATTTTTTTTTTTGTTAAATTACTGGATGAAAATAAAGTTCCCGTATTTTTTTCAAAATTTTTCTACAACTTAGAACTCTTTTTATATACAATCAAATCAAATCAACCAAACAATCATTACCGTAGGAATGGAGGTTGAAGATAAAGATGATTTTATGCATAAAAATGAGTTGTGAGAAATTGTCATTAATTTGATTTGCTCCTTTTCCAAAAGAAAGGATGCTTTATTTTGGCTAAATTCGCACGACAATGAAGGAAAATGCTGATGAAAAAGGAAGAATCCCAGGTTTCCCAGTTACAACCATTGACGAGACATTTTGGAAGGTAACTTGCAGGATGAGAATGAAGGTGGTCCATACAAAAATTTAAGAAGTCCTATAAAAATCTAGAGCTTAGTATTATTTTTGAAATATTTTTCAAGGATAGAATCGTTTTGACTAACCCGGAGGTTTCTTAAACACGTTTATTTAATTTCATTGTTGATATTGAAAAAGCAGTATTTAACTTGTTTGATGATGTATGTACTTGGATTGAAAATACCAAACTTTGAAAAAAAATTTCTAATTTACTTAGCTTTTGAAATTCTTATATTTAAATCGATCAATACCATGTACAGATATTTAAAAGTGTTGAAGAAGAATTCCTTTTTCCATACTCCCAACGAAAGCTATTTTTCTAGGATGCAGAGGTAACCTCCACAAGTACAAAATAGATCTTTCATCCCTTTCTCTTTTTTCTAATCTATCGATGGACTACTAGGACGTTGCCGGCGCCGTTAATGATGTTCAAAGAGAGTTTTATGCAGATATTTATAGACTGTAACAGAAGTCGGTGCATGAATTTTGGGTACAGTCCTTAGTCTCAATTATCGAATTTTCAATAATATTAGATATTGCCTGAATGTTTTCACTTTATTTGCAAAATCAAAGAGAAAGTTTAAATTTTGTGATAAGAATTATGTATTTTGCGTCCAAAACATTTTTTTTGCTAATTTTAAATTATATTTTAAAGAATATATTTTTAATTATACCACTTATACCACTTTTAAGATTTGGATTTGAAATTTTCACTCTTAAGTTTTAAGCGGAATTGAAACTTAAGAAGTTCCATAATAGTGATTCGGAATTTGAATATCAGAGTTTTCTCATTCAGAATTTTCACACTAATTGAATTACGAATAAATAATTGAAGAAAGATTTCATGTGGAAAATCAAAGATGTAAAATTCAAATAAACAATTTCTGGTTCAAAATTCTGTTAGAAAATCCCTCTTCGGTTCATAATTATTGAAAATTTTTGTTTGAAATTTCTGAAATCGATTTCAAATTAGAAATTCAGAATTTTAATTCAGGTTCAGAATGTAGAACACAGATTCTGAATAAAAATTCAAAGTTGTCCAAAAATCACAAAAAAACTACTATTTTCAAAAAAAAAAAGATTTGTATTCATTTTCAAGATTCCTTATTATAAATAGTCTAAATTTTAATTATGCAAATGGCATTAGGCAATGCAAATCTTGCCGTGCTTAAAATGTCCAATTTTGAGTCAAACTATCGTAAGTTGAAATGATGGGAATAGAAATAGACGAATACGAAAATACGAAAATGATGATGATCACATGGGAAAACAATTCCCTTCATTCCGATAGACATCGACACTCGACCAGTATAACTTTCATACGCCAGGTTGTCTCCTGTAGTAGAATGTTAATACATGAGCCCCGGAGAGGTGCAAGATGTGGGTTCAAGTCCTACCGGGAGACTAGGCGAATTTTTTTCGCGTGTTTTTCAACATTAATTCTCATCTTGTCTAGTCCCTGAAATTTCAACTTACAGTCGAATTCATTTCTCTACAAAAAAAATTAATTATAATATAATTTTTTTTTCACAGAATTTTAATAAAGAAATAAATTATTAAATTTTGATTTCAATTTTTTACAGGATTTTGATAAAAAAATAAATAATAAATGATATTTTTTGGTTAATAAAATAAACATGTACTTAATATTCAGGTTCAGGAGAATTCAGCTGTGAATATATTTTACTGGTTTGTGTTGTTTATATTGTAGAAACTTCAAAAATAAATATTTGAACTAAAATCTGAATGTATCGAGTTTGCAAAAATTTCTAATAAATCTGATTTTAACCCCAATCTTAATCTTTGATTTACACCAAAGGATTTTTTTTACACCAAAGGATCTCTCATTCATTTTTAAAAGCTTCTTTAAATGAAAAAATGAATAACTATCAGTATAAAAGAATAAAGAGATACTCTTAGTATCTGTTTTTTAAGTTTTCTTCATGTTTGAATTTTACAAGCAAAAATTTTATAGGAAAAGTTTTGTCACCAAATGAGACAGTTCTTCCTAAGGCAAGGTTGCCAGGTATCTGGGCCGGAAAATCCGAGCTATTAAAACCTGGAAAAATCCGAACATTTAATTTCAAAATTGATCTCCAAAAATCCGGGAAAATTCTAGGCAAATTTTATCAAAACCCAGTAATTAATCAACAAAAATCAAGAAAAAAAAATTGAAAAAAAATTTCGTCAAAACTCATCGAAAGATTTAAGATTGTAATTAAGGCTTCCAAAAAACGTTTCATGATTGTTTTTATAAAACTAGTTTAAAAAAATTTGAATATAAAAAATTTACAATACAATTTGTATTTTCTGGTTCGATAAGCCAAAAAAAGTGAAAAAATTTTGTATTAAATATCCGGCAAAACACGGCCATCTGGCTACCTTATCCTAAGGCCCTGCAAACAAAATAACTTTCTTTGGAATCCAGACTATCTGGTTGAACAAAAAAACGAAAAGAATAGCTCAAAATACCTTCTGTAGATTTCCAAACTTTTTTTTCGTGAACATGGACTTTTTGAAGGTTTAAACGTCAAAATAGCTTGATAACATGTTCTACCATAACAGTTTATCTTGGAATGCGTATGTTTTGCTGTTTTTTTTTTAATTCCTGGTCGATTCACCTATAAAGGAGATATTGTTTCTGTTTTTTTTTTTTTTGTATTTATCATCTAATCAAAATATTGTCTTCATAAAAGTTGAACAGCATTCAATTTAAACAAAATCTTTGTTCAAAGTAACAAAGCATTTTTAAACAAGTTGTTTTGAAAACATGAAATTAAATGCTCGTAAAAATTGAAAAGTTGCTCGTTCAAATGCAAATGTTTTTTTTGTTTTCAAATGTTTGAAACATTCAGAAAGTTTGAAAATATTCTATTTTAAAATGAAATCACTCAAAAAGTACCATTAAACATCAAAATAGAGACTTAACACTTTTAATGAAGTTGTGGAGTTTTATAACTTCACAACTTTCTCATATAAAAAAGGCCTCAAAATTCGTGTCGAAAAGAATTAATAGAATTTTTGGTTCTTTAAGTCGGTGTCGAAATTATCAAAAACCTGTTTATTGCAACAACATCACAATAAAACAAAAAAATCTAAGAAACTTGAATGAAATTTCAAAGAAGCCGTTCAAAATTGACGAAAAACAGTGCCATCTATTGCTTGTTTGAAAAAAAAGGGGAGAAAGGATGGCAGTATGGCACTATTACCAGATACCTCTTTTAAAATTTACAATTTTTCGAAAGGGCGCAATCTAATATATAAAGATGAGTTGGACTATATATGTTTGTTTGTTTATTTGTGTGTTTGTATGCACCTTATACAAATCCACACCGCTTAACCGATCAGCCTGAAATCTGGTACAGTTATGTGTTTGGACCATGGTAAGGTTTTAGTAATAGTTTTGAGCCCCTCCCACCTAAGAAAAGGGACCCTCCCGTACAACATTCATTTTTATTCACACGAACCAAAAATCATGGCACCCATTTTGTCAACCGATTTTCGTTTCCTTTGGCGGGGTTATTTTCACCATAACCATGGGCCGGGCATTAGAAACGGCTAACCAGAGTTCACGTGCCTACTAAAGAGCAAATCAAAGCCTGCTAAGGAATAAAAATTTGAAAGCGATATTTTTGGCGGGCTTTTTTCGTCTACTGTTCGTAGCACAGGGCACAATTACATGGTTCTTGAATGAAATAATAAGTCTACTTTTGGGATAAAAAAAACGCCTGTTAGGAATATATTGATTAGAACATTGGTTTTCAAAATGGTCCCAACCGCCGCTGGGGTGCGTTGAGAGTCTACAAAAATATGCAGTGTGTAAAGTATGGATACAATGATTTATCTTCATTATGAATCGACTTCTTCAGTTGAATAACTATTTGGAATAAAAACAAATGTTCCAGCTTTTAGGAACCAACCATTTTCATATTTTTGGAATTCCTCATAAGGAAAGAAACTAAATTAAGGATTGTGAGTTGAAGGCTGCGATCTCAATGCTATGTTTGCCGTGCAGGAATTTATTGAAAAATCCGGTTAGACAATTAAACGTGCATATCTCGAAAATTTTGAAATCAAATCCAACGCATAAAACTTTTTAGAAAATATATCTAAAGTTGTTATTTCATACAATTTAATTCCATCGGTCACTTCATAAATTTGTGTTATTTTTGTTAATCAATATGTTCAATTCTACCATCCAGTTATGATTAAACTAGAGCCATTAGTAGTGCAAATCAAGGTTGCCGAAATCACAGAAAAATCTGTAATTTCACAGAATTTTGAGCAAATTTTTATAACAGAATCTGTGTCACAGAACACAGAATTTTGAAAAATTCACAGATTTCACAGAACTTTGAATCGATTTCCAAAATTATGATTTTTTAGTCAATAAAAAATTTAGATTTTTCTACCTTAAATTACAAAAGTATGATGGAATATGTAATTTTAATTGATTTTGCAAACTTAAATGTAAAAATAACCCAATTTATCATAAATTTTCTATAAAAATAATGGAAAAAGCATCACAG